>NW_027526407.1:142029172-142559987 GCF_048455015.1 Haemaphysalis longicornis
TTTCCATCTCAGAAGTTCACGACATTCGCGATGTTCTGACAACTGCTTGCAGAGGTTACGGGGGTGATCTAGAAAAGATCAGAAAAACTGCCTCATCGGTCCATGGCTAGAATAAGGATTTCCGCAGTCCCAGCACGCTCGATGTGGTAGGTAATCAACGGGCTGCTCGTGGCCTTGTTTTCAAAAAGCGCGGCGGGATACAGACACGAGCCAGTTGTTTTCTTTCCGGTCACAGTACACAAGGAAATGATCGATGGAGCATCCCTAGGCAAAAAGGAAAAAATGGGTTGGGAGGATCGAACAGTGGAATTCCTTTGGGCCTCTGAATACGAGAAAAAGCAAACGTTGCTGAAAAGAACCCACGGAGAAAACAGTTGTCTGAGCAACTGTCCGTAGTTGGTCGTTATGCCGGAGTTCTAGGAAGAGCATCAGAAGACGCTCAGCTCGGTGAAGCTACAGCACTCCATTGAGTGTGTTTCCACACGCGTGAAAATGTGCGGCTAAGACAGTCGTCATACCCCGATTCGCACATCGTTCGTCATTCCACCGGAGCGTCTTTCACGTTGCTTTTGTACGCCCCCGACCTACTTAGTCAGCAAAGCCTTCTATGCATGCAAACTCTGCTTGGAAGCGCCCATTTGTTATTTCTGGTCACACAGCGCGGTGTTGTCCAGCTAAGTGCGCACGGGTCGACAACTTTATCAGTACACGTGCACGTTCTGGTAACGGCGACAGCCACTTTCGCTCGGGTGTAAACGGTATCCAGACGAGTTTGTTCGAACTGCTAGGAGCTTTTTGCATATAATCTCACCCCACTGCTCTCTGCTCACGCACCACGACCCTCGCAAGAACGCAGTTTCTCTTGATTTTTGTTCCACCACCCAAATAGCTGCTGCTCACTTTCTAGTGTCGATAACGGTTAAATATATATGCTATTCATTTGATTGTAGGGTTTAACGCTCCGACGCTGCACAGGCGATGAGGAGCGGTAGTAGTGGAGGGCTTCCGATTAACTTTGACCACCCGGAGATCTTTAACGTGTGGGCTAATCTCGTGCACACGGCCGTTTTTTGCTTTTTGCCTGTATCAGAAAAGCAGCCTCCGCTTCCGGGAAACGAACCCGCGTCATCGTGCTCTATGTACGCTATTCCTCGGTTTGGCTGCGCTTTACTCAGGACGAGGTAACAGTTATCCCGGAACTGTTAGTGTGGCTGGAACAGTGGCTACTACTAACACGTCAGCGGCAGAATGTTTGGAAGTCGGGCAAAAATCAAGATAGATCGGCCTCTTGAAATATGGGCAGAGCATGCGCAGAGTGACTGTAGCAGGCCAAGAGCTGTACAGGGATTGGCCGGTTGTGGCAAAATGACGACAGATTGCCCTGTTACGAGTGGGGTGGCGCATATGTGCAGAAAGGAGCGCAGGTGAGACTGAGAGCTAAACACTGTGGTGCCGTATCTGCTCACCTCGCTGCAAATGTTGTCGACAGTCTTTAGCCGTCTCTGCCGTCGACACGCTTCCCTTCTCTCCCCGATTCCCGCTCATGCTCTTTCCGTCCATGACCCTCCCCCCGGGTCTTACCCGTGCAGAGGAGGTTGCGCTCAGGAGGATTCGGGTGGGGTGTATTTAACTCCCACGGTGACCCGCCACTGGCCTCAATACCGAGGTTCCTTTACAAACCCTGGTTGCCCAGTGTGCCACCGCAGCGACGTGATTGCCGACCTTCACCACTTGCTGTGGTCCTGCCTCGCCTTGAGGCCGACGAGACTGCGGCACCTTGCGGCGACGGGCCTCCGCATACGCCGCATGGATACATGGGCGCCATCATCGTTCACTCCTTGACTTCATCCGCGAAGCGAACATTTTCATTTTCATCTAATCACTATCACCTCATAATCATATATATAAGCCCTGTGGCAAAATAAACGTTCATAAAAAAATCCTGCCATGATAAACACGGAGAAGGTGAGGCATTTTTTTCCTTTAGCCTTGCCACCCGAGCCAGTACCTGTGTAAGCATTGCCTCGAGTAAACGCCCACAACCACACATTTTCCCGCCTTCCGCTGCCCGAGCCGTCTGCTGGAACGTTTTGTTACGGTTGAACTGGGAGCCCTACCACGAGGTTCATGCTTGCGCGAGCTCTTTTTGTATTTGGGGGTCATAATATTGTTTTCAACGCTTATTTTATTTTCTATCTCAAATATCCAGCGCACCTTTTTTCCAATTAAAAAAAACACCGAGAGAACACTTGCGTATTGATGCTTTGCCTCAAATGTGCGTAATGCTTGGTTCTGGCTCAACAGTGTTGACAAGTATTTTGTGGGGTACCAGAGCTAAGCCCGAGGCACATGCACGATGGCGCCGTACGATGCAATGCACAACTGGTGGGAAATGTGGATGCCGCGACTATGCGAACGCATGAATTTGAGACCCACGGTCCGATGCGTGCGTGCGATACATCGTTGGCATCGCTTCGCCATTTGTGTTCGTTCCATGGTTGCCTCCCTGTTTAGGTCCACTCCGGCCGATTTTAGGTAAGTGCAAGAGAAGTCCCAGCCGGAAAAGAAAATATTCATCAACTGTAAGTAATAATTAATAGTGATACTAAGTGATATATTGCAGTTTACATGTTCAGTGAAGCGGTATGGCGACATTTAGCTCCTACAATTGCGCTCGTCCATGCTGTTGGTACCGCTTGCAACATTTGCAACATGTGTCTACCAGGGGCCGAATTCTGTAAAACAACGGGGCGTCGCTTTGAAACGATGGGGTAGCGCCATGCAAATGCATGTGTTCTGGGGTTGGCCGTCGCTTTGAGGAAGCTGTGCACTCAGTGTGAGCCGCAGAAAAGCACTGTGGCAAGGGCGCGACGATAACTTTGATAACTCGAACAGCACCCCAAGCACAGAAAAAAAAAGATGTCAAACACTGCAAGGAATGTGCGGTGTTCAATATAATAAACTAAAGGCACATTCTTCCTTCACAAACGTGTCTCGTGGCTTAGTTTCTACTGAGCGAATGAACTCGACGACCCGACGGTGGCCGGCGGAATAAACGCTGGGCAGACTGACTTTGAGGGTAGGCGAGCAGTGCAGTAGCGCAGTCAAACCAAGTGTGATGCAGGTTGTTTTTTCAAACAGGGAGGGGTTAATCTGACCAGGCGGAGAAGGACGAGGCTTTTGGGTGCGGACAAGGACAACGTGTATTTACGGGGCAAATAACTGACAAAATAGATAAATCAGCATTAACCTAATCAAGTCACGAGAGTTAACGTCCTACGCAACAAAGTTGGCGCCCCAAAATAGTTCGCGGTCACATGTGGAAGTCGCTGACGACGGTGAGCTGGGTAGGTGCACTTGGCTCGGTGCGCTGGTCAGTATGCTTGAGCGGTGTGCTGGCGCGGGGCCCTTGTCGGTAGCGCGGCTGCTGGTCGATGAAAAGAGCTTGAAGGATTCCAGAGCCTTTCTGACGCTGCTACGCGAAGTAGCTCGAAGAGACCTGGGGTAGCTCGGCGCAAAGATCTCCTGGGCGTTCGCACCCAGCAGAGAGTTTCCAGGAGGAAGGCGCGGCTCGGAGCGGAGGTTCCCCGAAAGTAAGCGTCCGGCAGGTCGCTCCCCGGACCTCGTTCTTCCTGCTTGTCCGTGTCAGGACCGCCTTCTTCCTCCTCCCTTCTTTTCACCCCGCCATTCCCGCAAACCACCGCACGCGCCCTTCTTCTTTTTCACTCCTCTCCCGTAAGCAGCGCCTCCTGACACCAAGCCATTTTTTGTGACGTCATACAAAAAGCTACAGAAAATGGGCGGTAATGCAGAGAGGAGGACAGCCTTTTCAAATCGATTTTTCTTGTGAATATAGCCGCGTAAGCGCAGCGAGAGTGGTCGAAACATGGCCCACAGATTCCAGACTACAATTTGAGCTCGTAATCCGGCAATGTTTACAAATAACTTCATTGTAGCGTGTAGGCACGTGCGCGGATTGCAGTGCGCGTGCGTCTACAGCGCGCATGAGACGGAACGCATCGGCGCACACGCGGCGACGGTTTATGAAGTAGGTAGGTGAGCATGCGTGCTGAAAAGCGCAAATCACCGCAGAGCGAGGGACTGAGCATGTGCGGGGAGATAAGACAGGGCTGAGGTGGCTGTGTGCATGACGTGAGGGAGCGGCGGCAGCGGAAGTTTGTGGTTGAAGATTTAGTGGGTGAACGAACGGAGCAGCAAGTCGTCTCGTGTCTCCAAGCGACGTCCTCCTGGCCGCCTGCTTCCAAACTGCAGTACACTGTCACCCGCCGTGACTTCCCAAGCAAACCGCGAGTATTTCACCATGTTCCCGGTCTGCCAAAGGCGGCCGGTGTTTATAGGGTTCAGTTTTGTTAAGTTAGAGCAATAAAGCCATTGCTATGTTTGCTAAAACTGCGGTGGTGCTTATTTCGCCTGGTGTTCTGAGTAGGCTCACAAACCCTTTTCTACGAAGGCAAATCCCTCACTCTTTAAGAGAAATAGCGGGGCTATATACTTTACGCAACGGAGTGTGCATTGGAACTCGGTTTTAGATGGCACTGGACGTGGATGTTCGCACAAGCCGTGCTTTTTCAACGTGAATGACTCCAAGTGTTCGCGCTTATAATGTTAAGCGTGCTCCACCCAATTGCACAGCTGTCGCTCGAGATTTATCGGCTGTTCTACTATCACTACTTTGTTAAATCGAGCAGCATAAAACTCCGGAGCTAACCATTTCGGGCCATCTGGAATAGCGCCCCTGAAGTGAATAAACTTTCATTGCTAATATGTACAGATCACGTGTTGCGAAGGGACAAGTAACACTGAAAAATTTCACAGACTGGAACTATGTTAAAGGGACACTGAAGTGATATGTAAACATTGCGGGATTACTAGCGCAAATTGTAGTCCGGAGTCCCCAGGCCATGTTTCGACCACTCTAGGCGCGTTTACGCGATTTTATTTAGTAGAAAAACTAATTCGAAAATGCTGTCCTCCTCTCTTTACGCTCGCCCATTTTCTGTGGCTTTTTCGTGTGACGTCAGGAGGGGATGAGGTGGCAATTGGCTGGCTGCGCTACTGCACGGCTCCCCGGGGCTTCAGACAGAGTCAGTCGGCCCAGCGTTTCGTCCGCCGGCCGCCGGCGGGTCGTCGAAATCAAGGAGGTTAAAAAAAAGTGCTTGGTCGCAATTCGTTCGCTTAGTTGAAACGAAGCCAGGACACGTTTGTGAATGGAAGAATGTGCCTTTCTTTACTTGGTTTGTTTGTACACTGTATCTAGCTCCAAGTCAAGGTCGCTTCACAAAGGCGCTGCACAAGCGCACATGCGACGCTTCGCTGACTGGTACGCCAGTAGGAAAATATAAGGCCTCTTGAAGGCGGGAGAAGAGTCAGCGAAGTTAATATAGGTACTAAATAAATAAAATCAACTGATGTTTTTACCGTACAGCGTAAAACTAGGGCGCGGGAAGCACTTTTTTGCGCTGGGCGAACAAGCACAGCGGTCAGCAGCACGACTAGGCATCTGCGAACGCTTTTCCGTCTACGAAATGCAACTGCTAGACGTGAGCTACTGTGGAAACTCGGGCGACGCTTACTGCAGGAGCGAGTAGAACAAATAGTCACCTAAGCTGCTTGAAATGCCAAAACTAAATAAAAGTGTAAACCGGTTGTGCAATATATACCGTATATTAGGAAGAACTGCGGATCCGGCTTCGTGGCCGAGTGGGCTGAGGCGTTATGTAGTTCACCGCAAATGTTTTGCAAGTCACGAGTTCGAATCCCCGCGGGTACGTGCTTTTTTTTTGTAAGTTAACTTTTATGGTTTCCGCCGATGTTTTCTATATTGAGTTCACCTTTTTTTGGGCCGCAACGTTCATGTCTACATGAACTAGTTCACAAAACACGCGCAGGCTGGCACTGGCGCGCTAGCGACTTCCCGTTGGCGTGCTGTTGCCATAAGCACCGACTGCTTGCAGGCAGTGGGCACAGGCCAGAATGAACAGACCCTTGGCCTGGTGCGAACACGCTTTTTACGATACAGGCATGAGGGAGGCAAGCTCCAAATATGGGGGAAAAGCGCATGACATTTGGGCGTCTGCGGGTACGCGGAGGGCGTTCATGCACTGCGTAGGTCTCGGCTAGTGAATGCTACGACTACAAGCCGTCCTGGGAGGCTTATCTTGTGCATTTTACAGCCGCCAACATGGCAGAAGTGCGGTACGATGATTACTGAGATATTGAGAATGCCCATCCAACAACACCATTGGTTATGTTTTACAGAACCGAAACCGAAACTTGTTTGATTGCTAACCTTGGGCATCGTCCAATCACGGCGCCCCTCCTCTCAACGTCACAGCCTTAGTTGGTGCGGCCGCCGCAAACCGCGCATGGTAGTTTTTCTTCTTTCGCGCTTTGTAAAATAATTACCGATTTTTCAACCGGATAAACGATGAAAAGTGTGCTAATTTGAGCCAGTTTACGCAGTGCAAGCAAAAACGGGAGCGTGACAAATTCACTTCAGTGTCCCTTTAAAATGAGTAAACAGTTCATCTGCAGGCTTGCAGTATTCAACGTTTGCAATGTACTACCTAACTGCTTTTTATTGAAGCATTTATGAAGCATTTTATTGAAGCTTTTTATTAAAACACACAAATGCGCAAGGAGATGAATGCCTCATCTACAGCAAGATACGACAAACGTAACCGTAGAGTGAGATTAGAACACACCGGTTCGTCCAGGAGGGGCGCTTCGTGCCAGTTGCGCTCGTGTTTCGAAGCCTGCGTCATAAAATTGAGGACAGTTGGGATGCACGGCTTGATGGGTATTCAGGTTTCTTCCAATATTCCCGTCGAAAAAAAAAATGAAGAGCAAGGAGCAAAAAATAGGAGCTGCAGAGACCCTTTCTAGTTGCAGTCACCTTGGTGCAAATGTGCCACATGCAGTAGTCACGTAAATTTTATCTCCTGTACTAAAAGATGTCCTATGCCAAATACTGCGCCCTCACAGTTAAAATTACATTTAAATGTTGTATAGATGCTCTCGTGTAATCTAGTACATCAACGCATGCATTGCACCAATGTGTTGATTAAGCCCTGCTCGGTCTCCAAGGTAGAGTCGTGAAAGCACAAAAAGACGTAACGAAATCGTAAAAAAGCCATAAGCCACCCCACTATTTGTAGGTGGATGACCAGCGAAACCTATCAGCACACGACACCGTGGGACACAGAATCTAAGTGAAAGTTGCAAGTGAGATTTTTTCCGTTGTCGAGAGCGGTCATACCCGAGAAAGTTATATGAATACCAACATACCATTTTATTTTAACAGTACTGATGTTAATGGTGCCCATTAATAACTGACATAATCCAAATGCGTATTCAAGAAGGGAAGACGGATAGACTTGAGAATTAAGTGATGTCTTGATCTTGCTAATGGTGCCTATCATCAACTAATAAACAGCTCATCCATATCCAAGTGTTGAAACCTATAAGCCTGAGGTCAAAATTACGTTTTCAACTGACCGCAAGTTTGGTTGTTCCTACATGCCGATAGCAAACGCAACGCGACGTTCGTGTTACAAAGCTTTGCCAAATAGAGAGCCTCGCGTTAAAACACAAAGAGAGCCTCGGGAGTTTTTGTGAAGAACAAGAAAAATATTCTTGTAACCCTAGACTGATAAGCTTTGATTTTATAAAACGCGCATATACTAGGAGAGCCTCGCAGGAGCACGACCTGGAAACAAAAATGCACAACGTACACGCGCGATGAACGTAGAGATTTCTAGGTAGCCAACTGTCCCCGCCATTTTAGAATATTGAACACAAAAGATGGCCGCATACAGCGGAGTAATAAAATGTTCATAATGAACCTACACTATGCTTCCGTGTTGCCATATGTGTTCAGACATGTGAAAAACCTAGTCGAAACCTTTAATAAACTGGTCTTTATCTCAGAGCGAAAATAGGCGTGCTCCCAAAGTTAAGATGGCATCACAATCCTTGACCAAAGCGCTTTCGTTCCAAATTTCGCTTCACATTCAAACGCGCTGGACCGCCTTTGCAGTGAAACATTGAAATTTGCCATTCCTTTCTAAAGAAACTTAAGAGAAGCGCGAAAGGTTTTTAAGGCCCGGTTCACACTGTTGCCACAACTTTCGCAAAAACTTTAAGGAATAACGTAATTTCACGTCTCAGCCAACCGAACAGTGTGACACGCCGTTTATTTATGTCTATAGATTACGATACGGCGCTTGAGTCGGTAGTCTGAACATAGCGTAATATTTCAACTGCTTCAATACTTTAGCTAAAATTGCGTCCAACCTCCGCTGACAGCGCGCCCAATAGATCTTGAAGCCTCCAAAAACCCAAATCGCAAACAAAGAACCAGCCCATGGCGCCATTTTCGCGAACTAACTACGCGAATCTACAAACGGTCTAAATATGTACCAATACAACCTTTATGAGATAACGGTATACTATTCCACTCACTCTTCATGATCTATGCGTGTGTTGTCTTATGTAGAACCGTTCCTTTTATGAAATTCTTTAAGGAAGCGTTTTCATACACTGAAACATTATTTCATGCATGCACCGCGTGTCGAGAGATCTTATCGGAGCTTTTCTGTGGACGAACCGGCCTGCAGGGAAATCCAATTATTTTTTTTTTTGAAGCATGCCATCGGTCCTATTAAGAAAGCTTTCGCTTTGAAATATTTGTACTACCTGGCGAACGCGATTAAAAAGTAGGAAGAAAAGAAAGAACCCTAGCGACAAAACATTTTTTTTTTGCTTTATAGTTGAACTTCTGCGTTCAACTTATTTATCTATGAACACTCAGATGCTAGGTTCCACCCTAGGTTGCAGGAAGCGCTGAGCGAAATATTCCCTATTGGTAATTAATGCGGTATATATTACCTCACTGTAGGGACACGTTCCCCCGAACTGACCCGGCAGTTCCTACCTGCTTGGCTTTTATTATCTCTTTGTCGTCGCTATTCTCGCTAGCCCGGAGTCACCTCTGCTCCCATTGAAAGCAAAGTTTTCCCGAACGGCCGACGAAATTACTCTGGGCACCACACTCAAAAGAAGAGAGGCGCGGCGGTGCTGCACACGACGGCAGTCTAAAGATATTGATGTGCTAGCACTCCCAGACATCCCTTAAGCAAAACCAAGGAACGTCTAAGTTGCAGCGAATCAAGAAAGGAAGTCCCAAACTAATTAAGAACATGGGGAACGTGCCTTTCAAGCAAAATCGTCCGCAGCGTGTCTCCCAAGCAAGAATTCCCTCTTCTTCGAAGCAGAGCACGATCGCACGACCACCACCAACAAACCCCGTGGTCTTTGCACGTAAACAAATGAGCACGTTGCAGGAGAAAAGTAGCAGACGGAAAGAAAGGGCACCGGAACCAGGGCGGGAAACAGTGCCATGCATAATATTCCTGTCTAAATCCCCGCTGCGCTGATGTTTGTGCATGCAGATGGCGGAGGCGACAACGGATCACTGTGAGAATAACGGGAATGCATACACCCTGCGTATCGAGGAATCTTTACGCACGTCCGCCGTTACGGAAGCCTTAAATCTCACGCCTCTATAAAAAATCGCTGTGGCTTAGCCCAGCTAACCGTCGATATGCAAAGCGAAAGCTTGACTTTGCCAAGTCGGTTTGACATGGGTAATTAGCTGTAACGATTACACTATTCGTCCAGAGCCTGCCTTTGTGTACGGTTGAGTTTCGCATCTGGCGTTTTCGGCGGCGAACGGCTCGCCGGGAGGTGTCCGCAGGGTGGTTAGATGCCGCTTGCCGACGATGACTGAAAGGCTCGAGTTCCCGTCAACGCTCAGAAAGCTTTCGCTTTTATAGGTTCGTTGATATATGCGACTAAACAGCATACGTCTTCCATTTTTAATGCGTGCGAGACTTCTGTTTGCCAGACAATGTTGTGATAAAACCGTGACTACCAAACCAGTTGGTATGCGAAATTCTCGGCGATAAATGCTTCTTTTATTTCAACTAGGCTTGTCAGTGGTGCTTTATTGCGAAAGCAACAAATATCCGATTGACTAGAAAAGCCACCGTCCGGCGTCGGCATCTGCACCACCGGAACTGCTCGCAAAATGTCGATGTTGCAAAGAGAACAAAAAATAAAAAAAAATGACGTAAATTTGGGGCTGGATGGAAACCGATACAAGGGCTGAAGAATGCATGTCAAGCCCGCATCATCAACACTAGCGTCGTCGTCTTCGTCGTCGTCGGCGGCGGCATCATCATCATCATCCACTGCAGGACAAAGGCCCCTTCCGAAGATCTCCAGCCACGTCTATCGTGTGCTGGTTAAGTTCACCATTGCTCCAAAGATTTTCGTACCTCATCCCTCCATTGAGTCCTTAGCCTACAACTATTTCGTTTACGGTCTACTGGAAGCCTCTGTGTTCAAAGAAAGGTCCGCCTGTTCTTTCTCACGCGCTTGACAAGACCCACCTATGCCCATTTTCTTCCCTTAGCTTCAGCTAGAATGTCCTCCACAGGAGTCGTTACCCCAATCTGCGCAGCTGTTTTCTTATCCCCAAGCGAGACCCTTAGCATTCTACTTTCCATTTCCTCTTGGGATGTCAATCCAAGTGTCCTTTCAAGCCTCTTAGCGAGACCCCGAGTTTCTGCCCCGTACATCATTACTGCAAGAGCATTTTGGTTGTAAACGTCCTTTTTTAGTGAAAGAGGAACCTTACTGATATCACAACTAGCAAAATCAGACCACCTAATGCGTATACTGCAGGTAATTTTCTTTTCTTTAGTGACATCAGCACATATGACTTCCCCGAGATAAACGTAATCGCTTACTGTTTCAAAGATGTTGTTATCTACATTGAGCTCACGTTCGTTGGTATGGTTACTAAACATAACTTTTGATTTTCCCTTGTTTATTTTTAAACCTTGAACCAACCTTTTTGATCATACGCACCAGTTGAACTTAATGACTGCTGGTCTGTACTAAACGGGGACAGAGTGCATGCGTTGTGAACTGCGAGTTAGAAAACGTCGCCATCCGGTAGATGTCGCACCCCAGTTCGTGTATGATCATTTCTCTAAGAATACATCTTAGTAGCAATACGATTACGCACACAGAATACGAATAACGGGTGCAAGTCTGTTTTGTGATCTACTCATCTAGTGATTGGTCTTAATAACTTAGACCTTGATTTGGACTTCAGGTATTTGATTTATTCATTCATTAGCTGTTTGGTGATGCCCCAGCATATACAGCGTTGGGCAATACACCATTGCAAATGTCTTTCTTTGTTAGATAACTGTAGCAAGCGCCACAACCGGCACAAATGACGTCAATCGAAGCGTTTCGATGTCTTACGAAGTCAGCCGGTATACTAAACATGAGAAGGGCGATGAGAAGAACGAGGACTGTTCCCAATGGCTACCAGTTTACGACGTTACGCCTGAAATGTGCCTTAGACCTTACGTCTAAGTATGTGATGTGTCATCGCGCCATGGAAGCCGGGAATTGAGCATTACCCTATCGGAAAAACCAGCGGCGCTGTAGCTCCGCTTCCAGCGTAACGCGTCATTATGGGAATACCTAACGCTGAAATACGCCGGACGCGGAAACGCTGGAGCACGCCGGACCCTGGACGCTGGAACACGCCGGACGCGGAAATTCGTGGATCAGGCGAGCGCTGGAATGTAACGCAGGAACACACCGGAGACCACGCCATCTCCAGCGTATAGCGTGGCCGTTGCTCGCGCTAGGCCTTTTTTCTTTAAAGGAGCCATGAAGAGAAAATACAACTTTGTTTAATTTGAAAGAAATAGGATTCAGTATCTCACTCAGCTCCATTACAGCCACAAAAGATGTTTTTTTAACAAAAAAAAGCAATAAGTAATTTCAAATTTTCAAATCTTGCGCCACAGTGACGTGTTATGAGCAAGAATGACGTCACACGGGCCAACAATAAAACATAATTTTCAGCGCGTTAACTGCACGTTGGCATTCAAGTGATGCGGTCAAATGGAACTAGAGGCCCCATTACCGGCGTCCAGTCATGTGTCGTCGCGACAGGTCAGTTAGGCGGCCGCCAATCGCACAAACAAGGTTCCGTGACGTCATAGAAAAGTTGCGGGAAATTGGCTAGGGGGTCGCGACTGCTTCACATGTTTTCTTTAATATCTCCGTTATTAGTTTGAAGATTGCGATGATATTGGTATCATTGTTATCGGGACTAAGCTGTCTGTCTAATAAACCCAACTTGTATTTGGTCTTCATGGCTCCTTTAATAGCCGTGTAATTACAAACCCGCATGGCTGTTAACAAGAAATACAGAATCCCTTCCTTCCGGGAAATATAATTAGCGCTACAAAAGATAGCCAGTCTCATTTGGGCACTTTTCATCTGAGTTCGCCCTGCCGAATGCATTGTTTCATCATCGCGTTCCGTCAGTAGCACTCAATCTGTTCGTTAAAGCTAATTTATTCTCCCGGATAAAAAAAAATATTAAACGAGCATCAACAGTAACCGTTCGAAAATTCATTCCTTATATCTTTAGGGCCATCAAAACACAAGTAAACACATATTTCTTGAACCTCTTTTATTTTAACAGCAAAACGTGAGAATTAAAATAGAAACTCAATCGTTAGCTGGATTTCTTGCCTTTGTGAACCTTGATCCATTAACAATTCATTCGTACAGCAAGGCCTGGAAGAATTTCCTGCAACGAAAAACGCACGTCTCCGTGGTGCAGCACTATCTGGAAGAGTACACGCGCACGATACCTGCCCAAGTCACGCAGGGGTCTTTACAATTTCAGGCGACCGTCGAAGCACATCGCACGTATTGCAAATCACGCTGCCCCTGAGAGTCGTCGTATCCAATCGCATCAAATTGCCAATAATCACAAGCACCACGGTTTGTCGTCGCTAGAGGAGTCCTCACTTCGAGATGCTTGGAATCCGGACCACTGTTCTTGCTTTTACCACAGCTTTCGTAGCTTCACATGTTGCTGACACTTTCCGGAGACATAAGATGCACGTTTTTACAAAAAAGTTGCGCGTAACTTCAACTAGGCACAGCGCCAATGTAAAATGTGGACGGGCCACTCAGCCACGCAGCCACCTACGAATTTTGACCGAAAGGCGAAAAGCAGGGAGGACCAAAGAGCTCCCCGGCCGATCACGTAAACTTGTTCCGCGTCGGGACCCCTCCTCACCCCTCAAGACTTCGTACTGTGGGCTCCCCCGCCTCGCGAGTGCTGTTGGGCGAAAGGCCTTCGGTAGTGACGGTGCATCCCCGGACTTTCTTCCGGACGGCCTGGCTGCAGCGAAGGCGGGCGTTTTCTTTCTTTCTACGTTTATTCTTTTTTAACACACCTTGGTGATGTAATGGTCCACTGAAGCCATTTCTTTTTCTTTTAACACCGGTAGCGGCAACTGATTAGCTGGTTTTAAAATCTTATTTTCAATATTTAGGCTTGATTGGACACATGGTTCGCGTTAAAATAAACAGGTTGCTCGATAAAAAAAATACAACAGCACGCAGATTGAGACAATGGGGCTCTCAAAGACTCAAAAATACATGTCAGATTGTGAACTGAAATAATTACACCACGTCCTCAAAAAGCACGTCTTGCTTGCCCTTTATGCGCCCGTTTTGCCAACGGGCTACCCTTATTTCCGGATTCTTTCATCGAAGGTTGTCCACTGTACAATATATGCAATTTCAATTCACTCAAACAACCCCAGGAATTTGTGAAGGGCTTTATTTATTCATTAGTTTGGTTAGCAGGCTACGCTTAGATGTTCTAACATTACCGTGATTTGCGATAAGTTGCGTTGTTAACTGCAAATTGGCAGCGAAAGTTTTTTTACACACGACCGGAATGCTAATGGCAGCAATACAGCAAACTTTCATTACGACAGACGCTTGCAATGCAATTGAACGACATGATCGTCGCTCGTACGGAGCATTGTTACCGCGAAGCGCACGCTAAAAAATTGGGATTTTGCGGCACCGCACGGGCCGCAAACACCAAGTTTCGGACCATCTGCGCCGATCGCGGCGTTGGATTACAACCAGTTGACCACCTAACCCGCGCGCGGCATTGCTGTTTCCAGCCAAGCAGCGGCGCCGGGAGAACGTACTGTCCCGTTCGCCCTATCTGAATCGCAGTCAGTCTCCAGAGGCAACGTTCCCGTGTTATTGCTTTCCAGCAACCTCCCCGCGTTGATGTCGTCCAGCGCGGCGTTTCCCAGTGCTTTCCGTTCTTTCCGGCGTGTTCCATCGCTCTCCTAACGCTAGAAAATGCGGTCCCCGCGTTGCTGTCGTGCGGCTCGGCGTTTTTCAGTGTATTCAGTTCTTTCCGGCGTATTCCATCGCTCTCCTAATGCTGGAAAACGCGAGGTTTTCCGACAGGGTACGCACTGGCATGGCGCCGGTAGAATTCTTAAATCGAAGGAGTTTTTAGTGGGGCTGATCAGAAAACTAATATGTTTGCCCGTAGACCGGTTGGTCGACCGAAAAGCTCTGATGAGATGTCTGGACGCTCGGCGTATGCGTCAAACCTGGCTTCCATATTGTCAAAACGGTTACCTGAAAATCGCAATAAAGCAACGGTTCTAGCTAAAACAATACACGCATCGGTGATGAAGATAGAGTTCATTCGTTTACGTTTATCTCATAAAGTACGTATCGGTCTACATTTACACCGTTCGTAGATGCGTTTATTTGGTGCGAGAAAAATCGTCAAATGGGTTCATGCTTGTTTGACGATGTGGGTCTTTGAAGGTTTGACGATCGAATGGATGCACTTTGAGCAAAGCTTTTGACGCACTTTTGATGCTGTGTTGTTGCGAGAAAACTTTTGCGCTCCTCTCAACTTTCTTGAGAAAGGGATGGCAAAGTTTTTCCTTCTGGCTTTATTCCATCCCAGACACAAATGAACACAATCTGATACAAAGTTGTCCAACCACATCGACCTCGACATTGTTTGATATCAAAAAAACCTGCCGACGAGACAGGGAAGTCTTCATTACGGTAATGGGGAGGTGGTGCAGAAAGACGCACAATGAGGGGGAACAACTGTTGGGTTCGGAAACCTTTTATGCTGGAACAATTCAAAACAGGCATGTTTGATACAGCGCCATTTATTTTCCAGGTGGACTCATTTTTGCCGTGTCGCTCACACTGTGTGCATCGTTTGAAGGTGGGTGGCATGACTGGACGTCGATAGATGCTAGTGACGCTTCCCACTTGCACATGAAGTCTTGGTTTACGCATCCGCTGTAGGGAAGAAACGCCAGTTCCTTTATACAACCACCTTGTGCTGTGCAGATAGAATGTTTGAGAACGAGAAAAGGCGGACGTTGTTTGTTTTGGACTGACTTGCCGTTCTTTTCTGAACACGCTAGGAAGAATGCCGTAGCCTTTTCAGGGTAAACGTATTGTGTTTACCCTGAAAGAACTCAGTGCAGCTACAGCGCGCAGCCGAAGCACTCACTGTAGATCTTCTTAGATAAGCTGGGATACCTGCTCCGAAGTAAACTCAGGATAATGATGTTTTGATACTGAAGCTCGACTGTTAGCGTTCAGTTTTCACATTTTTTTTTCCAAAATAAACTTAGTATAGAAGCGCTGTTGCATAACAAGTTGTGAAACTGAATTGTTGAGTAATGCGCCCAATTCCATGTATTGATTTTTTCTATAGAGATCCTTAACAAAATAAATTACAACATCTGCACACCTTTTTCATTATTCTTCCTTGGAAAAAGAGAAGGTAATTTACACAAAAACACCAAATAACCTTCGTAAACAACAAGGATGGTTGAAACGTGAAGCATTCTTTGCGTGCGAAAATAAAATGGCGAAGTGCTAAAGTCAAAGCCTCTGCAATCGAACTCAAAGCGTCAGCGATCAAAGTGCAAACTGCATGCGAGTGCAAGTCCGCACTGAGACAGCAGAAACCGAATCTCTCATGAGTGAGATAAGCAAACCTCACCCGAATTCATAATTCTATGTGAAGCGTTCAAATTCGCTTAACATCCAAACTGCTTCTACGGCGATGAAATGGCGCAACACGACTGATGTAGGCTTCATAACGACAGCAATGCAACTTCGACTGTGCCCGCGGAAACCGCTTTTTGTGATCATTATCATCGTCGTCGTCGTCATCCTCATCATTATGTGCCCTCCAATTGTGTAACCTTGGCTTTCCTGTGGCACGAGTGAGGTAACGGCACCTCCATCAGCGAGACCAAGAAAGCTTGGCTTCAATCAAACTTGTGTCATCGCCATATATTATGTATTTAACTGTTTCATTGAGATTCCCATTCTCATTGATGTAAAAAAGGAAATGAAACGGACCTAAAATGCTACCCTGGGGAACGCCATATTTAAAGGGTTTTGTTCATGAAATCTAGAGAAAAATTAAAGCCGTTCCACTCAATGTTCAATCTGCCAGAACTGCAGAGCAGCGATTCGCCCTAATGGGCTACAGCGCCGTCTCACTGCTATCACTGATATCTCACTGCTATCATCCTCCGTCATACGCTCACTGCTACCACCCAAAGCAATTCAAATTTCCCGCATTCGCAGTGCAAGAGCGCCCCCTGCCTAAACCTGCGCCAACGGAAGTTCTGTTGTTTTTTGCTTGCTTTTCATCGCGCACGTTCCGGTGGTTGCACTGCCACTTTCTTTCGCTTACTACCGTAAAAACCAACCCACCGAGCGATATCCTAACTAAATGAACGCGAGCGCTGCCGGTTAATTACGTCTTTTCGCCTCAAATGCACCTACTGTTTTCTTGTATGTTAACTGCCAACGGTTCAGGAGTTTCGAACTAAAATGACTATATAAACCGCTTGGCTTTCGAAGCGTCTGGGTTACGCCGCAACGACAGCCGCTACGACGGAACGCCGTGGGGCTCTACTTGGATTCAGCAAGCGAGGTAAAACAACAAGGCGAGCCCTCACAGTGCTCTGCACTTAAAAGGCGCTCGTATCTCAAACATGGTTGATAATCGAAGTGGGGGGTTACCCAGTTCAAAAGGGAGATGTTTTCAATGTTTTCTCCGCACGCAACAGCTGTCATGACACCAGTAGGGTATTTTGCTGTTTCCATTGATCTTAGTGTTTTGTCGCTGCTTGCAAAGTGAACATAAGAATGCGGTCTGACTACTAGCGCGTGCTGCCTCTCACTCGCAGCCGAAATTGAGTTGGACGTAGGGTTCCATTTGCGCTGAAGAAAGTGTAGTTACCTTGTTCTCCGGTCGTTGTAGCCCCTCTGGGGGCGGGGAACAGTATTTAAAGGGGCTGTGAAGAAAAAAAATACGAAAAAACTAGACTTACTACCTCACCCAGGTACATTACAACCACGAAAGACTTTTTTAACAGAAAAAAAGACCCAAGAACCATTTAAAAACTTCTCGCGCTACAGTAACTTGTAGCGCGCAAGAGTGACGACGTATGGGCCAGCACTAAGAACATAATTTTGAGGGTGTGAATTGCACGTTAGCATTCAAGTGATGTGATCAAACGAAATTGCAGGCCCGACTACAATCTCCCAGTCATGTTTCTTTGTTCGCTGGCCACCAATGGCAGCAGCAATATTCTGTGACGTTGATTGATTGATTGATTGTAGGGTTTAACGCGCCGACGCAACGCAGGCGATGAGGCGCGCCGTAGTGGAGGGCTCCGGATTAACTTTGACCACCTGGGGATCTTTAACGTGCGCCGAAAACTCGTACACACGGGCGTTTTTGCTTTTCGCCTCCATCAGAAAAGCGGCCGCCGCGGCTGGGAATCGAACCCGCGACCTCGTGCTCAGCAGCGCAACGCCTTAGCCACTGAGCCACCGCGGCGGGTCTTCTGTGACGTCATAGAAAAGTTGCCGTCAAGGGGCTAGGGAGTCACCCTTGCTCTTCATATATTTTTGGGCGCACCACTTTGGCGGCTGATAGCGTGGTTTGGCGACGGCGACGTCGACGGCATTTTAACCGAGTGAGCAAAGACTGAAAGGAAGCGGCGGAGGAAAAAACAGCGAAAGGGGGAGGGGGATGGCAGCGGGCTGAGCCCGCAAGAGGCACCGGTCGAAACAACTGGCGAAAGTGTGAGCAGGAGGGCGGCACGTGCTCAATTGGCGTCATCTGTCTCACTGCCTCCACTCACACTTTCGCCAGACGCTGCTCTTCCGTTGGTAGGCTCATTCTAATGACGTGACATTTGCGCGGGAGGTTCAAACATGATTTTAAACAATATACTCGGCGACGGCGACTCCCTGCGAGATAACAGTAGAGTACCGCGCGCCTCCGTGCGTTCGCTGATCACGGGATCACTTCCTGGGATCAAATGCTGAGAACATATGCGAGCGACTTAGAAGACTGCAGTGCGCGCTGAGCAAAAATTTTGCATTAGGAAGTGCAGTCAAACCCGGATGTAATGAACCTCTATGTAACGGATTCCTGGATTTAACGAAGGTTTTCTATTCCCCATTGCCAGCCACATTGAAACCCATGTGTTAGCGACTTCTATGTAACGAAGGCGTTGCGACAGTTGATGAAACGAATTTCTTGGCTGATTAATCCTTGGCTTCCGCGCATTTTTCTAACAAATCTGCTGAAGAAATGCACTAATTTGGCGAACTTCGCCCGCACCATGAACTACCGTACGCTTCCAGTGTCAGTTCAGTGTCGGTTAGGTGCTGGCTAGGCCTGCCTGTCGGCTTGTAGTCGTGAGTCTCCACTGCTATCTGTGGTGTCGGTTCGTCGGTGATTAGTTCTGCTGCCAGAAAACGAAATATTTGGTATTTTCAAAATAAGCTCGCAATTTTAAAAGCCGCCCGCCGGCGAAAACTAAGAACGTCGCTGCTCGGTGCAGTATCCCAGCTAGCTCCTTTTCAGCAATTCTGAGTGCGGCAAAGAGTACCAAGTTCACGAAAAGGCGCCCTTTCAGCATACGTTTGATCCTTAATTCGACCGTGTTCAGGCAACGGAAAGTGTCTAAAGGCAACACTTATGCTTAAGTTCCAATTGCATATACGAGGGTATATGCAACCTTGCGTTTTGGAGTGCAGTGTAGTGACTAAGCTCGCGGGAAAGCAGCAGGCGCAAATCACACCGTTTTTTACGGTGAAATAAATCCCTGAAGGGTGAGTTCACCATCACTGCTGTCTAGCATTTTGGTTTCGTTTCTGCTTCGTCTATTAACTGCAAACCTGCATGTAACGAAAATCTGTATGTAACAAAAAATTGCGAATTTTTGTCAACTTCGTTATATCCAGGTTTGACTATATCCCCATTTTTTCGTATCAGTTTGCCATAAGATTGGCCCCATTGTTATCGGGTTAGTTTGTCTTTCTAATGAACCAACCTTGTATTTGTTTCATGGCCCCTTGAAGCAGGCACCGCCAATTATCGCATGTGCCCTTTGCTGATGATTCCCCCACGGGGGTGTACGTAGTCTAATGTGATATCAATGAATGTCATTACATTACTGCTTATGTCATAATACAGTTTAACGCCGTGCTTATCTATGGACGTCCGCATAACTAACCCCTAATACTTTGGACACTTGCGGAACAAACGCCATAACAACGTCCCTAGATGGCCTTCGGGAGGGGGGGGGGGGTGGCAGGGCTTGTAAAATTATGTAAGTAGAAACGCCATGCCGCTTAAGGTTGAGTGGATAAGGATCAGTAGATATTTGATTGTTACGGCCTAATCGTCCTGAGCGTGCGACGTAGGCCGCGTTATAAAGTTAGTGTCCAGGAAGTGTCCGGCCGAACACCCTTGCGGTTAGTGTTCTGCAACTGTTAGAAGTGGGAACTGGGGTGTAATAGTGTACCGTGACTTTTGTCATTTACGTGAGGTTTACTTACATTACTTGTATAATCATCTCGCTTTCATTATTGCTAATAATTGGTATACACTCTTGTCTGTTTTTCCCCCTGGTCGTACCAGTCCACGGACCTGCTTCGGTAGGAGGGAAATCTCGCTTGTTTTCTCTACTGCCCATTAGTTTTGTCAACCAGAGTATTGTTTCTTTCGATTCACTATAAACTAGCCACTTAAAAATAGTTCTGTTTTGTTGGTTTTCTTGTTTGCAATAGGCACACTGACTTTTTGTAGGTGCAGCTTTCGATATTGCGGCTACGCCTCCGGAAAGCAGCGTTCATGCCCCGACTACTAGCGCTCCGTTCCTCCGCCAGAGAAACGTCGGCACGGTGTATTCGCTCAGATGCAGATCATTAAGATCCCCGCATGGCTGCATTTATTCGACTCCTGAAACGTGTCTTCGGGACGACTGTGTCCCGCGCTGCATCGTCGGCGAGGCGTGGTGGGGTCTGGTTGAAGCAGTTGCTACTGCATATGGGAATCATAACGCCGACTGCTCTGGATGTACAGAAATTACGCTGTATAGTCGTATCTCCGCGCTCTGCTTATCTTTTCCTGCAAATTTCTTTATCTCTTCGCTGTCTTCGTGCGAGCATCCTCTGCAGAATCCGTGAAAACATGATCATGGTTTACAAGGCAAATGAGTGAAATTCTCGCTCTATTTGAGTCGCGGTGGTATGCAGAATTTCCTTGAGAGCCACAATGAATAGGCTGAATGCATTCCCTTGTGCTGTGCTCCCTGTTGAATTAGTATAATCCGAGAAACTGTTATTAAATGATCCATCCTGGGTATTGCCGTCATTGAGCCTGATCTTTTGTCCTAATAGGGCGATCGAGGATATTTTTACATCAGCGTTAGTCATATATAATATCATCAGTACCGCAGTTTAGCTTCTTCTTATAATCTTTGCGATTATCAGAAAACGTTTGCTAGAACTATTCAGAAACATCAAACAAGAAATACTCGTCGCCTCACCGGATATCGCGCAGCCCTATTCGAGATCAAACATATTTTCGCATTTTACCTTGTCTACGGATTCGTGAGCTCTGAACAAAACAAAACTAACTGAAATCCTTTGTCTTCATGTCGAAGGTTTCAATCACATTTGATGCAGAGTATGAATATGGGCTATAATGCATTCCTTATATACTACAAACGCATTTCTCTAGTAGGTCCGTACTAACGTTGGCGCATCGCTTCACAGTCACGCTTCGGCTTTAACGGTAAGGAGCGGCAACCATCCACACACGCACGCACACACAGAGACACGCCCACTGAAAACAAAGAGCAATGTAAAATTTAAAAACAGTAACGCTTTAAAGCTGAAAGGAGATACAAAATAAAATTTCAAAAGCGCCACGTCGTAGAGAGGAGTAAAAATAAAATCCGCTTACGAAATAACAAGTGAACTATCCCAACCAGTGAACAAGACCCAAAAATAAACAACATAATCGCAAAGCCTGCCTTACTCCTTTACCTCTTTCCCAGCTGAACTCATGAAAATGCTCTCGCACTTTATGAAGAAAGACGTAGTGATTTCCGAACAAGTCTTTTTGATACAGCGAACATGCCGACATTGCAAAAATAAAACCTTAAAATTTGTTTCTTCAATGTCCGAATAAAGATGATCCCCATCCAGGATGATTTTCGCCCTTGTATCTCGCCCTCACTTTTCACCCCTGCTTAGATTGCACGCGGCGTGCAACACCCAGTCAGCCATACTGGCTACTTCTGATTGAAGGCTTACAAGAGTTAGACCTTCACTAGAAAGAATTGTACTCATGACTGTCTGATCATTTCCCTGGTCACGGAAGTCTATTCGCCGCGCTTCTTGTACTATAGCTTTTGTTGCAGTTATTTAAAATATATTGGTATGTTTGCATCGTACACATTACATCGTTCGCACTTTACACGGGCTTATGTAAAGCCGCGTAGTAGAATTTCGGTTTACATCCTCTAGTACCCCGCCATTCCTCATCCAAATGTTTCTGCGATTTTGTGTCTTCAGGGACTACTACGTTATACGTAAACAAACCCGCAAAGGACAAACTTTGTTACATTGGATGTTGCGCGGACTACGAGCGTCAACTTCTTTTACTTCTCTTCTACGACAGATACTTTTAAATTTAATTTTCCAGCAGAAGTTTGTTGCAATACACTCTGCCATAAACAGTAAGTTCATGCGATCTCTACTTCGCAAAATTACGTTTTTTGTAGATACTATAACGTGTAATACGGTAGAAGAAGTGGGATCTGTCAAAACCACTTTTTGATCACAGCCATGTTTCCGTCTGTTAGACAGAAAGTAGCCTCGAGTTTGGCGTTTATTATCCGGAACATACAATATTAAAACGTAAAACAAACAAAAAGAGCTCCGCCTCAAAACCGAAAGCCTCGCCTACGAGCAACCAACTGCCCAGAGATTCAGAATCTAATTCCGTCACGGGAGTAAAACTGATTTCTTCCACTTCCAGTGTTCCTTGTGTTTCCACTTCAACCAACGCGCCTGTTCCCCGCAGCTGCTCTTTCCGAAAGCGGCTTCACCTCCGAATTGGCGTTCACCCTGTTACGCTGAAGTCTAGTTTTAATCTTGTTTCTATGCGAGCCACCCTGCCTGGTGATATACTTCTATAAATGAGCAGCATTTCTGCGGATCCTAGCGGCTTGCTTGCCGTATTGGTCTGTGACCTTCATTGCCGCTTGAAGGACAAATTATTAAAAAGCCCGCGTCAGTCTCACACAACAGCGTGCACAAACCGGCTCGCCAACCCAGCACGATGTCCGGCAGAATGTTCTCTCATCCCCGCGCGGTCAGTGCAAAGAGGTACGCCAATGAAGTCATGAACCTAGCGTCGCCCCAACAATGGGGCAAAGATTGATGGCTCCGACGCACTTATACGCTAAAGTCCTGGTGAACTGTAGTCACTGTAATTTTAAGGAATTAGCGGGCCCGTGTTATATACGCAGGAACAACACAGATTCCCCGCTGCACTTACGTCTGCTTGCGCGCTATGCAGGCGAAAACATTGCGATACTTATCAACGACGTCTGTACTCCTACACCGTATTTACATCGCTTTGTTCGCTTTAGTGCTTCCATCTTTTTCCGAGCATTGCTTCTGGCAGGTTTCTTTGCACCTGCACTGTGTTTGCGTCTGTTCGTTTGCTTTCGTGCTTCGTCATTGGACAGAAACACTTCAACAGGCAGAATGCCCTCCAGAAACGCTCCGCGTATAGGGAAATATGTGTAACGGAGTTTTTACCTACCGTGACACAAGGGGTCAGTAAATAGACGTATAATTTGGGATACACGTGTGAAAAACATAGCGTACATTTTTATCAAATCTTTACATCATTTTCCTTTTTATAAGCCAGCCCGAAACACTAAATCATTGTCCGTATGATTTCTTTTATACCAAGTACTATAAGCATATGGAGCCTGATTTTTATTTATGTATTTATTTA
Source organism: Haemaphysalis longicornis (assembly GCF_048455015.1). Lineage (NCBI taxonomy): Eukaryota > Metazoa > Arthropoda > Arachnida > Ixodida > Ixodidae > Haemaphysalis > Haemaphysalis longicornis. Next base: position 142,052,523 of record NW_027526407.1, read on the forward strand.
TTTATTTTCAAATACCCTCAAGGTCATTGAGGACATTACAGAGGGGAGTGTGGAAAAATTGTACAATAAAGAAGTAGTACAGCTTATGATGCGGACATAAGACCACGTCGATACAAACAATATTTTGCCCTTTATTGAAGCCGGAAAAACAAAAACAGAAACCTTGTTAGTGTGATACACCATCTATCGACTGATTCCAGTGGTTTTGGAAAAAATATGACCTTTAGTTATGCTTCGGGGCGCTATACGCGGAATGAACTCCGTATTCCCATAATTTCGTATATACCGAACTTGGGTGTTGACATTTTGACACTTCGCGTCAAAGCTAGGTTCCCCAAAATCAAGAGCTCTGCGCAGTTTTGGCGCACCTGTTTTGCTCACGTACCGGCATGTTCTCTGGCCACGCGGCGCGTACTGCTTTAACTTTTTATCCGCCACTGCCAATGGGCGGAGGGAGCACAGCGGTAGTGCACAGGGCTCCTTGCTGTGGAGACCCCGGTTCAAATCTCATGGAACCTTAAATGGGTTGTCTATGTTCTCTTTACAGTTGTGGCCATTTTCATCACAGAACAGCTACTAAAACAAAAATGATGGTTTTTGGCAGAAGGTGTAAACCACGAGGCGTTAGTGCACACATTCAGCCTTGTTTGTTTATTGTCACGCATGTGGCCCCTGGGCTTCGGAAAATTCGCCGTCCCTACCTAACGAACGTTGAGAGAAGCGTGGAAGCTTTCTAACCGCAAAACTGCGTCAAAGGTGCGTCAAACCTTCGGTAAAAGTGCGTCGAAATAATCGTAAACACTTCAAACACTACCATCGCAAACGGACAAAAAACCCATGCAATGATTTTGCGCGCTATTAGTAAACGCATCTCCAGAAAATCTGAATTGATTCCGAAGCTTGGTTTAGGAGATAACAAGCATTGTACCGTTGTGCTCCTTCTTCAAGATCGATGTGTGCATCGTCTCATCTCGAGCCATTCCTTTTCGGCGATATTCAGGCAACCGTTTCTACCCACTGGAAGCCCGGTATCACGCACGTGCCACGTGTCCAGAAATCCTACCAGAGCTTTTCGCTCGACCAATTGGTGTACGGGAAAATGCGTTAGTTTATGACAAAACGCCAACGGCCCCACTAACAGAGTTTTCGCTTTAAAATTTTCCCAAAGGGAGCTGTCGAATAACAGTGATGTAGCAACCGTTCTTCTGTTCCCCTTCTCAACCACTTGGTGGCTATCTGAAGCGTTCAAGTCGGCCTAACATAAAAAATCAGGCGCCCAGTACTGAAACGGAAATTGAATTGCTGCCTTTTATTTCACATGGCTTCCAGCCATTACATGGGCCGAAGGTGCAGCAGGGATATTAGATGCAAGCTGTTAACGCAGTACCATTTACGACGGAAAGACAGCGACATCGTTCAGAATAAATAATTTTTATTAGAATCTCTAAGCGTAAAAGTAAATTAATTCAGAGTACGAACATTCTATACTTTCAGTCTAACTCAATTGGTGCGTCCCTTGGGTGGAGGCACCATACTTGTACAACGTTTCCCAAAGGGAGCAACCGAGCAATACTTATGAAGAATGGGAGGCTTAGCGCAAAAAAGACGAGGACGGTGGCAAACGTGACAGGCGCCTGTCACATTTGCCACCATCCTCGTCTTTTTGCGCTAAGCCTCCCATTCAGTATGTATCAACTAGCCCAACAGCACGTTTTGCTAATATTCATGAACCTCTCGAACTCCTCGAAGGATGGGGAAGTTTGTTCCCCCGGTAGTACAGCGGCGATCAGGATATCAAAACATTGATCCTCGGTTAATTTGGCAGGCCTCTAAGCGGTGTATTGGTTAGTGAAGCGACGCGGTTGATGCGATGAAAATAAGTGAAGTCATTATGTGCAACTATTTACAATAAAAGAAGTGATGAAATCGGTAATATAAAAATGTATCAGCAATATATTTTCGAAGCCGGCGACTGTTGCGAACTGCATGGAACAGCCACCCTTTCCGTTCTAACGCCGGCTTGTACGGCGTATACCAGCAGTACTGGCGGCTGTTAGGAACGCAGCTTGATGAATGTCACTAATTAAGGCTAAAATAATTTGCCCAAATGTAATGGTTTTTTAGGAGCACAAAATTTTTCTTAGTAATAAAAACTACAAGTCCGCGTCCTGCTGCATTTGGGGGCAAATGGCAAAACTACTCCAGTAAACTGCTCGACTCCGCGTCTGCTTTCTTTTTAAACGCGCCCTTTTATTTCGTACAAAACGTGTTTTTGGTCAGTAAATTTCTTGAATGCCATGTATTTTGCAAACGACGAGCCGGACAATAAAAGTGTTTTGTAAAAAAACACGCAATTTGCGGAGCTATAGGCTTGTTTCGATCCTACGCAACCCGGGGCCAGAACTACCCATCATTCCTATCGAAGCAAACGCAGCGCGTCTGTGGTCGCGTTGATATTAGCGCCAGTTTATCCTCTAGTTTTAATGTATCCTCGCAAACCTCTTGATCTCCTCTTCGCATCTAACTTTCTGCCGCCCCCTTCCACGCTTGCCTTTCAGGGTAATAGAGTGGATCCCTAGACAGAGTGAGTGAGAGAGAGAGAGAGAGAGAGAGAGAGAGAGAGAGAGAGAGAGAGAGAGAGAGAGAGAGAGAGAGAGAGATCTTTAATGAACTCTGACGATGTTAGCTGGGCTAAAATGCCGAACTTGCTATGCCAGTTGATGACGTGATGAAGATGGTGGCGATGATGTTCAAGAAGTTGATGCGTACAGATACGGCAAGTTATTCACAGCGACTGGTCTAGACGTGTGTTGCAGGCTCTCTATCAGAGATTTGGTAGCCCGTAAAGCACGTTTGGGACAAGCCGATGGTCCTAAAGCGTCCTTTAGCTGCATATCCACGGAAAGATGCAGTCCCAAAGCCACTGCGAGGGATGCTCTTTGAGCACTGAATCGAGAACACTCACAGAGCAGGTGCTGCAGGGTTTCTCGCACATCACAGTGTGGGAGAGTGCCGACGTAACCTGTTTTATCTTGAAGAGGAAGTTGCGCGTGTATTCGACATTCAACAGCATGCGATGTAGAATTGCTTCTTCCCGCTTGGAGAGTCCTGGTGGCGTTTTAATTTTCCAGCTGGGATCGATGAAAGATAGCCGCGCGTAATGACGTGATACGACATCCCAGGCTACACGCTGTATGTTCCATGCTACGCTGGATGCAAGTATAGACGTGTAGCGCCCTCTGGTTAACGCTCTTAGCTGGCGCCTTGGCGCCGGCTAGGAAAGACGAGAATAAAGAAATGAGCGGCGCGTGCATGGTGCGCCAGCACGGCACGGGCAGTTCGATTCCGAAAGCCTGCCACGCTGGTACTCTTTCAGTGGCGCTGCGCTGCGACCCCGCGGTACCCGACAGTGGTGACTCCGGACTAAGACAAGACCGACCCCCGCAACTTCGCGCCCTCGGGCCCTCTTTTGCCTGACGCTTCCTCGCTGCCGCCGGACGTCGCAGTCGTACAGCTCCATCTGCTCACCTTCGTGCGCAAGAATCCACACGTTTGGTTCGCCCAGGTCGAAGCCGTCTTCGATCTCCACCGCGTCACCTCGGAGACTACTCGGTATCGCCACTTGCTTTGCAACCTGCCTCCTAAGGTGACTGATGAGGTGGCAGACGTCATCGGTGCACCTCTGAACGATGCTCCGTACCAGCGGCTCAAGCAGAGTATTCTGGACCGAACCACGGTGTCCGAGAGCGCGCGCCTCCGGCACCTGCTCACCCACGAAGAGCTTGGAGATCGCCGCCCTCCCCAGCTGCTCAACACCATGCGACAGCTCGTGGGTGCGAGCAACGTGGACTCGAACGGTGCACTTTTAAAGGAGCTCTTTCTGCAGCGCTTGCCACAGTCCACTCGCATCGTTTGAGCTGCTGCAGGGAACTTGACCCTCGACCGCGCCGCCGAGCTTGCCGATAGAGTTCACGACGTGACTTCTCCCTCAGTCGCTATCCTCGCTTCGACAGCAGAGTCATCGGCCGTGTCCCGCTTAGAGACTCGGATCGATCAACTCGCCGCTTCCATTGAAGCGCTTAGGACGTCCTCTGATCGCCGATGCGGCTCCTTCCCACGTCCTAGCCGTCGTTCGTCTTCCCCGGGAGGTTCTTGCTCGCGCAGCCCTCGAAGCTCGTCTATCTGCTGGTACCATCGCACTTTCCAACACCGCGCTCGTCACTGCACTTCCCCATGCAGCTGGTCGGGGGAAACGCGACGCGAGATCACTGATGGTGGCATGTGACCTCGCCTTACAACCTGGCCGCCTTTTCCTGGTCATGGATCGCATTTCTGGTTTGCGCTTCCTTGTAGAAACGGGTGCTGAGTTCAGTGTATTACCGGTAACCGTACATGAGCGTACAGCCGGTAAAACGCTTGTCTATAACAGCGATTTCAACTTCAACCAGCTACATCCGAAAACTGCCGAAACATACTCGTTCCAAACATGTCGGAGGAGAAAGCGAAGGGCTAAGACTTCAGAATTCCGCAGTAGTTTTATTCAAATCCCGCTCCGGCGGGGCAGGATAGGGCTGAGAGTACGAACGCTGTGTTATAGACAAGCCTTTTACCGGCTGTACGTCTAATTCACCTGGACCTACGCTTCATGCAGCGAACTCTACCTCTATCACCACGTATGGTCTGCGATCCCTCACCCTCGACCTTGGTTTGCGGCGCGCCTTCCGGTGAGTCTTCGTAGTAGCCGACGTCAATCAGCGCATCCTCGGCTCCGATTTCCTCACCCACTTTGACCTAGACGTCATCATGCGTCACCATCGCCTGATTGACAGCAAGACGCGCCTTTCCATCCTGGGCGTACTGTCTACTATCGCTCCAACTGGCATTCGCACGCTGCTTCCCTCATGTCCATACGCAAGAATCCTGGAAGACTTCCCTGAGGTTACGAGACCCTGCAACTTAAAGCAGCCGCCCAAGCACAGCGTTACCCACCACATCGTCACGCGTGGTCCACCAGTCGCAGCTCGGCCGCGCCGCCTCTTCGGTGAGCGTCTGGCGACTGCTAAACGTGAATTCGAGCAAATGCTGGAACTCGGTATTATCCGCCCATCGTCCAGCAACCACGCTTCTCCACTGCATATGGTTCCTAAGAAAAGTGGAGACTGGTGTCCGCGCGGCGATTACCGGGCGCTCAACGCTCAGACTGTCCACGACAGCTATCCCCTACCCCACATCCAGGATTTCACAAGCCACTTGGAAGGGTGCACAATCTTTAGCAAAGTGGACCTTGTCAAAGCGTATCACCAAATCCCTGTCGAGCCTGCCGATATCCCGAAGACGGCGATCACTACACCCTTCGGCTTGTTTGAGTATGTGCGCATGCCCTTTGGGCTACGCAACGTAGCCCAAACATTTTAAAGGTTCATTGCCGAGGTGACGCGCGGCCTTCCGGCTGTATTTGCGTACATCGGCGACAATCTAGTCGCGAGTCCTACTCCACAAGATCACGAGCGTCACCTACGAGAACTCTTTGAACGCCTTCAACAATTTGGCCTGGTTGTCAACGCCCAGAAATGCGTCTTCGGGACGTCCGAGCTGGAGTTCCTGGGCCATCACATCTCGGCGCAGGGAATTCGTCCTTTACCCTCTAACGTTCAAGCTGTGAGGGACTTCCCCGAACCTACCAGCCTCCGCCAGCTTCGTGAGTTCCTGGGCCTGGTGAATTTCTCGCGACGCTTTATACCCCACTGCGCCGAGCTTCTGCATCCACTGACTGAGCTTCTTCGCACAACCAAGAGCTCCTCATCCGCGATTTCCTGGTCTCCCGAAGCTCAAGCCGCTTTGAACGCTGCTAAACAAGTCGTCGCCGATTCGGTGCTTCTCATCCACCCGAGAACCGACCTGCCCACTCGCATAATGGTAGATGCATCCAGCGTTGCAATCGGCGCTGTTCTCCAGCAGAGAATCGACTCCGATTGGCACCCGCTGGGTTTCTTCTCTCGGAAGCTCCAACCTGCCAAGACGCGCTACAGCGTTTTTGGTCGTGAGCTGCTCGCAATTTACGCCACCATCCAGCGCTTCCGGCACTTCTTGGAGGGCCAGTCCTTTCACGTTCTTACGGACCATAAGCCTCTGGCGTACGTTTTCCGTACGAACTCCTCCAAGTACGTCGCACGGGAACTCCGTCAGCTCGCCTATATTTCGGAATGCACGACGAACATTCGGCACATCAAAGGTACCGACAACGAGGCTGCTGACGCGCTTTCACGCATTACCTCCATAGGCAGTGTTGCATCTGTTGTGGACTGGGAACGCCTAGCTCAGGCGCAGATTCAAGACCCTGAGCTGCAAGCACTGCGGGACCACCCTGGTTCCCTTCGTCTACAACTTGTGCCTCATCCGTTCGTGCCTGGCGTGCTGTGTTTCACTCGCTCCACGACATCGTCCACCCCAGCATCCGAGCCACGCAGCGACTCATAACACCGGTACGTCTGGCCGAGCATCAACACTGATGTCCTCCAGTGGACCCGTTCGTGCCTCGCTTGTCAGACAGCCAAGGTGACCCGCCACACCAAGACCCCAACGCAGCCTTTTTTGCCACCTAGCTGTCGCTTTGACCACGTGCATCTTCATTTGGTCGGACCATTTCCTCCCTCCCGTGACTGCCGGTACATTCTCACAATGATTGACCGCTTCACCCGTTGGCCCGAAGCCGTACCAATTCCGGACATCACGGCAGAAACGGTCGCAAAAGCCTTCGTTTCGACATGGTTTGCCGTTTCGGCTGCCTCGGCATTGTTACCACGGATCGAGGCAGGCAGTTTGAATGTACTCTGTTCACTTCCCTCAGCCGCTTGCTTGGCACTAAACACCGCCACACCACGGCATACCATCCCTGTGCCAACGGCATCGTTGAGCGGCTCCATCGCCAGCTAACAAGTGCTCTCACTGCGCACCTGGACAGAGAGCACTGGGTTGATCACCTTCCTGTAGTGCTTCTTGGCCTGCGTGCCGTGCTTCGTCGTGACCTCGGCTGTTCAACAGCTGAACTTGTCTACGGGGCACCTCTGCGGCTTCCTGGCGATTGGTTCGTCCCTACGGCCTCCTCGCCCCAGCCGCTTGAGTACCTCCAATGCCTGCAGGACTGCATGCAGCACCAGCGACCGGTCCTACCTCAATCTTCTGACCACCCCATCCTTGTGCATCCCGACCTGGCATCTTCGACACACGTTTTCCTCAGGCGGGGCGCTGTAAAGGCGCCTCTTACCCCTTCCTACGATGGGCCGTACCGTGTCCTTAGCAAGACCCAGAAGTCTGCCACCATCCTCTTGAGTGGCCGCGAAGAAGTCGTCTCCTTGGACCGCCTCAAACCGGCCTACCTCGAGACGCCACCCAACGAACTCCGCGCAGACATCGCAGGCCTAAACACTCCACTGCTCGCCCCCAAAACCAACGCCCGCCTGCCTCGCCGTCGCGTCACGTTCGACATTCCGTGTGGGCGAGGGGTCCTGTAGCGCCCTCTGGTTGGCGCTCTTAGCCGGCGCCAAGGCGCCGGCTATGAAAGACGAGAATAAAGAAACGAGCGGCGCATGCATGGTGCGCCAGCACGGCACGGGCAGTTCGATTCCGAAAGCCTGCCACGCTGGTACTCTTTCAGTGGCGCTGCGCTGCGACCCCGCGGTACCCGACAGATGCATCTTTCCAGGAGAATGGTATAGCTATAGCCGATGCACGATGCTTATGCGCAACGGATGCAGCAATGTCAGCCTTCATATTGCCATTTATCCCACAATGGGCTGTAATCTGCTGAACTGAAATGTGATGGTGCGCTTGTAGAGGTTGGAGATGTAAAGGGTGTATGTCAGACACAAGCCGGTCTTTTGGAAAAGACGTTAAACATTGAATGGTAGCCCTTGAATTTGCGAAGATGGCCCACTCTCGAGCGGGTTGCTTGGCGATATGAGCGAAAGCCACCCTCAGAGCTGCAAGTTCGGCAGCTGTAGTTGACGTTCTGTGAGTGAGCATGGCACTGATGGAAGTAAGGGATGACGGTATCCACACCCCGATAGTGGATGATGCTGAGGCACCGACCCATCAGTGTACACATGAGTGTGGTCTCTGTATATCCGCGACATGTAGTCCAGGGCGAGGAACTTTACTGCGGCAGCCGGAATATACTCCTTCCTCGTGATACCGGGCACAGTAGTCATGACTGGTATGGGCAGGAACATCCAGGGCGGGTGCTCAGGAGGAGAAGGCTCTTGATACACCTTCGGCAGAAATTCACGCACTTCTTAGGCCCAACTTGTCGCTAGAGAATGGCCCCGCTGTCTTGCCACAATCCGCAGACGTGCACGAAGAAACTCCTGCGTGCTTAGAGCGAGTGCTGAGAGCTGCCTGCATTCTGTCAGCATTCTGATGGTAGAGGTTGTCTTTGGAACGCCATTGCAGATCCGCAGGACTTGTGATTGCATGCTCTCTAGCGCTTTGACAGTTCCTTTTGATAGAGGGACCAAAGCAGGGATGCTGTAACTCATCAGCCCAACGCAAAGCGCTTTGTATTCTCGTAGAACAGAATTGACTGAACAATCGCTAGTGTTGGTGTACAGCATGCGGAATATGCGGGCGAACTAAGTAATCTTGTCCTTGAGGTGGCGAACACGTGGCGATCAGGTGAGATTACTATCAAATGTCACTCCCAAAAACTTGTGGGTTGGGACGTATGGAATTGTGGTCCCTCCAACAGTGGGGCCGTAGCGCGTAAAGTCACGCTTTGTGAAGGCTATCGCAGCACACTTGTTCACTGAAATCGCTAATTCTCTAGTTGCCAGAAATGCCGCAATTGAGTCAATTGGTCGCTGCAGTCTTGACAGTAACACTCGCCTATTTCGGCCAGAGCTCCATATGCAGATGTCGTCGGCGTACAGAGAGATTTCTACCGACCTTGGCACGCATTTCTCCAGGCCAACTATGGCAATGTTGAAGAGTGCAGGGCTCAGCACCCCACCTTGGGGAACACCTCGGGTAACCTGATGTAGCGATGAGTCGCCCATGTCGGTAGACACGTACACATACCTATCGGACAGGTCGTCCGATAGCCATGCGTACATGCGCCCCTGATGCCTAAAGTCTTCAGCGCCAAACGGGTGGCTTCATGCTCGACGCAGTCATACGCTGACGTGATGTCGAGGAACACGGGAACAGCAATGTTCCGCCGACACATTGCTTCTCGTATGCTATTTGCAAGGGCGATGACGTTGTCGAGGCTGCTACTACCCTTGCGGAAACCAGACATCTGTGCCGGGCATATATTTCGTATGGTCAAATCCCAGTCCAAGCGGAGCAGCACCATCTTTTCTATCAGTTTCCCGACACAACTCAGGAGTGCTATGGGTCGGTATGACTCGATGGCGGTGGGACCTTTACCTGGATTTAGGATTTAGGACTGGGACAAGGCGAGCGTGTTTCCACCTTGGCTCTAGACGACTAATTTCCCACGAAAGATTGAAGGCATGCAGGATCAACTTCTTCCATTTTCATCCAAGCGTAAGCAACTTTTACGGCCATGAGTATCGGATACAGTGGGCCCTTTCGCACGTTCGCTCGAAATTGACCAAAAAACACCGATGTCATCTCCAACTTGCAGGGTCGCATTATGTCACTCTCTCGAAACGTAGGTCGCTAAATCGCTACAGACTGCACGCTTGGCCTGCTGCGGTCACTCTCACGCCTAGATCGAGATGACTCGATGTCTAAACGCTTCATTTCCAGCTCATGCTGTCGGTTTTCGCGATGGAGTAGGAGCTCACGCTCTCTCTCCTGCTGACGATCCTGCTCTCGTTCCTGTTTCTGCTTCTCGCGTTGCTCCCGCTGCCGCTCAGCCTGTGCAGCCTGACGTTTGCGCTCTCACTGGTATTGATCAGCTCAATGCATTCAGACAGCTCGTCATCGTAAGCCCCAACAGCAAGTATAGCCTGTATTAGCTCTGACTTTCTCAGCGCGTCGGAAACATCGAAGCGCAACTCTTTTGCAAGCTCCAACAACTGCGGTTTTTTCAACGCCTTCAAATTCATGGCAGGTCTAGAGTACTGCTTTCCCACTGCTCCAAAAATGTTTTGCACGACTAAGGCACGCGACAAAAACACACGCCCTACCAGCTATCCTCGGAGGCCTGGTAAAACTCAGTGAAGAAAACTCCCGCACTCACAATTGACCGCCGTGAATTCTGCGAAGTCCGAAGCCTCCTCGACGTCCCTGGTGTTGGATCTCGCACCGCTAGCTCTAGGAGTTACGACGTGGCCACCCGACCGCTGCCAACCAGTTGGTGTGACGTTGTCATCCTACCGCTTACAACCCATTGCTGCATAGGGGAAGGCGTACCCGATCCGAGCTCCGTCGCCTCCGACGTGCGTGTGGTAGCGTGGTGAAGCGAGTGGCCAGCCAATGTTGCTGCCTCGAAGAATACCAGAAGCTGAAGACAAACCGAACTTGTTTACTTCATAGCGAGAGATGGGAAGAAGCCAAAGAACACTGCCCCGACGGGCGAGCTTACAGTACAGGACTCGAGCCGAGGGACAGCCTTGATTCACTGCTCAAACAGGAATGAACTACAGCACTTGGAGGGATCTTATTCATACCCAAAGCGCCAACGGGCACAACAAGCGTTGCCCCTAGATTTTGCCACCGACACGAACGCCACAGACACACACGACACTTTTTCCAGATTTCGTGAGCAGTTGGTAGTAGCGGCACACGCTGAGTCCGAGAGAGGGGCAAGAGAAGGTCTCCGCTACAGCTTCCGCGTCCTTCGGACAAGTTGCAGCATGCCTCGTCTGCCAATGACGGTAAGAATCACGCCGATAGCGAGGCAGGGCCGAGAGATCCAGACGTGTAGCGACGCGTTTGAATTGTCGGCTGCAAGCGTCAGTCACCGACAGGGGGGGCCTGCGTGAAAGGCGCGCGTAGTGGAGGCTTCGCAGCACAGCCGAGGAGTATTGAAAGCTCTGCGGCGGGCTGATTTGTAACACAGCCCAGAGTCACGCACGTGGCGTGTGTCCAGGGAACTTATCAGAGCTTTTTGATCTAGAAACTGTCGCATAGGGAAAATAATTAGTTTTTTTGACAGGACATGCTTTGGATATGCATTTGATTACACGTATACAGGCATGATTCTTTCATGGCGGCTGCGAGAACAGCATTTGGTTAGTCATATACATGGTTTTTATGCACTTTAAACCGTAGCGGCATAGAACCTGAATGCAAAAGTGTGATACTTAAGGCGTGAATGTAGAAGTTTCTTCTCGCAAACTGAAAAAAACTCGAATGATACAAAAGTAAATCGAGTGCGTAATTTGTAAGAGTTCATAATTTGAAAATGCTTTGCAACATATTCCAATGTTAGATTTACTCGAAAAAAACTTTCCAAAATCAGTTCTTAAGCTTCGCACACCTGGTTCATATTTACAGAAGCCGTGAAGACACAATACAAGTTTGGTTCATTGGAAAGATTGCCTCGTTAGAATAATACTGATGCCAATTTTGACACACTCCTCGCTCAAATAAGCTACTTAATTAGGAAAAAAAGGAAATGCCATGCGACCCACTAGCTCATTTACCGCAACAGAACCTATTATGTCATACCAGCCATCTCTGAGATTAACGGAGCCCGGAGAAAGCAACTGCACATTAGCCAGAGCCTATGAGCCTACAGAAGAAGATGTTTGCGCCTAAATGCAGGGCCCATCCTTTTTATAGCAGTAAGAATGGTGGGATAAGATGTGGAAGTTAGGAAAACACGCATAAACATAGAAGTACTGATGCGTACTGTTGCTGGTACTGCGCGCACTATGCTTGTTTTAGCTGCACAGCAGTCCGCCGATTTCGAGTTGTCTTACCCGCACTGGCCGATTAGCGTAAGCGACGTGGTCATACGGGGCCCTATCTGTCGAGAATATTCCATAGTTCACGAAACGATTACTTTATGCAGTAACTAAAACAAACCAAGTGCAAATACGGTCAAAAAGCAAAGCAACGGCAGACAACGATCCGTGCTTGAGTATGGTAACGCCATCTGGGAAGACTGACGGCAAGCAACGCTGCAGCCGAATCATGCAGTGGAAGTTCTTTTGTACACGTGCACTTATGGCGGCATTGCTGACGTCCCAAAAACGCACAAATTAGAGAAAAAAATCAATGTTTTACCCTAAACATTATTTTTCTCAGTGATTATGGCAACATTTACTGCCGAGCAAGCGCTAGGGAGCACTATGAAACACAAAATATTTCGAATAAAACAAACTTGTATTTTGTTTATATGGCTCCTTTAAATTCAGGCACGACGTAACCATGTTCGGTGAATGTGCTACGCTTTCATGGAAACTACCGTCAGCGTGCATTCCTGGTATGGTGTAACTGAACACGGCATTCCCTCATTTCAAATGATGTTAATTTCTTCCTCTCAGGCGACAAAAACAACGAAAGTGCGTCGGACATGCCAGTGCAGTGTTCCTTCGCAGCACTTATCTTTTGTGCATGATTTGACAACGAGATATCATAAAGGCGACGGGGTACAATATCAACATTTGCGCATTTCGCTGTCGCCAAAAATAGCACAACCGTGGCAGCTGTTCCCCCGAAAAGGACAGCGTTTACAAGCAACTCACCAAAAGTAACAAAACTGTTAGAACAAGCATTTAGGTGATTCGAGAAAAGTGGACGCTCAATATAAACTTGCCGGGGGTCTCGCTAGTGGAATTGTATTTGAAGAACATAGGACTGCAACAGGGCGGCGACGAAACGACAGGCTGTAGAAGAACGCTCTTCATTCTCGCACCTGAAATAAAAGAGGGTACTATGTAACCTCAAATACGAAGAGATGTTTTTTCAGCATAAAGCAACGATGTGGACACCCAGTATATTGTGCGCGAGTGGTCGGGAGTGTCTCCCTTTTTCTCGGTTTGTTAGATTTCAGTCTGCGCTTGCTGGCTATTCCCTAAATTGAAAGCAGCGTGCTTTCTCATTTTAAGCATCCTGACAGTAGGCCGTGTGGTGTTGAAACGGCTGGTCGCTTTTACTTTATCTGCCGGGCTATCGGCATTAATTTCCAGCGGGCAGCAACTCCATGCAGTTCTGGATTATTTGTAGCGTGTCAATTGGCTTCCGGTGTTTTGTGCATAGTTGGTTCGTCTAGAAAGGAATTCAGCACGCTAGCTTTAATGGTGACTTGTGTGACGATAAAAAATATTAGATGTAAATGGCATCGCACATCTTCAGTAATGCAATTTTACAGTGTAAATTTTTAAAGTGCGCAGCAGATAAGTACAAACTGAAGGTTCAGCTCATTCATGTGCGTACCCAGAAAAAAACTAGCACACTTCTTGTAATTTTGAACGAGTAGTGCGCGGATTGAACTACACTACTGTCATAGCACTCAGCTGACTGGTGACCAAACAGACCACGGCGCTACCGCCTTGTAGGCACACTTTACTAGCAGGGGTTACAGGATCTAAGTGTGACTTTCATCTGAAGTATCGCGTCATTGTCAAGGTGGTGTTTTAGCCCGTAAAATTGGCGGATTTTACATTTAAGCATGGCGTGATTTCTTGCTCCAACTTAGCTGGAAAATTTGTCTGCCTGTCTGTCTGTCTCTCTGCCTGTCTGTCTGTCTGTCTGTCTGTCTGTCTGTCTGTCTGTCTGTCTGTCTGTCTGTCTGTCTGTCTGTCTGTCTGCCTGTCTCTCTGTCTGTCTGTCCATCCGTGTTCATTTAGCCGGCCACCAAACAACGAGTTAAAGAACACCTGTACACAAAACGTTCAAAGGCGAGGCCGTTCGTAACTTCACTCTAAGCGATCTCGTGGTGCATTTTCACCGCTATGTACTCGATACAAGTCTATGCTGTAACAGAGAAAATACAATGAATGACATTGGACTAAAAAATCTAATCTGGACGCGGCGGCATTGTGCAATACAGGACGCCATGCTTGCTTTGCGTGATGCCAGAACGCAGACTAAATTTTTTAGTTCAATGTTATGCCGGCCATCACTATTAGCAGAACTTTGTTGTTCGCTGCGCGGATTGGTCATTCTGGTGCGGTGTGGTTGGTCTGAACCCCGAGCTTGCCTTGGAATGCACTAACAGAGCGTCTAGGGCTCATACGGTTCTCTTTATTCAGCCCAAAGAAAACATATATTTGAAGCAGAAATCCAGTATATTATCAGAACACCACCGTTTTTATTTATTTTTAATTCTTTTAACTTATTTTCACTCATATTGTTATATCAGTTAACACACTTTCGATTGATTTTTTTGACGATTGGCAATATAAACAAGAAAAGGCTGTGAAACAAAGACGAGATTCCAGCAAATACTGCAGTAAAACATCTAAGCTACAGCTGTTCGATACACTACCCCAAAGAGAAGATCCTACCAGATCGTGTACGGGGAGTGAGAAGGCGGGAAGATTGAATCCAGCAAACCGTTATTTTGTTCACCATGGAAGGAGTGAGAGGGCCGGGGAAAAGCATGAGGGGTCTGAGGGCGAGAGTGGTCGGTTTTACGTAGCAAGCTCTGCAGAGGACCATTGTCTGTTAACGACATTTTGTGAGAAGCAAGCAGATACGGGGCCACTGCGTAAACTTTATTGCTTGCAATTCTATAGCAGAAGTAGCCCTAGTTCGAGCTAAATATGCTGAGAATGTTTTGCAAAATGTTTGCCTTATTTGACTACATGTAGGTAGCCGCTCACATAATTCTTTGATTCATCTTTTAATTTATGTGCTTTCATTCAAATAATTTTCCCCTTAACGCGTATGATGAGCCACTCGAACATGCATTTGGGGATTTGGTTGAGAAACAGTGATGCTCTTACTCAGCACGCATACCTTGAAAGTGTACAAACTCGACGTCCGCACGCCCCTGGTTAGTCTTAGACTTTAACCACGGCCCGCTGCATCGCTTTTAGTTTTCGCGTTACATGAACAGTAGTTAGCAGCTAATACATGCACGTTCTTTTCTCTGCTTGCTGGAAGTACAGACTTGTATTGCCTTCCAACTTCCCCTAGATCTGGTGTCTGTGTCCTAGTGCATTGTAAATCTATAACGCGACTACCAGGTAGCGCATTCGGCCTACGGGTTTGCGGTAACGGCAAAAAATCTGGGATTCGCGGCTTGATTATCCGTATTAAAAAGATTGGTTTAAGTGCCCTGTCTGTTTGCCCTTTCTGTAGTCTCGCTTCTTGCGCTGATTTCTAACTCATTGATTTGACGTTTTTAGCCATATATATGCAGTGTGGAGGGAGACATTGTTGAAGGGCCTGGGTATAACACGTCCACGGACACTAAAATTTGGTTTATTTAAATACTGCAATCTCTGAAACTGAGCACGATGTGTTAAGATTCTGTCGTACCAGAGCTTCACATCATGCACTTGCAAATTAATGGCTCTGGGTGTTCTAAGTATTCGCTACAGTGACTAATGGGCCATGAGATACCAAGGGTGAAAACACGCCCGTTTCCCAGAAGCCTATTTTGATATGTAATACCTATGCAGCTCACATATCCACCCTAGTTAGTGCCCAATGAAAATCTGGATAACTTAGATTTCGACATCTATACACTTGGAAGAGAATAACAAGTTTATATTGCAAAAAGCTCTTCGTAAAGAGCTTCTTCTCAAAAACCTGACATAATATTAAAAGCAATCAATTTCGATCCAAAGTGCCGCTAAGAGAAGGATATTAAAAGGTACCTACACCAAACAAGTTACGGACGCAAAAGTGTGAGAAGGAATGAGGAAATTGATTGCTTGGAATATTTCAGGCGAAGTAATTCAAGCGGTAGTTCAAAGATTAACAGTGGAGTTCAACACGCCGAAGCTGTACCTTGTCTAGGAGACGCACCGTAACGCTCCGTCTTAATTCTCACAAATTGATTGAGGATCTCTAATGTCTAGGTAAATGTGGACACACGAGCATCAGAAAAGCAGCCACCGCGGCCGGGATTGAGCCCGCGTCGTTGGGCTCAGCAGCACAGAATAGTTCAAAGAACGAATTTTTTTTTTCAGAACAATAATTGTCGCTGCGAAAGGTATAAAGTCTGAAATGAAACTTCGTTCTCTTAAGGACCGCATCAGCAATAAAGCGCTTATTTCTGGTAAAACTAGATTTACCAGGTAGGCAGAAAGACAAACTGCGGCCAAAAACCGACAGTCTGGTTGGGACCTACTAGACACCTATAAAGCCGGGCTACAAAAAACATAAGTACTTATTTTATAGGAACCGGAAGACAATACTGAACCTTCGATAGTATGCAGATTCAAAACGCCAGCCTCGTAATAAAATTAAGGGAACCGAAAGATAAAGGGAAAGTGGTACTTTGTTCCGGGAATATCACGCACGAGTGAACAACACTTGCGCCGCAACACCATCCGCATCAACTCGGCACACGGGAACTTTCCCAGTTTCAACAAGGAAGACAATATACACATTGCACTCAAGCGTGACCAAGGCAGTGCGTGGAATAAATACTGAAACGAAATAAAGTATTTTTCGTTTATATAAGAAGCAATAGCAAGTAAAGAAATTGCGGAAACGTTTTGCATACACCAAACTCCCAAGCAACTTACCTTATGGGAATCTGTACTGGGCGCAATTTTGACCCGCTTGGTTGCAGAAGTTTGTTCTTAATGCACTACGCATGGTATAGCAACGTAACATAGTATTTGCACACTTGACGCATAATTTTCTGGCTAGAGAGAACCTTTGGGCAACATTGAACACACTCAGAGGTTGCGCGTTCAACACACGTATTATCGTATTCCCCACCTAGGGTTCAGTGTTGTTTGGCGATTAGCGTTCCGGCTATTTCAGAAGTGTGTATAGGTGGTAAGTTTATCACATTCATGTCTTTTCCATACCACGATCCCACCGACCACAGGTTAGACAGCATATCTGTTCTCACCTGCAATTTAAGGATTCTGGCATCACTGCCACATCCCCCATGTTTGTATCGTTTCTCTAAGGTATTACCAGTATTGAGCAACGATTGTCAGTGTAATCTCTTCCGCGCTGATCAAGTGAAGGCTTAGTTGATATATGGTTTCTATTGCGGACACGCATTGGCGTCGGGACCACTTTTACACAATTTACCTCCTTTATTGGTATATACGTGGTAGAGCGTGGGGAGTGATTTCTAAGATCTTTTAGGATGCACAGTCATGCACAAATGAAATGCCAACACAGAAATATGAGCCAGAACACAGAAAACTGAAAGACACTGTTTGTGGAGGTCTAATAATGGCGCGCTATTGGAATATTTGGAACGCCTCATTTCCAAGTTTTGTTGCTGTAATTAAGCCACGCATAAATTTCACTTGCGCCGAAAGAAATCGGACTATATGTGTGTACCGATTCACGTTTTCGTGATCGTGCTTCGTTTGTCTATGACTGTACATAGTAATCTTACCTGGAGATTACTGGGGCATACTATGGGTTTTAGTAATGAATGGGTTTCAAACCTGTTCAAACGAATGGCCTTTAACGTTCCAGTGGGTTGCAAATTGTACTAGTCCTTTTCACACCTTTCTGCTTATTTCCCTTCTTGTTTCCGTATGAGAACAAGACACCCCCCAGGCAGCACAGGCCTGTACGGCGTAACTCAAGGCGGTGTACTTTGGCCGGTGATTTTCTGTCCGGCCTTTTTCTGGCAGATGTGTTCGGCCCGTGTCCAAATGTGGGCCTTTTGGGCGTATACGGCAGTACTCCCATCGCAAGCCAACGCCCAGTGTCCGTCGGCCAGTCGACCGGCCTATGTTCATACGGCCAGATTGCAGCCGTAGGGCTCCAGCCATTTCAAAGCCACCCGTGTGCGGCCGAAGTACGGCCACCGGAAAACAGCCGAGAAGCGGTCGTCCGACTCCAGCCGGACTAAAGCTGCCGGAAGTTCGGCCATGCTACGGGAATTGCAGTTCAGCCACAGTACGTTAACTGTACTTTGGCCGGTGATTTTCTGTCCGGCCTTTTTCTGGCAGATGTGTTCCGCCCGTGTCCAAATGTGGGCCTTTGGGCCGTATACGGCAGTACTACCAACACAAGCCAACGCCCAGTGTCCGTCGGCCAGTCGACCGGCCTATGTTCATACGGCCAGATTGCAGCCGTAGGGCTCCAGCCATTTCAAAGCCACCCGGGTGCGGCCGAAGTACGGCCACCGGAAGACAGCCGAGAAGCGGTCGTCCGACTCCAGCCGGACTAAAGCTGCCGGAAGTTCGGCCATGCTACGGGAATTGCAGTTCAGCCACAGTACGTTAACTGTACTGAGGCCCGCGGACGACTACTGCATGCAGCGCAAGCAGATGGCGCAGTCGCGCTGTGCAGCAGCACAAACCCCCCATTCTGGGTCCACTGCGCCCACATCAAAGTTAGCCCGCACGCCACCGCCAGCCGTCCAGCCTTCAGGGAAACCTTGCTTTATTATCAGCGTCAGTTTACAGCAAAATTCATTTATTTTACAGTGCTCACAAACGGTCGTTCTTTTAATTGCTGTGCCTCTTTTACTGTCGGATGCAGAAAATGTTCATTTCTTTGCAGAGCTGGAATAGTTTTATTGTCGAGGACCTGATATCTTCTGTGGGGTGGCTTACCTGTAATAAACTGGGAAGGAGGTGGGAGGGAGGCGGGGGGGAGGACCTCAGTGGGTTGAATTTCAAAGATGAAAGTGTCGCTTTTAGCGAATTTCTTTTGGCACGATCTTCCTGAACACAGTTCCATGCTCTTACTAAATCAACTATTTTTACAACAGTTGCTTGACTAGTTTAGATGATATAAATCCGGCGCGAATGCCTTTACGAAGCGTTTTGACACTCTACAAAACACGCAGGAGCATTCAACATATTTCTTTCACACAAAAATTATGTCTAGTTCTGGACCATTTTTTGCAAAGAAATTTTCTCATCGATCAACTTTTCTGATGATCTTTCACAAAGCTGATCCTAGGAGAGATCGAACAAGTACTTTCAGTTTAAAACTATTTTTCATGTTGTTTGCATACGTTACGTGCAGACCACTTAATAGTGCAAAAAAACTTAATTTTCCTTTAATGTCGTAATACGCTAAAAAAATTCTAGACGCGTTGCGAATGACGCCCTGCTTCTGGTGGCTGCAGTTGTATCCCTCTGTGCTCACGCAAGGAAAGGCGTAAGGCTAGAGTTTCATAATTTGTTTCCAACCAGTAACATAGCAATGGTAGTATGCATACATCAAAGCTTGCATACTGCAACGACTAAAACAATGAATATTTCATTAGTGTTGTTTGAATCCATCGAGGGCGAACTCGCGGCTCCGCAAGCTTGCTTATTTATTTATTTATTTATTTATTTATTTATTTATTTATTTATTTATTTATTTATTTATTTATTTATTTATTTATTTATTACCGGCTCCAGCTTTGGATGGATTACAGCAGGGCGATACATAAAACTAAGCATCAAATATGAGACTAAATACAAAGCGAGGCGGAAATCGTCATTATAAACAGTTTGTAGAATCATACGTGGAAGATGATTACACTCTTGTATTGATCTAAGATAAAATCAATCGCGCAAGGCGTCACCTTTAAAGGAAAGATGATTTGCTTTAAGCTAGCGGTCTCAATTTGGGATATGTACAATGGCGCTTGAATAAACTTCTCCCCTTCTGTTCCAGTTTTCGAAAGCTAGATATTACGAAAAAAATTCGACCCGAGGTTTCGTCTCTGATCTTTCCCGTCTTACCATTCAAGTTTACTTTTACTTTCTCTCATGCTAAGTTGAGCGTGCCAATTACCTAATACGAATCGCACTGCTCTATTCTGTATGTTTTCGAGCGTATCAAACAGCTGTTTGGTGTAGGGATCCTAGAAAACACATACGTACTGCAACATTGAGTGCACATGAGTAACATACGGTTGATTTTTAATGTAGATGGAGGTTCGCTGCAATTTTATCCTATTAAGCCAAAAACAAGTGCAGCCGTAACTTTTCTGTTGTGACGTACCTATTTAACCTCGAACCTCTCGGTAAATACACTCCTAGTTATTTATATTCCCCGGCCGTTCTAAAGCAGTGTAATTTACGGTATACGTATTCAATTGGAATGAAAGTTTTTTGTAAAAGTGACGTCAACACACTTTTTAACCTTCAACGACTTTTTTGAATCGGCACACCGGGATGTTATTAAATTACAATTATCCTGCAGGTGTTCGGAATCACGTTCATTCGCTATGGTCATGTAAACTACTCAGTCATTAGCGACCATTTTGAAGAAACATTTGGGGCCAATAGTAATATCATTTATGTATACAGAAACAAAAGAGGGCCCGCAACTGAGCCTTTGGGGATTCCTGAAGTCACGGGAACATATCCGGACAAACAACCATTGAGAGCGACCGACTGCTGTCTTAGAGAGAGATGCTTGGGTATCAATGCAATAACCAATTCATTCAGTCGATAGATCGCAATGTACTAGTAAGAAGCTCGTATAGTACATCTTCAAATGCTTTTTCTGGAGTTCAAGAAAATATAGTCAATTACTTTCAGCTTATCTATTGCTACTGTCAAATCGTGCGTGAACACAACAATATGCGTTGAGCAAGAAAAACATGAGGAAATCCGTGTTTGCTACAATGCTGGTCATTATATTTAACCAAATCAGTCATATCCCAAGTGTAGCTAAGGTCGCCTTCAAACACCGCAACTAAATTAACATCCAGGCTTCATCATTGACAACGCTATGTTGTTATCGCAAATTTAAAATGTCACTTGGTTTTAAATAGGCAATCATAAAATCCGATGAAGTAACATAATGCAGTGCACTAAGGTGAGCATGAGCTTAGCCTCTTCTACGTTTATCACCAAGAAAATAGTGCACCATTGTTTTTCGCAGTAGTATTGCAAGAAGAATTGCAGAGAACTTGCGGTTTTGCGCGCCCTTGCCTTTCTTTGGCGGGGAGTCCTTGAGATTACACCGATTGAGCTCCTGCGTCATGGCCGCTTGCTTGATGGCCTTTAGGGACAGTTATTTTCGGTGAACCACCGCCATCTCGGGTCGAACATCTCTACCGGGTTGATGTCTCCAAAGCCCTCCACTTCTTGAGAGGCGAAGAGCATGGAGCTGATCCGACGACAAAACCGGCGGGCGAGGCGGGGTGACGGCTATGACTGGCGAGGGTTAGCTCACCCGTCCGTGTGGCACAGTCTTCTTGTGGCAATAGCTGGCCTTCCGATGGCCTCAAACGTTACCTGGTAATGTCCAGCGAGTCTTTGCAACTTGCCCGTTCACCTATAACCACTCATTACTGTTTGACAAACGAATTTCGTTCATTTAAAACGTAGAAACACCGAGCGTATAATACGTGTCTGCGTCGTTCGGCTCCCTAACGGCTTTTTTTTTCACCCAGGAAAAAAATTGGCCGCGTATCTGCTCCTTTCGTTGCAAATGTCGTCAAAAGACGATAGCCTTTGTACACATTTGCCAAGGAAATGCCCCTCTTTGCTTTCCCGCTCACCTCTCATGCTATTTCTGTTCCGTCGCGCTCATCCCAAGGTAAACACACTAAAGGTTTTCTCAAGGCGATTTGAATTTACCGCGTTTTACGGCTGCAGGCGGGGTTCCTTGATGCCAACGCTTCAGTACGGCGGAGACGCGCGTGAATCGCGGCGGCCGACTTCACGGTTTATAGAACCGCGTTGCCGTGCTCCACATGCGTTCCAAGCAGAACGTGAAACCTAGCTAGTGGAACCTTTGTTTGCTGTTGTCGCGTGATTACTCATATGCTGCCAGGAGGTGGCGTGGCCAACAGAACAGCAGGTTGCGGTTTTCTGAAGTAGATGTAGAATATAATTTGCTATCGAAAAACCAAGCATCTAGGAATGTTATAATAAAGTAACACTGCAAACATCCCTTCTGTACTAATTTTCTAATATTTCCGTAATGTCTTGTTCTTGCTCAACAAAGTTGACAAGTATGAACACATTAACCGTGCTTAGACGTTTACATTTGGCTTTGTGTATATAAGACTATTGCGCAGTAAGCCTTTTACTTTTGGCCGGGTGGCTGAATCAAGTTACAGACTGACCGACGGACCAAAAGTTCTGGGTTTAAGTAGCCCAAGAAAGACTATCATCTTTAAAACCGGTCCTACACCACCCGGTCGCCTTGCAACCAATAGTGCATGAGCTCCGGCGCCCAGACGTATGCCGTTATTCGGCTGTACGTCGCTTACCAAAAGAATGACGTATAACCTGAGACCTCAGGTCGGCTGGTCTCCTCCTGAAAACCGGTTGCTAAATATTATGCGCCCGTTCGCTTGCCGTAATTCGGCCGAGTGCCACTCGCCGAGTAAAAAGCGTACTTTCTGGGGCCGTACGTCGGCCGGTCTCAATCATAACGCCGGTTGCCTGAAGAAAACCAATATTCTGCTGCCGAACGCGCGGTTAACCGTAGAAAGAGCGAATACACGGCAGACGCATTCCGGCCGGTCTGTTTTCGAACACCAACTGCCACAACAATACGAATATTCGGTGGCAGGTGGCTTGCCGTGCTTCGGCTGAACACCGCTTCACAAACAAAGAACGGATGTCCAAAGGCCGTACTTCGGCTGTTCTCTTTCTGATCATCGGCAGCCGAAAGTGAATTGAATATCTGGCAGCCGGGTACCTGTCGTTGTGTGTCTGAACACCGGTGGCCGGAGAAACAATGAAGCGCTGGTTGCCGGATGTTGGCTGTTAAACGTATGATCAGTGGCTGCCAGAACCTGGATGCTGGCCGGACATTCCAGAAAGTGGCCATAGAGGGGCCGGTCATGGGACAAACTTTCTGTGCCACCTGGGTCACTGAAGCAAAAATTCTGTGTTAGCTAACTGACTGTGGAGGAAACACTATTGACGTACGAGTTATCATTCACATTTCTCTACACGCTTCACGCTGCACGACCGCCTTTTATGCTAGTAAAATCCGACAATAAAACGTTTGCCTGAAGGCATCTTCCACTGCAAGATGGGATGATGTACTTATGGTTGATTGCGATGATTTTTTTTTTGCACCAAACGGAAAATTAAAGGAAAATGTTTCAGGACGCGGTAGAAATGCAGAAGCCACGATCAGACGAGATAAGCGATATGCAGGACGACTGTGAGCAATCTAATTGCGTTATATCTAGACCACCGTTTTCGTAACGTAAACTGCTCCCAGCCAGCCAGGAATGATACAGACGTTTACAGTTTTGTGTTTGAGTTCATGTTTTATTTGAGGGCAAACACGTCAACAAACTAGGTGACCAAGTGAAGTCCATGGTTATCATAGCACTTCAACACTATATACGCGTCTATTTACTTGAGAATTCTGCTGCAAACCTCACAAGATTGTACTAATTGTTTAGCATACCTACGGCCCTTTCGGGTTTTACCAATCTTACATTTATTTAGTTGCATGCAAAAAACATGTCTCACCACATCCAACCACCCTAAAGCCGGTGTATTAACTGCTCAACTTTGTCTGTTCGCTGTTTCTACTGTTTCCGATGCGCAGATAACTTCCCCTTTTGTTCCCGGAGTTCTTACCTTTCATTCTGACATTGATGATGCAATGGTGACACCATCAGCGGTTAGTACCATACGTCTTCTTCTATTGTATACTATTCTCACATTTACCAATTATTTACTGTAATTTCCTATACGCAACCGCGAGGCAGAAAACTCCTCTGTACACTGAGCAGTAATGGAGAAAAGTAAGCTTCCACTGCATAACGAAGAAAATTTTTTTCTCTTATTTAAGTTTTCTTTTCAATGTGTATTATCAATTACAAACCCACCAACCACCTATTTTAACGATTAAGCGTCGATGTATGTAGAATTTAAGTCGATGAGACGTTTAATTAGGTAACGAATAAATATCCTGACTTCGCCAATTTCACATTTGTTTCTCCGAATATAGAGCGGTACTCTTGTCCCGTTATGCACAGATTTTGCTTTCTTCCCGTCAAAGAATGCTCACGCAATAAAATATGTATGCTTTTGTTATACTTTGTAGCAACGAGAGAAAGCCTTAATTACGTCTGGGTGTGATACAACTTTGTTTTGAAACTTGAAAAGCCATGAGGATTGCGCGGAACGACGACACAAAGAGGAGACAACAGGACGAGCGGAACTAACAACTAATTTATTCAAGGGCTTACGCCCCCAAATATAAGACGACAAGTATCAGACCAACTAGCCCGTCAACAAATCTTGCTGAACGCACCGATGTAGCGAGGGCTGTTCTGGTGACAAGTCTGGTGACTTGTGCATATTTTAAAAAGGTTGTGCTCAATATTTTGAGCCGTCAAACCAGTTCCAAAGCCAGGAGTTCTCACCATTAAAAGTTCTCATCATTAAACAAGTCCTGAAATTCACCCACCATTCACACTCCACCATCAAATGTCATTCATGGCAAAGTGGAGTGATTTTTCCATCTTGTAAGTTGTACTGCATTTTGTATGGCAGCTCATGTCATCATCGTCACCTATTAGTTATGTAGTTATTTATTCGTTTTCTGTACACTTATGAACCTATATGGAAGAGGGTTCTATTTAAGTCACAGTAAACAAAAAAACACAGTCAGTAGCAAAAAAGATTGATTGCTCCTGTAGAGGCTAATCGTCGAAAAAACACCGTTTGAAATTAATATCCACCATATACTCGAAAAGGCATTCCAGTTCCTTCATGGACCAGACCTTCCCAAGGCCTAAATTTCTAGGGAAATTATATTGAGACTGAGGGATGGTTTCCTGTAGTTTCAAGTCGGGTGCAGTCGATTGGACGTGATAAGGCGAAAACTTTTCCACAACAATGCAGAGCGTGTACGCCCGGTGTACTCCGCATTCCTGGCATACGTACTATAATAAACTTCAATGCAAAGCAATGTAATTCTTCTGTAGTGCACCAAGGGTAGTATCCCATACTGCCGTCGTGTACTCTCATTTGTAGCGCACAAGTGTGCCATATGAAAACGTTTCACTGCCGAAGAAGAGTGTTACAGATATTTTGTCTTGCATACTCGTGTGCATTACTAAGAATATTTATTAAATGTCTGCTGTGGACTTTTAGGACGAATTATAAGATAAATTAACAGTAGTCCTGAGCACTCGACATCGGTCATCACTACCTTGCTCCACGCGTGCCGCTGTCCAGGCACTTGGTGTGCTTGAGTAGCCGGTGCTCATACATCACCGGAACAGTTTAAATGCTGTTTTAAGATAAATTAAAAGGGTATTTTGAGAACTCAGAGGGCGACGCAACCGAGCTGGGCTCAGCAAACGAAGCAGATCCGTTATTAGTAGATGTGGAACCTATAAAGAGGGTATATTAATGGAAATGGGTGGCAATCGATATTTCGCAGTTTCTGGTTTACGGTGCTGTATATTTAAAAAAAAGAAGTAATGAACCTCGCAAAGCTGTAAAATATGTGCAGTGGATAGGGGGGCGCTGTGAATCACAAACTTGCAAAACGCCGTAAAGTTTAGCCTTCAGCAAGGTGTAAAATAATGATGGTTGAGGAGGCGAAGTCATTTCAAAGAACGAGAAGGAGCGGAGTGCACGCGTAACGACCGAAATACAGAAGGAAGAAGGGCCAAATGGGGAAAGTAAATGTTTCAGTTCGAGGCACGGGAAAGCAAATTTTGGGACTACCACGTAAGAAAAAGGCGCCAAATTTGGAAGTGGGGCCTCGTCCTGAATTTAACACGCAGCCGCTGATGATTATAACCACGATGAACATCGACGAAGAGCGCGCGAAATCGTTTGAAACACTGCGCGCACACAGGAGAAAAACATTTTTGTTGCGTAAACATCGTAGATAGAAAGAGCAATTGCTATAAAGTGCGGCATTCGCAAATGAGTTCCGTGCTCCAGTAGTACGGAGAAACGGTGGATGGATGCCTCCGGTAAAATTTTGTTTCCTCATTCTTTGGTCTTATGCACATTTCACGTTCATTTCGCGTCATCACCCCCCATTTCAGATCAATTGCAGTGCCGTCGACTTTCTATGCATATGTCGTTTATCTCATTCTACCCGAGGCAATTTCCTCACCTGGAGTTTCCCGTGTTCTCGTGTCATCTCTCCGCCCTTTGATTGAAAACCACCGAAATGGCACGGCATCTTACTAGAATTTTTTGATTTGCTCTTCCCTTCCGGTATTTAGCTTTCGCGATTGGTTTGTCACTTTCGCATCAATTTTGATCATTTTGCCTGGGCAAGTAATTGTACGACTCTAAACACCGCTGATAGTGGCATGCCAGGTTATCAACACAACGTGGCGGTGACCCAGACATCCTGGAAAGGTGAGATTAAAGAGTACGTGGTTTGTGTGAGTACTGCAGACGCTGTGAGGCCGCCCGGAGATTACGATGGTGACTATGCGGTTGCGTCGGACTCGGCACGGCTGTACGGAAGCTGTGTCACGTGGTTATCTCGATACAGATCGGCATCGGCAGGCTGGGCTGCCGAAACAACGGCGTTAATGTCGCTGTCGCTTGGAGGCTGTTGTCATAGATAACTTCCTTGTTTTCGAAACTCTAATAAAGAGTTAAGTGCTGTCGGTTTGCCGAGGTTGCGGCTATGA
Source organism: Haemaphysalis longicornis (assembly GCF_048455015.1). Classification (NCBI taxonomy): domain Eukaryota; kingdom Metazoa; phylum Arthropoda; class Arachnida; order Ixodida; family Ixodidae; genus Haemaphysalis; species Haemaphysalis longicornis. The sequence goes on from NW_027526407.1 coordinate 142,079,146, forward strand.
GGGAGCGGCGGCGAATCTACGGAATATCTGGCGACACGATCATGGGTGGGTTAAGGTTGACGAAATTGGCATGTCTGAAAGAGGTATTCTTGAAACGGAACCCGACATCGTTTTTTAGCTGCCCGTCTTTTTGGTAGTAACATATTTAGCCGTAAATCGTTTCTTGACGTTACGGCAATTGTTGTACACCGTTCAAAAATCGCAGTAAGAACTTCTGACTGGCAGGGTAGAAACATCACCTATCACAACACGGAGCTTAGGTGACCACAACCGACAAAGTGGTTTGTATTTTGCCATACGGTGGATTAGCCGTAACAAACAAGGCCGGCACACCCCTCTTAAAAATTGTGATTGTTCCTTTTATGTTGGGTTTAAAGCGCAAGGGCGCTTTGGATTTTAAACGGGAAATTAGGACGCTGATATATCCTGGAAAATGGTACTTTTACGCAAGACATGACTTATGAAAACTGAGAATGTCGCAAATGTTGAACGCAAGTTGTTAACGTAATACGTTCCACCAATCGGTTAGAAATACTACTAGTTTGGAAGTAACATATACTTTTCCACACCTTGAAAATTATGTCAGGTAATTCACAAAGCGGAAACCTTAACCAAAAGGAGTTCATTTAACGTACTCTATCAGCTACCTTAGCTTTTAATCACAACAACATAATTTTTTTTGCACGAGCTTCTGCTTAGTTTACAAATGAGTGCCATGGCTATATTCCGTGCTAAGGTATTGGACTTATATGGTATTTCGATATTTAAGTAATTGTACTTGGAGCTCTCTACGATGTCATCGCGTCATTTGGTAAAGCCAAACTGTACGCTTTTTTTCTCTTGAATGCTTGGCGATGCTGTCGTCGCCTAATTTAAGAGGCAGTGCAAAACAATGTATATGTTTACCGGGCTTGTGTCCGCGAGACCTTTCTGTGACGAACATATACCTGTGTGTGTGGTTATGAAATCAACAAAGCGGATCTCATAGTTTATGTTTAAACCACCACCTCCATCATCCTCATAATCATCATCATCATCAGCCTTGTTGTGTTCACTGCAGGACGAAGGTCTCTTCCAAAGATGCTTAGCCAGTCCTATCGAGCGCTAGCTGATTTCACCCTTTGCCTCCCAAATGCCATAGTTTATTCCTCCATCGAGTCTTAGGAAGACCCCTACTTCGTTTACGGTCTATTGGCAACCACTCCGTCTTACGGATTGTCCACCTGCTTTCCCAATAGCTCATGACTTGACCCGCCCACGCCTGTTTTCTTCGCTTAATTTGAGCTATAATATCTTCAACACGGCTCTGTTCTATAGTCCACAACGCTTTATCTCTTAACTCTCAATGTGGCCCCTAGCATTCTTCCTTCAATAGCTCGTATTTTTTAAGTATTCTATATTATTAAGTAACTGACCCTAAATAGTCCTACAGTATCTTCTGAAAGAATTGGCGCTTCGTAGCCGTTGTTATGCTGTCATATATCAGGATGACATGTTCCCGTTCTTTACCTGCTTTGGGCCAGGTCAGGATAAAAAATATTTTATTTTAGTGTCAAAGGCCGCCTGTTTTTTTCTTGGCTGAAGGGGGGAATATTCGGAAAGGCGTAATGACTGCGTGATTGGAAACTTACAGTCGTCCCAAAGACATCCTACCATTCATTGCCTCTATTTAAGGTGATGCGGCGGGTTCTCACATTCACACACGGCACCCAGAATTGTCTCCGCTGCCCCCTTGCGGGGACATGTCGATCAAGTGAGGTGGCCAATCTTCCGAAAGCGCTGTGCAAAGTTGGCCCCCTGAACTTATGTTCTTTGTCATTTTTGGTGTACTCAAGTAAAAGCTTCATAATTCAAACTTTAATATTTCAAATTTACGAATAAATCGAACAGCACGATTTGAGGCGGCCAACTCTTCAGATATGTGTATGTATAAACAAGCCAATTAATTCGATCCCGAATAGGTTCCAGAACGTGTGATGGGGATGCGTACTTGGCGCTACCGCGCCATTGCCTTGGCTTATGACACATGGCCGCGGAAGTGCGTCAAGTGCCTACTCAACAGGCTGCCGGCAAATTAGCGTAAACCAATCTAAATCGCCCATGCGAAACGTCTTGAAGACGCATTTTTTGTGAACTAGGACAGTGACGACACGAGTACAGTAGCGTATGCGGTGCGCGGACAGTTATGAGCTAATGGGTCAGAAGCGCAGAACCGGTCGCTGTCAGTGACGGCAAGGAGGGTGAGGCCAAAGGATAGTGCGGCCGGCCGTTTAGAAGTAATGGTCGGATGAAACATCGCCGGTCTCTTCCTCAGTTCTGAAACAATCAAAGATGAAAATTCCCGCTAGATGGGTTTGTTAGATCCAAAAGTGCTGACTGTCACATCTAGCGCCAAAAGGCTGGCCGCCATCACGGAATTTTTTAAGCTTCTAATTGTTGGCATGCCGGTATACTGCTTCCCAAATGCATTGTGCTGTAGTTGATGTTAACTACAATTGGTTCGAACTTTCAATAATACTAACTGAGATGGGGTCTGCCCGCGGTTCCAAATAACGAGCGTTTGCTGTATATAGAACTGTTGGGAATTCATCCTGCAAGGCATCTATATATCCATCCGTTCGTATGTGCCTTTCTGTCTGCCTGCAACGGGTTCCACGATACGCCCCGGAGGCATGCATGGGTGATATGAAGCACACACCCTCCCTGCATACGTAGCTTTACGACACCATCACGTCATCGAGGGGTAGTATGTGGGGCGTTGTGGCGCTGTGTGTGTGTGTGTGTGCATCAGTGCGGTACTTAGATGTATCCTAAGAGAGAGCAGGCCACGGATGAATAATAGCGATGCCGTGGACTTCACGGTGGTCCACTCACTTATACTGGGTATACTCGCGTTTTGCCGTAGTCTATTCTTCCGGATTGAAGAATTTCGGAGCAAAAAAAATGCACACCCAAAATTGACATAACTCGGACGTCTGAAATATCAGGTAAGTCAAAACCTTTTTTAGCCGTGCATTTATCTCCCATTGTCCCCAGGTATGTGGTTCACTAACGATGATGATGATGGTTGGTGCCTAATGGCCAAGGACAACAGGGGGCAATAAGAGCCAGAGAAGTTACTGAATTTTTATGAGACCATAAATACTAAAACATGTAACTAAAAGTAAAAGTGACGCAAAACAAAACACAAAAGAGATGGCTGGTGTATAGGGCTAGGATGATTACACGTGATATGACAAGAGCTGAAGAAATTTTACCTCAGCTAAAAACTTAAGAACACGTTGACTAGAAAACATTGGCTCGCCGGCTAAACGTATGATTGGTGCAATGGAATGTGTCGTCTGTATAATTCATGAAAATGTTTGTCTTGTGTTGTGCCACGTGCCTTGCATGTGATTAGTATGAGGACCACGGATAGGCCCTTTCCCCGCCTGCTACACATGGGTCCCGAAATTCTAGTGAGCAGGTGGGAGTGCGTTACATGTGTGTGGCCTGTCCGCAGCCTAACCAGGACGACTTCAGTGTATCTGTTGTGTGTGTCAGTTGTGTAGCGCCCAAATTGTGGTTTGATTACGTGCAGTTTGTTTTCTGTTTGTTGACTCCAGTGCAATTGCCATGTGTTACGGAGCTGTCATATGATGTGTGTCTTTAGTTCGGTGTAAGGTACTGTTGTAATGTCAACTGTAGTCCTGAGAGCTGCAGCACCAGCCATTTCATCGGCGGCCTCATTGCCAGGAATTACACAGTGCCCTGGTACCTAGCATATAGTTATTCAAGATTTGGGGCATATGCAGTCATTAGTACTTTTACAAGAGCATTGATCCCGTAGTTTTTAGATGACCTTTCTGATGACAGTTCCTGTACAACGCTTAGGGAATCTGTGTACACGAGTACACTTGGGAATTTTATGTTTCATGATGTGATTTGAAACCAGGAAGATGTCATATGCTTCTGCCGTGTAGATACTGTTATGAAAATTTATTGTTTTGCTAACTCTAAAATGTGGTTCCTGCAGAAGAGACCGTAGAATTAGTTTTGTACGCGTCGCTACAAACTTTTGCGCCCCTGTACTTGTCCTGTAGGAACAGGAAGTGCTTAAAAACACAATCCTGGATAACCTACTTTAAAACTAGTGTGAATGGTCGGTCGCTTGATATAGGACGTAGATGCCATGTTGGAATTAAATTATGGATGGGTGTCTTGTGCGTGTCTGACAGAGGTACCATGAATGCATATTCCTCCTCTTTAACTTTGAGAGAGAAAGGTAAGTTATTTTTTTTTTCAGAGCCTGAAGTGAGATCAAAAGGGCTTTTTGCTCTTTTTTTATTGACGTGGAAGAGCTTTTTTATTCCATTCTTAAAAGTGGAATGATGAGCGCTATCCAGGGCAGCATTGATGCGAGTGGTGTTGTTCCGTTCCGAAATTCTGCGGGCATGTCGGCTAGCAACTTGATGGCATTGTTAGACTTTTATCACGGATCTACATTGGTCAGATTTGTAGATAGGGTTGTGGTGCAAAAAGAAGGCGTTTCCACAGGCTCGTGTACTGCCTCAGTCCTGAGTGACTTGTTCTTAGCGAAGTGTCACAGGCAGATTTTTTGTTGCCTTGAAGGTAGCTCAGTTGTGGAAATCAGCAGATATGTGGATCATTTTCTTGTTGTATTGGATGAGGTTGTGCCCCGTGAAATGGATACTATTGTTGGTTGTGTGCTACGCACTTTTATTGAGTGTGCAGAAGGTCTGTCGTTCACGCTCCAGTTGCCTGAGATAGGTGTTCTGCAGTTTCTGGATGTGCGCCTGCACCTCGGGGCCGATCAGCCGTGTTGGGAGTATGCACCTCGTAGTAAAAAGGGTATTCTGCCCAACCAGCCGGCAAATTCGAAGCCGGTAATACGAGGCATAGCGAAGAAAACTACGAGGGCGGCGCTCACCAGGTCGTTCCAGTATAAAATGGGGTCTAGTTTGGCTGAGCAAGCTGAAAGACTGAGAGCGGCAGGTTTCCAATCATAAATTATAGCCTCTGTGCCGGAAAACCTTGTCAAGGATCTAATAAGTGGCCACTTGCCAGGGTCGGAATGTTAAAGGCAAAAAGTGCCTGTGGTGACTGTGCCGTACGTGCATCAAGTGTCCCACCACCTGAAAAAGGTCGGTGGGAAGTGCGGTGTGCAGGTGGTGTTCTTGGCACATGAGAAGCTCTCAAATATGCTGCGTAAGGTGAATAATTCTTGTACAAAGCCCAGTTGTGGCGCTAAGTACACAAGTGGGTTTGTAAATTGCACGTCGGGTGTAGTCTACAGGATAAACGTGTCGTGAAAGAGTGCTCCGTTGGTCAAACAGCCAGGTGCCTTAATGTATGGCTCCGACAGCAGCAAGCGGCTGTGAACGCGCAGATGGGGGCTGGCCACCTGGCGGATGATTGCTGCAGGTGCAAAGGTTTCACTCCAGATTTCTCGTCTTCATCTTGTACTGGTCTCAATCGCAAGCAGAATGACAAAATTCTGAAGCCTTCACCATAGGCAGAGAAGGGGAAGATGCGTCAGTTCACCGTCTTTGGCGCTGTCCGCAAAGGAAACCGGTTTTTTGGAGAGGATGAGCAGGTCATTCACGGGCGAAGGGTGATAGCCGCATAGACGTGTAGGTTTTGTTTAGCCGTGTGATATCGGCCGGCCCTGTGATGTGGCTTCGTAATATGAGCAACTGTGGCACGTGCGATACAATTTTGTTTGTTTTCGCTGTATTTTCCCCCTTTCCACGTTTCATGTACATATAAACGTTTTCTGCGTTTCTGCTACATTCACTCAGTGGAAGTTCTAGCGTGTGGTTTGCCTCCTCTTTACCTTTCTCTCTGTGTTAATTAATGTACGCTAGTACGATGAATGCCTTAGTTAACTGGGAACTTTCAGTCTTCTTAGGAATCATTGCATTGCCTTGTTTTTTATTAATGCCAAACAAGAGCCTTAGGTAATGATCCTCCTGTCCCCACTTTAAATTGCCCAGAACGCTTCGCCATTTCTTGTCCATCCACTGGTTTTCTCAGTAAACGCAATTTGCAGAATTATAGAGTGCAAATACGGAAGATACGCCGGACTTTGAAACAAGGAACCCAGAGCGTGCTGTTACACCCTTATTCAAGGCTGTTGTTTCTTAGCTGTTTGCATATTTTCAGCCAGTACCAACTTGTCGTGTGGGCAGTCGAGTTATAGAAGTTTTATTATTGACGCATATTTTTTTTATCTCATTATAGCACATGAATGTTGTCCATTGTTATAAGATTCTTTTTAAATCCAGCTGCTTGAGTAGGCTGATTGATAGCACCCGCTTTACTCATATTACTACCTTTTAATTTATAAAAATCTTTTCATTCAATGCAGAGTAAGCTCTTTTTTGTATTCCAAAGCCAATCGGCATTACACTTTAAATGTAATAATCATATATTATCATTTTTATTATACTGGTACTTCTAAGACCATGATGTACATTTTGCAAACTCCCCTCCTAAATATCCGCTAATCAGTACATATATCTTTCCACCTCAGCTGCTGTTTCTTTTCCCTCTTAGGCCACCTGCTCGCCTTGTATTTTATCACTGCTAAAGCGTCCTCAGAGAACTCTTAATGGCTGTAAACGTTTCTACTTCGTGCTAGTAATGAAGACCTAATTAGGCTGATTTCTCTTCTCCTACGTCAGTCGCTAGGAGTTGTCTATAGCGACCGTTTTTGTGCTTTCAAGACGTGCACAGAATCGCATGCCTAGACCATTCTGCAGGCTATAGTTCCATTCTTTAATTTCTTCAATACAAACTTCAAGAACAAAATCCTTAGGCTCACGGACTACGCGTGCCCCATTAGAGAGCCACCTGAATAGGCTGTGTTGCATCTTGGGAAAATGTTCTTAAAGATAAAACAACAGTTGTTCTTCAGGCGCTTTATATCCGTCTGAATAGCCCCTGCCTCATTAGGTAGCCTTGTGTGGATTTCGCTAATGACCTGGTTAGCACTGAGCATACACTGTTAATGATGTGTAAAGGCTGGGAAATGCTGCACATTTTATTTCTTGCATTTTATGCAGAACATTCATACCGGTCGTCTACAACGAGGATATGTCTCCCCACTATAACGTGTTTGTTACGTTCTTACACTGCTCATAAGATTTTATTACGCAGAATACCCGGCTTCGCTAACGTTTTCCGCCCTAACCAACCACCCCATTTTAGTTCGGCTGTAGCTGTGGCGCATAAATCCTCAATAACAAGTTTTGCGGCCGGTGTACTATAATATCAACTAAACAGTTCTACATGTATATAGCAAACTTTAGGTCTACAACAGCCGTCTTTGTCACTGTCATTACATCACCATCATCAATTTTTAACACCTCTTATGCGTGCGTAACTTTGATCGCCGCTTTTACAGCGCAGTAGAACCTCTAATGCTGCATTCATCCCTGCATTTTAAGACAGTTTAGGACATGGTTATGTAGGTTCTTTTTGTCGTCAAAATGAGAAAAAAACTAAAAAAAACAGTGCACCATGTTAGGCTTGCCGCCAGGCTGCCTTATCGGTATCATAAGGGTGTCTATCTGTCTCAGTACCTTTTCGTAATGAAATTGGCTTCATACTTTTTCTGCTTTTTCCGTTCTGTTTTTCAATGTCGAAAGTTATTCTTACAATTTACACGTAGTTCCAGTGAATGTTGTGTTTGTCATTACAAGAAGCTGTATTTAATGTTTTGTTTTCTATAAATTGGTAATCTTGTTTTGATTCTGTACGTCCATCGGCTTGCGCTTACCAGGAAAGCTGGAACCCCAACTGAGGAGGAATCTTTATGTTGAAACACACAACAAAGTGGCCGTGTGCTTTGAAGATGTTCCCTTCCAGATACACTGTTGCGTCTGAGACATCACGGAAGAAACACGTCAGGCTCACCTTAAGTTTTGTTGTGCCTGTTGCAGGGCATTGCAAACGCACTACATTTTTAGAACCGAGTCACTCATAACAATTTCTAATATGTATCATGGCGTTCATAAAACAAATTCCTGTCTGCTTATTGGTAGTTCTAGCTGCTGCAGTTACCATGTCCAGCAACTGTTTTGTATGATAATAGGCCACATCGACTATATTCGTTAAATGTCTTTCGGGCGCTTCCGTGAGGAGAATCTATTTCATTTCAACAAGACTGCCAGATAGAAAAGTAGACTTAGCCTTTGTTTTTAGGAAGCCTCTTCTCACCTAGTGTATAGAAAAAAGTGCACAGGCCATTTTCCTGTCCATAAAAAGAGTGAAGGATGAACTCAGCCGACATTCCCGCTTATAGGGGGTTCTCCCATGCCCCAGAGCGCATACGTGCTAATGTTGCACTTTGGTACTCATCGGAATACGCACATAAAACTCAAGTGTGCATAAGCACATTATTTGGGCGTTGCACCTTCTGGTATTTTCACTCTGAATAATCAAATTGAGGGATTCATTGACTCATCGATTCATTTATTGATAGCTCCTCTCCGAGTAACCACTCAATGTGCGACGACCATGGACGTAGCAATTTGCAAGACCTGCATCAAATATTTACGTGAAACCAAAACCATTACAGCCATGGTGACAGCTCGACGATGAAGCCGGGGACGTGCACGGCTCTGACACGACGCGACAAACCACGCGTTCGACGGGCTACAGAAGTTCTCTAAAAAGAACACCTGCAATCCAGTGGAGCAGCCACCCAGCTCTGACTGCGCTTTCTTTGTTATAGGTATAAAAGTTGTGCGTAAATGAGACGCACTTGCCTTGCCTAAAATTCACCCTTCATTTGGCTGCAGTGTTGCGATATCTCGGTGTTCTACTTTTGTAGCCGAAGGTTTGTTGTATTTAATGTTGTATTTTCTAGTTTAGTCTTCCAGTGAGTACTTTTAGTGTGCAGTTGGTTTTTGATGAACCTTCTTTCAAATTTATACTTCATGTACTTGAATAGCATCAGGTATAGCTGGCTTTGTATGTATAAATGAGTATAACATGTATAACTTGCTCTTGCAGTGTTAGGGCATCTAATGAATTAAACTTAAGTTTTCTGTGTTTGTTATGTTCCTTTTATTTCTTTTTCTTTCTTCTCTGTCTTCTGCACCACCGTTAAGGCCGCCAGCTGTTGTTGGACAAGAAGAAATGCATGGCAAAGACGAATGAAGGAATGAATGAATGAATGAATGAATGAATGAATGGCTAGTTTCTGCACGCTTTCTCAGTAAGAAAATTGTTTGCTGCAAATACTGTTCCGTTTTTGTTTTCTGTACCGTTTTCTTTTCTTTCTTTTCCTTTTTCCACCCACACTTCCTGCAAAGTTCATTTAAAACACATACAAGTGGTCTTGGGAGTCCCGAAAACTTTTCCAGTTATCAGCAGCAGGCGCTAATCACTGCTATTGTCTTCATAAAAATGCAGATAACATTCTGAGGGCTCTCCTTTTGTTAACGTTATTGCCATTTTCTGCACCTCTGTCTTTCTGGTTGAAGAGCTCGGCCAATATGAACAGAGCACTGCGAAAAATTTCCTGGCATACCCCATCTGTTTCGGGTGCAATTATTCATTGTAGCTAGGAGTGGGGCGCGAAACCGCTGCGCACCTCTATGCGCGATCTTTATATGCTGGTTCGGCTGCCGCGAGGTGCCGCCACTACATGCAAGGCGGAACTCATTCGGTGGTGTAGCGCTGGCCAGAGTGACGCTTACGAGGTCACTTGGAGTGTTAGTTGCGAGAATTATAATGGTACTTATTAAAGCATGTATATGACAATGTGAAACACGTGTAGTGTCTCGGGCGGCCGTTCAGGTACAAGTGTAAAAAAGAAAGGCTTTTACTGCTGTGTTTACCCAGCCATGGAAAGCAACATAAAAACGGAAGCAAGCCATTCCGCGACGAAAAACTGGCGACTTCAGCTCCGACTTGAAGTACACGCATCCATCCGATAAGTACCTTGACGCCACTGGAATCATCCATGCCGATTAATTAGCTCTAACGTGTAATGCGGTGTCACTGCAGTGCGACAAGCCTGACGCCGTTCCGAGTGGCCTTGCAGCCTGTTTTCCGCCTTCAAGCAGCAATATCGGGCGCTTGTTAAACGGCAATATAAAACGTCGCCAAGCGGGTCCAGATTGGTCCTAGTCAGTTTCTTTCGCTCAGAAGATACTACCTCCGCAAGAAAGTGTCTTCTGAGGCAAGAAACTGACTAGTACAAAGAAAATCTGGTAACGCTGCCCAAATTCACACCCTTCCCACTGAGATAGACTACGTGTTTGTGGAATTCCCCCCGTGCACTCACCAGCTTAAAAGCACTTTTGTCCTGAATATCTACAGTCCGCCCTCTCAACACCTCCCCACATTATTCCCACTTATTCGTATTATGCGGCGCAATTTTTCGCCGCTGGGGTTGTTCCCCTCGCTGCTGGTAGCTGTCCAAGTACAGTCATTTCGATTTTGACTCCCAGGCTCCGGGCCTCATCAACCGGCGTCGAAACGGCAGCGCGTCGTAGTGTCCGCCACTTTTTTGAATTTATATGCTTGGAATTCAGGTGTGTTTCCTGGATACACATTAAACTTGGCTGGTTGGCATGCAGAATGTCATGCACGTCGTCAAAATAATTCAGAAGGCCTGTGCAGTTCCATTGAACTAGCCTCCTACCCAGTGTGAAAACCGATCTTAAGATTAAGAAAGATCACTGAAAAACGCATGCGTTCCGCATTACATGCTTCCGCACTTTCAGGGTATTTGAGTGCCGAGGTAGCTGACGTGGGTTTGAGGGTTAGGTGGAGGCCTGCAAATCCAACCTCTGGCCATTCAACATACGGAAGTGGCAACAGGTACTACTAGACAACGCCTCCTTGGAATTGACGAAGATAATTCTAAATCACTACGAGACTGTGTCGCCAGGAAGAGAAAATTCTTAGTCTAGAGCTAAGGGAAAAAGAATCGGGCGTTTTACGAAGCTAAAATCCAAAAACGGCAGCCACCATAATCTAAACAATATTCCGTAAATTTTCCTCAGATAATATTTCTAGCATTGACTAGACCCGTAATAATATTGTTAGCCCCGCTACTAATGGCTGTCCATTATTTGGAATGCACTTAAAAATCGCCCCTTGAACGCGAGTAACGCGTCAAATACTGACCTATTACCAGCTGAGATTATCGCCGGTACTAATCAGTCTGCCAACGGAAACCAAAATTCATATCCCCCTTCTGTCAACTCTTGCCAGTCTATCTTCACACATACCCAGGAGCTGGCGTTCCTTTCATGCGGCGAAAAACATCTTGTCCCGGCTTCGCACGCTATAAAGACCTCTAAAGCGGTATTGGTAAGACCGTGTCCACAAGATCCTTAAACAATTCCTTCATCGGCACATGAGATAGGTATTCCAAGGTGAAACAGGCATAAAGAACCCTTGTGGCATCTGCAGAGAATATATTTCTGAGAATATCCCTCACACAATCGACGTGTTGAGAGCCGAGCCTAGTCCACCCGACCGGGTGACTGTTCTGAAGAATGTGGCATGGTTACCGCCTTTTTAAACCTTATACACAAGGAACATATATGCCAATGCCTTTTTATTTGGTGTAACTGTGTTTATGTTTTGTAAGTATGCATTGACCCAAACCCCGCAATAAAGAGAAAAAAGTGGACAATTTTTTGTGACGATATCCGGATGGGTGCGCGTTCGTTGAACGCCGGCCGCGTGCACGGTTTTGCCAGTCTCGCCACAGAACAGTTTCGCGTTAACAACTTTTATGTGAGCACGCTGCTGAACCCACAGACGGTGTGCACTTCCTCCAGTGTGAATCGGCAAGGACTGAGCCCACGGGACCGAAAGCGAGTCGAAATAATAGCTTTGGAATGCCAAGAAAACGCATATACAGCGGCGAAATGAGGATCAAATGCAGCGCCAGTAGGTGCAGCGGCGTCAGAAGAACTAAAAAGAACCAAACGTGCAAATACCAAACTCAGCACTCAGGATTGCCGACTATGCGCAGGTCGTTATGTAGGAAGCCGGTCGTGGTGCGTATCGCTCACGTATGGCACCCGGTAATAGAATACATTTTTACACTGCGGCATGAGACAGAGAGGAATAACTAGGAACAAACCGTGGCATCTGCTCATACTCGCCCTTTGGAAGTTGATCACTTCAAGAAAGAAGCGAACCGCTGTGTCGCTCGGGTGGAGGACGGAGCCTACAAGGAAGACATTCCCAAAAGGCCACTTTTCAAGTCTGCGGGACAATAACCAAATGATGTAGGGCGGGCGATAGTTGAAGGTTTAGTATATTACTGTAGAACTTTAAAAACAGCCATACTTTATTGTGTTTTATGTGTATTAATTGAATCGTATTCGTTAGGTTTTCGGGCTTTTTATTGGTCAAGGTGAGAAAATAACAAAAAATTGTGTTCTTTGTACTAACACGTTTCTGTTCACTAATAAACAGAGAAAACGTCTGTACGGAACAGACCGCATTGTTTGTAAAGGCTAACATTACACAAAGTTTCTAGAGTAGTGTAGCCACGTTGTGCAGGCGCATAGCATAAAATTACCTCTGAGATACAGACGTGCTTTTGTAGTGCAAGGATGACGCGTTCTTGCGAACTCGGGACCTTATGTTCTGGTGTTTTATGAGTTATTATGCCTGTTTGGTAGTTGAGGGAGGTATTTCACCCCGTCGATCATAAAATCTGATGCAGCCGCCTGCTTTGCTAGCTGGAGCGCCGCGAGGGGCCTCGTACGGCAAGGTTACCTTGATTACACGCGGATCTGCTCAAGTGTAACTCAAAGCAATAGCATGAATTATTCTGAACATAGGTTCCTCAACGCAATCACCGATATTGATGATGTTGATGAATAGGATGGCTCTTGTGATAATGGTAACGATAATAATATTAACAACGATGACGACATTGACGATAGGGTGGTTCCAAAAACAACGGTGCGTTTTCCCGCGGCATCTGAAATTAATAGTTGTCTTGCGGAGGCCTGCATAGCCTCTCGAACTGAATCTTTAATCAAGCACCGTTTATTCTAACTAACAGCATTTTATCCTCTTCAAACAATCTACATAATCTTATAACTATGGTTAACAAATGTTCGATTAGGGAAGGGCAATCTTATACTTTGCATGGCATTAGAAATGCACTTTCGTGCGCCTTCAGGCAGGATACAGAAAAAATCGTGATTGAAATTAGGGTAATAAATTCATTTGCTCCACCTTACAGGAATCAAAATTCTATTGATATTTATGAGTCATAACAAGTTATAAAAAAGAGAAGAAGAAAAGCGAACCAGGAATTTAGTAATTGCGCCTTCGCAGGTTGGACTTTTCGTCAGAAAATAACTACTCTCGTGTTGAGCCTCGAAGTTTGCACCCATACAACCTATAATTGATTTTTATTTTGGAACGGAAGGCTTGTCTGATCATTTCAAAAGCAGGGGGTTCAGGGGGATGAGCCTACACTTCAAGACAATCGCTGGGGCTTGAGTCCCTCATGACGCCGTATTCCGCAGCCCCTGATCATCGGAATTTAAGGAAAAGAACAGATTCGCATTAGCTTCGTAATTCGCTTGGCGTGTCGCGTAACAATGAGTGGGAAGAGATTCAAACAGAAGCAAAAACACGGAGAAAATATTTGTTTACTAATGAAAATTACAGCAGGGCGTAAGAATGAAAAAGTGAAACAAGGTACATTTGGACTTGTCTTTCTCGATATCTCCATTTTCGGATATAAAATCCTGGTCACTGACCAAGTCAAAAAAGGAAACAATTTGACGTTTCGGAGCCCATACGGGTTCCTTGTTCACAATAAAGCGGGCAAGAGGCCGTCGTCAATTTATATGCAAGATATGGCGCAATGACTTCGTGTAGATTGCAGGCATGTTGCCATCAGTCCGGTTGACAGTATGAGGTGTGGTTTGGATGATGAGTGACTCGAGGAAAAGACGGGAGGCCAAATTTCTTTCTTTTGCTATGATAGCGGTGTCGTCCCAACCGATGCGGTGATTGTGCTGGCAGGCGTGCTCTGCCAGTGCATTCGTCGTTCTATTTTCTTTTGCAACGTCACGTTGATGCTCCTTCAATCTTCGTGAAAACTTGCCCGTTTCACCGATATAAACGCAATCGCAGTCAGCGCAAGGGATTTTGTATACGACTCCCGGGAACTTGTCACTCTCCATCTTGTCCTTTACGTTCACGAGCCTGCTGCGCAGCTTGCTTGAAGGCACGTGCGCTACACGTAAATCGTATTTGGAAAATACGCGGCAAAGTGCCTCGCTGACTTCTTGAACGTAGGGAATGGCGGCGCGCATGGTGGCCGTCTTGCTGGCGGTTCCGTGCGGTCGTAGAATCTGATTTTCGATTCGTGCCACAAAATTCCTAGGGTATCCATTTGCCGACAGCTCTTGATGCACAGTCGTCAATTCTTCCTTCAATCTCTGTTGATTGGAGCATAGGCGTTTGGCTCTGGTAATCAGTGCCGAGACGACAGACCTCTTGTGGGCAATGGGGTGGCATGAGCTGTACTGCAGGTAGCGCCCGGTGTGTGTCTTCTTGCGATAAACGGTGAAGGAGAGGCAGCCGTTCGAGCGACGAATGCAAACATCAAGAAACGGAAGGCACTCCCCAGTCGCTCGTTCACACGTAAATTGTATGTGAGGGTCCACCGAATTTAGGGCTTCCAAGAACCTCGGCACGTCATCCTTAGGGATGATGCAGAAACAGTCATCAACATATCGTAGAAAGACCTTTGGGGCGGGCGTGAAGTTGTCCAGGACCTTCTGCTCGACCGCTTCCATGACAATGTTGGCTGCGGTGACAGATATAGAGGCGCCCATAGCTGTTCCGTGGATTTGCTTGTAAATTTTGTGCCCGTAGGAAAAATAAGTGTTACTGAGACAAAAGCGAAGTAGCTCACTCAGTTCAGGCACGTCGAAGGGAGTCCGGTCGGTGAGTTTGGCGTCCGAACGCAGGGCTTCCGTGCAGGTTTGTACTGCAAGGTCTGTTGGAACGCTAGTAAACAATGCGGTTACGTCGAAAGATACCATAACCTCGTCCTAGCGCAAAGCCAAGTCCCGTACCTTTTCTACAAAATCCGCGGAATTGGCAATATTCGTCGTTGTCCTACCAGCTAAGGGGCTCAACACTTTGTGAAGATATCCCGGCAGCGTGAAATAAATTGCCCGGACGCTAAGACGCGAAAGGGAGAGAAGGAGGAGTGCGAGTGGCAAAGGCGAAGGGCGCTTGGCTTTTCCGCCGTTGTGCACACTCCCTGCGCTCTGGGACCTGCCGGAGCCGCCGGAGCTGTGCCCTCTGCGCTAGCCTGTGCTCATGTTACGTGAAGTGTTTCAATCGGCATGTTGTATTTCGCTTTCTGCGACGGCCGCGCTGTGGATTGAACGCCTAATCATTCATATTCTAACGAAGTTACGAGTGCTTCAACCGTGCCTGTGTTGGATTTCGCGTTCTCAACAGGTGTTTCCCGCCGCTTATGCACTTACGTGAAGCGGCAAGTGTTTGGATCAGCCGGTCGTGGTTTGGGTCACGACAGCCGGTCGTGGTTTGGATACACAGTGTGCGCTACCGCATCCGCTCCTCATGCTCTTACGTGAAGTGCTTCAACCGTGCCTCTGTGCGTGATTACGCGTTCTCAGGCGTTGCCCGCTGCTGTAGATTTCGAAGTGCCTCAACCGTTCGCCAATCGCCGTGTATATGAACCGGTTGTTTCTCGAGCGTGTATCTAGATCTACACCATTCACCCTGTGGTGAAAGACCGCCGCTGTAAAAGTTATAAAGTCAACCTTTAATTGTCAGGTGTTGCCCGCCGCTGTGGATTTCGAAGTGCCTCCTCAACCGTTCGCAAATCGCCGCGTGGTTGGAACGGCTGTTTGTCAAACGCGGATCTGCACTGTTTACCCTACATGGAATCAGCTTAACCTTTGGCCCGAAAATTGCAATTTGTGCCCTGATTGTTTCTGCGATAGTGCAGACCACGGGTGCAGACAACCGTGTTGCTTCAGATATATTTTTTTTCTAGCGTTCCGTGCTGACGAGACGGCAATTGGAACTCCCTAAAGTTTCGTCAGGCGGAATGATAACTGGCCAGAGTCCTTCAGTGATTTACTATTGCTCACATGCGTTGCCTCCATCAGGCAGGATGACCTTTAATTGTGTTATTCAGTAAAGCTTGGGTGTTGGGCTAGTTGGTATGAAGACATGAGGAAAAGCAGAGCGCTGAAGTTTAAAAGACGACCACAGAATAAAGGAGCAAACGAATCACACCAACCGTTTCGTTTGTCCATTTATTCTGTGGTCGTCTTGTAAACTTCAGCGCTCTACGTTTCCTCATGTCTTGATTGTGGCCTTTGGTGTGTGCTTCCGTTGCTAAATGTGTTGTCCGGTGCTTAATCAAATTTCGCCCCCCGTTTTCTTTGGCTACAGCCACGGTAGCCATTGTTTTCACCTGTCGTGCAGTTCACATAGTGAGAGCAGAATTGCTTAAAAATGCTCACTTCTGGAAGCATATTTGGGAAACTGGTCATTATAATGCAATAGTCATCACATCAAAGGCTATGTGACAAACTTGCTAACACCCACGCTTTGCAATTGGTCTGCTGTACGCTGAATTTGCACACGAGACACTCTTTTAAGAGTGAAGTGTACATGCATGTGTTGCTGCAGGCCAGCTAACAGTGCTGAACTGGCTGTAAAAGTTGGTCTGCCAAAAAAACCACAATTTTTCAAAGCCTTTTCTTTTATTCATCAAACTGGCTTTTTCTCTTTCGCTTTTTGGAAACATATCAGGGCACGTCACAAAGCGCCCAGAGCAAGCCAAGCCCGACTATTCAGTTGTTACCGCCTTCTTAAAAACTTTTCTGATTGCCCTTCACTTTTCAAAGTTACGTTCTGCCATTCTGTTACATTCTACCTAATGCTACCTTGGTGTGGCGGTGTACAGCAAAATAGGCCACCCAGCCCCATCTCTTTGCTGGCAGGGCATTATGACATCGGCAAAGCTTCCCTAGGAACGCCCGCAGTGGCATCATCCTAGGAAAAGCTGCTACGCGAACATGCCTGTGCCATTGATCAAAGCATTTCACAGCCGTCTTGTTTCCTGCTGATTGTGCTCATAATCCCTTGCTGTCACTAGCTGCTTTATCTGTATGCACTAAGTCACTAGCTAGGTACAGTACTACAGTCTCTAGTGCACCCACATGCATGCATTTTTGTGGCTGTGCTTGTAGGCAAGGCAAAACATTCTGATGAAATCGACACTGCAACAAAGCGTGGGATGAGGCATCATATTTTATGTTTGCTAGATGAGGTTTTTGTCTTTTAAGAAGCACAAGACCAGGAAAAGTTCTTGCACACATTCATATCCCTGCATCAGTGTTTGCTTCAGAAGAACGCTTCGACTAGTTCCACCAGTCTTGTCTTGACATCCGCAATTAGTAATGTCACAAGTTGTCGTGCAGAACAATATATGGGGCAGCCGTGCCTGTTTTCACGCCACTTTGGGAATTTTCATGCACTAATAAAGTACTGCTGCTGCAAGTGGCATATTATTTGTATTCACAACACTGTAATTACTGATGCTGGCCAACTTGCTTTTGCACTTTAGTGTCTCTTTAGGCGTCTGTATTGTACCGTAAATCCATTAGGTCCCTCCTGGGCAGATGTGCTGAACTATGCTCCTGTGCTATGTCGCTTTTGCATCCCAATATATTTACTTCCTCTTTCTCTCTTTTTAAGCATAGCAGCAACCTTTGAGGTGCAAAAAGTGTCGAAACATGAAAAAGTTCAGTGTAGTTCTTCGTGCTTGAAATGAGTGAGCTACATTCTGCGCATATTACACCTTGTGGCATTTCTGCTGCCCGCAGGCCTGAAAGAAGGACACGACAACTGCTTGACTTGCAACAAAGTTTATTTGTTTGCACCACAAAGATATGCAAGTACAAAACATCAAAAGCAAGAATCACAAGCAGGAGCCTGCGTCCTAGCCTTAAAAAGGTGGCATTATGCAAACCATAAAAACACAACTTCAGTCATATGCATACTCCTGTCACTCAGTACATTCACATTAACAACTTCAGCAATTGTAGCAGCACCCACACAAACAATGCACAGCAACATCTCTCACTAAGAGCATTGGCAAAAAAATTCACCTACACAGTCTGTACAGATGATTAACAAGCAAAGCTGTGACATACAGTTGCTGTTTTATGTGTGATGCGTGGCCTACCCATTGAGCTGTGCTTCACAGAGTAGCTTGCTGCATGTGCGCTCTGCTGCGAGAGACGCCTTAATGTTCCCTTTGATGTGGCATTCCCAAGTAGCACTCTCGGTAGGTGTGAGAGTGTAGCTGCGTCATCTATAAACCTATAAGCCAATCTCTGTCTTTGTCGAGAGTTCGACGGAATGCCATCTGGTCAGGTAAAGGCATTTGTATAAATGTTGCAACAAAATTGACGTTTCGTGATCCGTATGGATCCCTTGTTCATAATGGATTGATGGCTTAGCAGCAGGCTCCTAAGTAGCGTTGAGCGCATGACGTAATGTACGGGAGTACACATGGTTTAGAGTGCGAGATGATCTGTTGATTGTGTTGCTTGTTGTCTGAATTATTTGCGATTCAAGATTGAGCCTCGTTGCGAAATTCTTTCCCGGCGACCACTACATAATTCAGTCACGAATCTCCCATCAAAGAGCGAGCAGCCAAAAAATTGGCACTGCGTGCATAACAAATTGGAAGAACTTCCGAGAAACCACCCCCGCTGATCAGATAACAGTCTCGAGGAATGGACTACCAAGCTCATTCAAGAGGCAAGAAAACACGCCAAGGAACTTTCCATTACGCAGGATAACCCAGCCATCGATGCCCATCTCCTCCACCTCTGGGACGCCCGTAGAGGGCTAATCAGGCGGTGGAAAAAAAACAAGACGAACCGCAAGCTGAAGATCCGCATTACGGAAATTACGGCAGAAGCTGAAGTGCACGCCCGTGAGCTGAGCCAGCACAACTGGACGCAGTTCTGCAACAAGCTGCAAGGAACGTTGGGAACCCGCTGCACATGGTACCTGCTTCGTTCCCTTATGGGCCCCGGTGAATATAAGGCGGTCGCAGCAGACCAGCTTCGCCGATTAATCCACAATTACCCGGGCACAGAAGAAGACTTGTTGGACGAACTTATTAAGCAAGCTTTGGCGCCCCCACCTCACGTCCAACCCACCCAGGCACCTGACTACACAGGCGATCCGAATCCCAAAATGGACGAGCCGTTCTCCATTGCTGAAATCGAGGCGGCAGCATACAACCTCACCCGAAACACCACTCCGGGTCGAGACAAAATCCCTAACAAATTATTGCGAAACCTCGACCATGCCGTCCTAGAAAATCTTCTAGTCTACATCAATGAGTGCTGGCTGGCGGGTTCCTTGCCCCCACAGTGGAAACACGCAGACGTCACTTTCATCCCCAAGCCCGGCAAACCCTTGAACTCCAAGAATCTGAGGCCTATTTCTCTGACATCATGTATCGGCAAATTGTTTGAACACCTGGTTTACAACCGGCTCTCGCCCCACGTTGAAGACAACGGCTACTTCCCTGACACGCAGTACGGCTTCCGCCCACATCTGTCAACCCAAGACATACTACTTCAGCTTAAGGAGGAAGTGCTGGACGACTTTAATAGCCACAGCAAGCGGTCCATCTTGGCCCTTGACATTAAGGGGGCATTCGACAACGTTTCTCACCAAGCCATCCTTCAAGGCCTCGCATCTACAAACTGGCGAGCGCACATTCCAATACTTTGTATCCTTTCTAACCCAGCACACAGCAACAGTGGGCATCGGGCACCGTCGATCCGACGCATTTAAAACCCTGCCAAAGGGCACTCCGCAGGGGTTGGTAGTATCCCAAATACTATTCAACCTCATAATGAAAGACTTGCCACCCCTACTAAAAGCCATCCCGAATCTTCGCCACGCAATATACGCGGACAACCTAACGCTCTGGGTCCCCACTGGATCTCCGGGCGACCAGCAAGATGCACTTCAAGCAGCCATTCAGGTCACCCAACAATACCTGAAAGCCCGAGGACTCGATTGTGCCCCCGAAAAATCTGCCCTTCTAACCCTGTGCAAAAGGACATATAAGAAGCGTCCAGATCCCATACCAGATCCAGAACTTACCATTAATGAGCAACGCGTCCCCAATGTCCCACTCCTACGCATATTAGGCCTCACCATACCAAAAGATGGCTCAGGCGCTCAGACTATCCTTCCCTTGCAACGGACTCTTGACCAGCTCATTCACCTCATCCGCAGGATCTCCCATCAGTGACTTGGGCTACAAGAAGCTGACACCCTGCGCATCATTCACGCCCTCCTTATTAGCCAGGTTACGCCACCGTATTTGGCCCTGAAACCCGCAGAGAAAGAAAAGCTAAACATCGCCATACGCCAGGCCTACGAGGCCGCCCTTGGACTGCCTCCAAAAATAGCAACAAGAAAACTTCTACAGCTCGGCGTCCATAATACATGGGAGGAACTGGAAGAAGCTCATCGCATCTCCCAATTCACGCAACTTAAGCTCACGCAAACCGGCAGGGCTACACTTACCCGGCTCGGCTACAGGCCTCCCCCAAAATGCGAACAGAGGCAACGCATCCCTCTAACCATCCGACAGTACATCACAATCGCACCCATTCCCAGAAATATGCACCCCATCTATAACAAGGCACGCCGAGAAGCCCGGATACGAGCCCTTAGAAAACGCTTCCCCAACTCTCCCTGTACTCGTTACACGGATGCCTCTCCATACCACCAACAACCGGAACATGCCGTGAGTGTCACCGGAGCCAACAGTGCAGAACTGACGGCCGCTACAGTACACACGACATCTATTGAGGCAGCAGAAGGACTTGCCATCGCTCTAGCCGCCACCACTGGAAACGACTACTTCACTATAATCCGCCTGCCGCAACTTCCTGCTAGGTCGAATAACACCCACGGCCTTAAAAATTCTGCAAAGTGTGCACCAGCTCCCAGAAATGCACATCATCTGGACCCCCGGACATGAGTCCTTCGAGGGGAACGAGGCGGCACACGCCGCTGCCCGCGTTCATACACACCGAGCCGTGTCTCAAGAAGGCGAAGTCACGCAGCCCCTTCGCTCTCCCAAGCCCGCTACTCTGAATTCATACGCGGACATCCTTGCCCATTACCGCCACGAACGACGACTCTTCCCGCCACCACATCCCCATTTATCCAGAGCACAGGCGACTGCCTTTCCTCCATGCCATGTACCCCACCCTCTACTACTCAACGTGTAATTTCTGTCCCCAACCAGGCACCCTGTACCACATGGTATGGGAGTGTCAGAAACCCCATCTCTTACCCCAAATCCTCACCCAACGTACGAGCAGTGGGCGGACCAGCTGGCCAGCTCCGACCTCTCAGTCCAGCGTATCCTGGCGGAGAGGGCTAGGGCAGCCAGCGCGGACCAGGGCTTCCCGGACTACAGGAGGCCCCCCACCTGGCGGGCACCTGAAGCTCGTCTTAATAAAGTTTATCCACTTCACTCCGTGGCTATGATGCACGCGTGGTCCCACTCTATCTTGTGGCCCATCTTCTCGGCATGCTCTGCAAGTGCATTCGTCACGGTGTGGCCCTTGGTGACGTCATTTTTGTGCTGTTTAAGACGCCGGCAGAAATTTCCGCTTTCACCAATGTATACCGATTCGCAGTCGGCGCATGGAATTTTGTAGACCACACCAGGGAAACGTTGCCGAGGGAGGATCCTTTATGTTAAGCAAGTCACCCTTGAGCTTTCTTGCTTGCACATGCGCGATCTGCACACCAAATTTTCTGAAGACACGCGCAAGGGCTCCACTTCCAGGCAGTTCCTCCACAAGGACATGACATTAGTGTATCGCACGCCGTTCGATGTCACTGAGCTCTGCACCTTGCTACGGTTTTGCCTGTCTAACACTTGCTTCTCGCACAAAAGCGAATTCTACAGGCAAGTTTTCGGTACCGGTATGGGAGCATCTATTTCAGTCACGACTGCAAATATTACAATGGAAGCAATTTAAAACAAGGCATTGGAATTATTTTAGCCGATACCCAAGGTGTTCCTGAGATACTTTGATGACTGCTTCTGCGGTAAGGTGTACATCAGACAAACCAGCCGATGCGTAAATGACCGCCTCAGGGAACATGATCTTTCCATAAAGAATGGCACCGGGTCGCATTTGCCTCATCACTGCCGCGAGTGTGGCAAAGGATGCCTTCCGAGACTGACAGAGACAATCATTATCAGAAAGAGTCATGACACCGTGGCGCAAGAACTGCGCGAAGCGTATTTTATCCAAAAAAAAAAAAAACAGCGCAGGCTGTATCAGTGAAGCATCGCTATCCCTGTTTTCGAAGGAGTACCGGATCCTAGACAACATGCGATAAAAAGGTGTAATTGTTGTCTTCAGCTGTGGCTATTTTGTTTTTATAGTATCTTTTTCAGATCTATTATCCTTTGTGTATGTTTGTGCGTTTGTAGACAAGCTACTTATATCGCTCTCTTTCCTTGGAATAAATCAGTTGTTAGTAGGGCATCTGTCTCGTCGTTCTTCGTTTTTTCTGTCCTCGTTTGTAGCACTCGATTTTCCTTAAGCAATGAACCAACTAGCCCAACAGCATATTTTACTAAAAAAGCGGACCCTGATTTACAACGCTACTTGCCCGTACGATTTCGAAAAGGAGCTTTTGTTATAGCCGACGCTTCAGCTATCACGTCTCTCTCTTTGAAGGGAACAAACCGCACGCGGGCTGCGATCGATCACTATTTTTACCATACATTATGTGCAAACAGCTTCGTGAATATCAACCCAGTATTTTTTGCTTTGCTGCCCATCGGGAAACGAATTATAAAAGGGATCTAAAACGATAAGCCAGCTTCCACAGCTAAATGATGCACTAAAGCACGAAAACATTTCCTATCTGCCACTGTTTTCTACTTTAACCAGAGACAGGTGCTGCTGAAAACATTTTACTTTCAAATAAACTAAATCTAACGCTCAAAGTAAATACTTCACTTGGGAATTGAACTTTTAAAAATTTAGTCTATTATTTAGGAGAGGAGAAGTTTCGTTAGTTTTTGCACTTGACAAAGACGACGGCCGATATTTGTGCTGATGTATTTGTTACTTAGAGAAAGGCTGATTTTGGCTCACTTAGCGAGTGAGGCAAAAGTCACACAAGCGTTTATAGCCGCGTGTACAACAACTCTATTTAGGTCGTCAAACTTTTGAAAAGGTCTAAAGGATGGAGGTGGCGTTGGGCCAGCCCAAATATGGCCCATATTGGACGGGGGATGCAAGCGGCCAAAAAGTTATAAAATATCTTTTTTTTTTCTGTGGTAAATGCAATAGGAATGACAAATGTAAGGCATGTGCTCATTTCGCGATACTTTTATCTTTGAGTAAAAATTTTATTTTTAAGTAGAAAGAGGTTTGCTAACACCAAGACATTCGCAAGCGCGTGAATAGTCTGTAGGCTTCTCATCTTTCTTTCTTTTTTTTTTTACATTGAAAAAAAAAATGGCGGATACGCCTGCCTATGCGGTTAGTTTAAACGTGTGATGGCGACGGCGGTACAGCGCGCTGGTGTAGCAGAGAAACCCCGGGCGAGCACATCCCTGCACCTGGCGGAGCGCCCTGCAAGTCGCCGGAGAAATGCGAGCTTCACGGGACAGGTTCCCCAACCTCCGTCACAGGCTGCTCGGAACTTGTTTCGGCAACTCTCCGCCAGGTGCAAACGTCGTCTGCATGGAGCTACTTTGAACGATGGTACCTAGTGTGCAGTGTGCTTGCGAAGCTCAAGATTTCGCCAAGGTGATTTTAAGAGCTTAGACTGTTTATTTGGACAAAGAAAAATTTGAGTGCAGTTGGCCTTTAATGCCGAGACATGTGCATTTAAACATATTGGATTTGATTTCCCGTGAGGTTTCACTATTCATTTACGACTTGTAGTGCCATTCACACACCTGCGGAGAAAACATAACCCTAAATGAAGAGGCCCACACAAGGGGCACCCTATTAGGTGCCTTCTGTCCCTTCTGTAGTCCGAGAGCTTTGGCGTGCGGCACCCCATCTCTGATGCTGAGGTTCAGGGCGTGAGGACCACTTGACCTTCTTGCTAGCCGAGCTCTTGGCCAGCAGGCACTCTACCTGGTCCCCGGTTGACCCCAGGGCGACGCCTGGCAATGCTTGTGGGCTGGACCTTGACGGTACAGCCGCACCTCCGGGCGCTGGTGAAGCCTGCCTTCATGGGCAGGCTCCTTCCTGGGGCTCCTTTCTGATCTTGTGCATCTGCCGCAACAGATGCTGAAGGGCAGTGGCATAATATGGGTTGCCAGCAGCTAGGGAAGGCTGGCGCCACCACTCCTCGTAGATCTTCTGCAGCTCCGCAGTGTCCTACGAAAAATTTGTTCAGGATATACCACAGATTTACTCAAAATTTGTTGCATCTCCTATCTTTACTATTGTCTCCTTTGCACTGCTGAAGTAATAAGGGTGTTCCGTAGGTATTCAACTATGGGCCTACCGGGAAACCCATTAGGTCAGAAAAATGTTCACAGAACTCACCTTCCCCTGCCAAGCTTAGATAACCAGTTTGGACCAGAGAATACTACGCAGGTATTTACACATTAGTTTCACAAACATTAATGCATTCATTGAACTAAAATAAAACACAAGAAAAAGCTTTGTTTAGTGCCATGTTCAGTTACATAATAATGACTGATTGATTGATTGACTGCGAGGTTTAAAGTACCGAAACTACACCTTGCTTATGAGGCGCGCTGTAGTGGAGACAGCTGGGGTTTAATTTTGGTCACCTAGGAACAGCTAGGAAGAGTTAACGTGCGCCGAAATCTCGACACACAGACGCTTTCACTTTTCACTTCTATCAGGAAAATTGCTACCGCAGCCGGTATCGAACCCATGTCCTTGGGCTCAGCAGCACAACACCATAGCCACTTTAGTCTCACAGAACCCAAGCAACGCCTCTTCAAAATCCCAGGGTTCCTCAAAGCCTTACTTGAGAGCCCCTGACCTAGCGCTTTCGCAAGGCACCTTTTTATTCACAGGGCCTTAGTGGCATACAAGGACTATTCAGCGAAACACACAGAAAATACATTAAGACCAGAATGTAAAATTTTACATCTCAAAAACTTGCACTGTGCAACTGACTATGTATCTAATGGTACGAGATTGGATCCTGGCAGAGTCTGTTTAACACTTCTTCTTTTAAGCTGGGCTGAAGACTGTCCCACCTGGTGGGGGTCTCTAACACCAGCATAGTGCTGTTTAATGAAAGTTTATTCCTCCTCCTGTTAGCACCCTCCCTATGTCAGAAAGGGCCTCGTAAGACATACGACAGCCAGAATACAAAATTTCACACTAGCTGTGACATATGAATACTACTTCATTCTTGCTCCCCTTTACATGCATTGGAAAAACTTGTTCGTCTTGCTTCTCCTATGACGCTACGCAGTCATGTTGGATTGCCTTAATTTTTGGAGTGCCTTTTTTGGCATCCTGTAGCCTTCTTCTACTTAGCTCCTGCAATTGTACCTTCGTAAAAATAAATTTTACTACAAGAGACCCCTGA
This sequence comes from Haemaphysalis longicornis, assembly GCF_048455015.1. NCBI lineage: Eukaryota > Metazoa > Arthropoda > Arachnida > Ixodida > Ixodidae > Haemaphysalis > Haemaphysalis longicornis. Next base: position 142,104,826 of record NW_027526407.1, read on the forward strand.
AAAAATGCATGCACGTGGTTATAAAATAGGTAGCTCTTTCCAAAAGTGGAGTGTGTTGCTGAGAAACCGATCTTGTTCAGGTGTCTAGTTGCTACCTAGGTGTCCAGTAACTGGAGTAAGGGTCACAATTATTAGGCTTTGCTAAAATAAATGCACGAGCACAAGCCACACCTCAACACCTCACGTTGGTGACTGCTTCCAGTTGAGCCCTGGGCCTCCAGCTGTGGCTCGGTATCCATAGGCAGCTGCTGCTGTTCAGGCTCTGCTGCCACCGGTTGGCCTTGCCCTGTGGGTGTGCTGGTGCTGGCTTCTTGGGAGTTGTCCTGTGTTTGCTTTCCCAGTCAAGCTTCCTGAATGCCCCCTCCAGACATGCTGTGAACAGTTAGGAATAGTGAAAACTGACTGTGAATCAGGTCGAATATTCTCAAATACGAATAGTAGAAACCAACCGCGAATTACATATATTCGAATGTAAATGGCAAAAGATTACTGCAAATGAATTATTTTCAAATGTGAATTGTGAAAATTCACTTCACATTGAATTTGATTCAAATTGCGCATTGCTCCCACGCCAGGCTGCTGTTAGCTGTGCCATGTATAAAGATGTATTATGAGCTGCACTGTTGTGGCGAATACCACACGCGCATTTATTCCTTCTAAGTGGAACAAAAATAGTAGAGCGAAGGTATGTACCGAGACATATGAACGTCTGGGCCATAATTTAAAAGTAGTTTTACAAGCACAGGCTTTCACAGTCAGGCTGTGCCATCTTCATTAGGACAGGTGCATTAGACAAGTCTAGTTAAGTGCGCCGTGGCTGTGCATGTGCTCATCGCTGCCTTTCTCCCGAATTAGAGAATTCAACCCTGCAGAACAGAGTTTCTGCGATACCTTTCCGTCTACACTGCATGATAGCTTGCTTGAAGCTGAAAATTAAACTGAGAGAGATACCATGTTTGCATAAACGTTGGCACAGGTCACATAAAAGTAGCAATATATGGAGTGTGCTGGGGTACATAGCCACTTACAATGTTCCACGTGATTTGGTGCTCTTCTGTCCAGCTTAGTGAGGGGGCTCACTCCTTCGTCGCCATACTGCCCTCTCCGCCACCCGCAGAACCAGTGGTAGACGGTGCTGACTGGGGGATTTACAGCGCTGCTAGCGAGCAGGCCCTCACCGTCCTCCTGCCTTGCCAGCTTCGTTTTATGAGGAGCTAGTGCAGCTGCTGGGGTCGTATCATCTTGAAAGTAGCGGAAGAATGCGGCACTTTTGTCCGATGTGGGTTTTAGAAGGCGAAGCCCATCGGCGCAGTCGAGCCCGTGGTTGAGCACCTCATGCAGCTTGATGACAGCAGTCGGTGAGACTGGCCAGTTGAGGAATGGGTCGTTCTGCTGAGTTGCTTTTGTGACTTCCTAATTTTGACATCGACAAATGCTTAGCAGTAGTAGAATGCTTGCCGGCAGTTTCGTTCAAGCTTCTGTGCTGACACCTTCACTCCTTGTGGAACACAAACCTGTAAAAAGAGAATATCACAAATTATCTCAACTCTCAAAATATTATTTAAAGCTTCATGTACAATGACTAACCTGCAATATATTTTTTACTTAAATTACAATTTTATGAAACACAAACGTGTTAAATGGTAATATTATGAATTATTTTATTTGTGAGAATATTATTGAGAACCAGATATGCAATCTGTAACCTGCAAATGTTTTTTTTTTACTTCAATTACCCACTTCATCTGACAAGTTTCACAATCAGACAACTAAGAAATGCTAGTTCCAAGGTGATGCGCATACTGTATTAAAGATGTGCCTCCAAGTCATGTTCTGATCTACTTCGCGGAATAAGAAATTGTACAGGTTTAGCACTCGCCTTTCACTTAATTTTCCCATGTATGAAAAATGGCGTTTTAGGAAAATTTGTGTTGGTACCAAGCAAAAAAAAAACTTGCTCAATCGCTCACGAAATCGAAGCGGAACAGTTGCATGTTGTGCTCTTGCATATAACACAATTCTCTCCAAAATAGGACAGTTATATGCTTCCCACATTTCGGTTACGTTTAAATCTACTGAACACGTAATAACACGACACGTTTAAAGCCTCTTTTAAAGCATTTTCAGTTGGTCTTTTTTTCCTCCTCAGCAAGGGGTGCCCCTTTATAGACCGAAGGGGGCAGGAGATAATTGGCTAAAAATCATTCATCTGTGAAAATGTTAAAAGCATGACACACATGCTTGACTCTTTTTGCTCGGACCATACTATGAAGCGTTATTTGTTTGTGAATTAGAATTACATCACACATTATTCTGATATTGTTTAATCTTACGTAAGGAAAAATAAATTAATTTGAACAAGAAGTGAAATGCGGATTGTTTTTGCACGGGTGCTTCAAATCGTGGTCAAAAAATCCCAGCCCAACTCAATGTAATGTAATGTTCTTTCACCTCACCTCGGCCAAGAGAACATGCAACGACGAAGTTCAGCTGTTCTTCCCTTTGAAATTGAGCGTGAAAGACGGCGGCATCGATGATTGACCCGTGGCGTTGTTCAGCGTGACGGAAGCAAGTGTGATCAGTAGTAACCAGATTTTTAAGCCACCGCTACTGTAATAAATGCGTAGCAAAAAAAAAACACTCGCTGGTGTAGCTTCGCAACTGCAACTGATCAGTCTGTCTTGATTTTACCAGGTCGGGTAGGGGGGTGATTTGGCAACGCCTCCGAGGACCTTGCCACAATAAATAAAGACACTGCCGAAGAGCATCTATGGTACCTCGTTAGGTTGGGGGCTCCCAGTCGACGATCCACGACGCACGGTTCCCTCGCCGTAGTAGTCAGCCATGCGTACGCCAGCGTACGCATCCCCGCACGAAGCACGTCCACGTTATCGACGCTGGCTTTGCAGTCGAAAGGTTGGTCGCGCCCGCGCATGTCACAACGGCTGAAGAAATTAACTGCTACTTCGTCGTCGAACTAGAAAAAAACCGTAAAATTGCAGCGACTCCACGCCACTGATGCTGCTGGTGCCGTGAACGAGCCCTAAACAAGAGCAGAGGAGTGCGGAGTACGTTTACTGCTTTGTTCGCACGCCGGCAGAACCAGCCTAAACATCAAATAGCAGGGAAGGAGTGCGGAGTACGTTTGGTGCTTTGTTCGAACTTCGCACACCGCAACGTTTTTATGGCGCAAGGTTTGTTTTGCATTCAACAGGTGGCGCACCGCAAACGCGCAATTTTTAAATTGTAAGCCGCGGCATTCGCGCTCACGTCTCCGGCTACGGATGAGATTTCTTTTTCTTGGAATGCATTTTTAGCATTTCTGCGCGTACTGTAGCACGATATCACGTTACTGTGATCGCCTACAGCATCAGCAACCATGCTTAAAATAAGACATATTGCCGCTGCATTTTTTATTCAGTGACAAAAAAGTAAATTCTCAGCAAGAAAAGTGGGGGGAGGGTTCATTATGAGAGTAAATACAGTAGCTCTCATTTTAAGCACAAAAAACTACACTGAACTTTTTCATGTTTCGACACTTTTTGCACCTCAAAAATTGCTGCTATGCTTAAAAAGAGAATGAGGAAGTAAATCTACTGGGATGCACAAGCGACATAGCACTGGAGCATAGTTCAGTACATCTGCCCAGGAGGGACCTAATGGTTTTACGGTACACTATAGACGCCTAAAGAGACACTAAAGTGCAAAAGCAAGTTGGCCAGCATCGGTAATTGCAGTGTTGTGAATACAAATAATATGCGACTTGCAGCAGCAGTACTTTATTAGTGCATGAAAATTCGCAAACCGTCGTGAAAACAGGCACGGCTGCCCTGTACATTGTTCTGCAGACAACTTGTGGCATCACTGATTGCGAATGGCAAGACAAGACTGGTGGAACTAGTCGAAGTGTTCTTCTGAAGCAAACACTGATGCAGGGTTATGCAAGTTTAAAATGAGTGTGTGCAAGAACTTTTCCTGGTTATGAGCATTTTAAAAGACACAAACATCAGCCAGTAAACATAAAATATGATGCCTCATCCCAGGCTTTCTTGCAATGTCGATTTCGTGGGAATGTTTTGTCTCGCCTAGAAACACAGCCACAAAAATACATGCATGTGGGTGCACTAGAGACTGTGGTACTGTACCTAGCTAGTGACATACAGATAAAGCAGCCAGTGGAAACAGGAAAATTAGCACAATCAACACGAAGCAGGATGGGTTTCAAATGCTTTGATCAATGGCGCATGCATATTCAGCAGCTTTTCCTAGGTGAGTAGCGCCTGCAGGCGTTTCTGGGGAAACATGGTCAAGTAGCGCGGTAAAGACGGGACAAAAGTAGAGACCACACAGGACTAGCGCTAGACATCAACTGAAATTTTTACTACACACATCAAAAGATATACAGGAAGGGCGCATGCGTGAACATGCTGAAAGCACAAAGAAAAAAGACAAGGTCAAGTGGTGCATTTTGTTACGCACGTGGCAAGTTCGCATCCAGATAATCTATTTCTTTTTTTGATGAACTAATAGATGCCGTGCTTACACACTTTTCACCGGCTTTCATGATGCACCACGCTTCAAACAATTCATGGCTGGCTTGGTCCTTAAAACAGCACAATGTTACTGTCTTCTCGTAAATTGGAACACAGCTGTGTGGAACGCACCGGCAGCGGCGGCAATGGTCAGCTAAATGGCCCCCCGCAGCGAGCGCTTGAACAGCTGTATGGTGCTCCCAGAGCCTGTCATTTATGCACCTACCAGTCTGCCCAATATAGCATTTTCCACCAGATAGAGGCACTTCGTATACAACACCTTGTTTGCAACCAACAAACAGCGTGGCATGCCTCTTCTTCGGTTACCCTTCTCGCCATTCACAGCAGAGCACATTCGTGCTAGTTTTTCTGGGGCGGAGAACACAACGTCGGCACCACATTTCCCCGCCACCTTTTTAAGGCGGTTGGAGAAATTGTGCACGTAAGGGACGACCACAGGCCTCCTTTCTTTGCGAGGTTCATCTCGCCCTTGACGCCGTGCCCCTGACTTGACGTCACGCAATAGGCTTTCAACCACTGCTGCTATTACTTGCCGAGGGAAGCCGGCATCTTTCAAACGTGCAACTTGGTGCTGAACACTATTGGCGACTTGGTGCTGACAAGACTTCTCGAGGGCACCGCGAAGACAGCTAACGCTAATACCCCTTTTCACTATCTTCGAATGCACTGAACGATAATCCAAAATTTCCTTTTTTGACCGTGGCTGATACGCCTAACACACGCGTGTTCCACAGAAATTAAAACACACATCCAGGAACTGCAAGGACCCATCATTTGGTAATTCATGAGTGAATTCCAAGCCGTCAGAGCACTCCAGAAATGTTTTCTTAACTGTCTTGACTAAAAGGTTTACTTCTTCTGGCTTCACCGACCTAGTAACAATCATGTAATCATCGACATATCTAAATATCTTTGCTGTCTTAGCCGTGTCAATATATGCCTCAATGCTGCAGCGCCAGACAAACGTCTACAAATTTTCCTTCTTCCCACACACCATATCCGACTGCAATAATCTGCCCGTATCTGTTGTCTGCAGCATTGATGGGATTGAACATATAGAAAATTGACAGTATGTTTTTACAAGTTACTGTACTGTGTTGTCGGTTTGTTTATATTTGAGTGATTCCTGCTTGGGTCCTGTGTGGGGCCTGCAGTATGTCATAAATAAATAAATAAGCTGGTCCGCAGCAACACATGCAATGTACACTTAACTCTTCCAAATACAGCCACCATAGCACATTGTTTTCACCTGTTTTGCAATTCACACAGTGAGAGCAGAACTGCTTAAATATGCTCCTTCTGGAAGCGTCTTTTGGGAAACTGGTCATTAGGAATGCAATAGTCATCACTTCAAAGGCTCTGTGACAAGCTTAATAACACCCATGCTTTGCAATTGGCCAGCTGTACACTGAATTTGCACACCAGACACTTTCCTAAGCGGGCGCCAGCGACAAGGAAAAAGTGGGGTGGGGGTCACAAGAGATTTGAACCCTGGAACAACACATTTAGCAACGGAAGCGCACACCAAAGGGTCATCCTGTCTGACTGAGGAAATCGTCCGAGCAGTAGTAAATCATTGAAGGACTCAGGCCAGTTATCATTGCGCCTGCCGAAACTTTGGCGAGTTACAACTGCCGTTTCGTCAGCACGGAACGCTAGTGAAGAAAAAAAAAAGAACGAAAGCAACATGGTCGTTTGCGCTATCACAGAAAAACATCGGGGCACAAAATGCAATTTCCGGGCCAAATTTTGAGCCGATCACATGTAGGGTGAACGGTAGATCTACGTTTGAGAAACAGCCGCTCCAACTACGCGGCGACTGGCGAACGGTTGAGGCACTTCGAAATCTACAGCGCCGGCCAACACCCGAGAACGCGAAATCACGCACAGAGGCACGGTTGAAGCACTTCACGCAAGAGCATGAGGAGAGGATACAGTAGACCGCACACTGCGTATCCAAACAGTTGCCGCTTCACGTGAGAGAACGCGAAATATCCAACACAGGCACGGTTGAAGCACTCGTAACTTCGCTAGAATACGAAGGATTAAGCGTTAAATCCAAAGCGCGGCCGTCGCAGAGAGCGAAATAAAACACGCCAATTGATACACTTGTCGCTTCACGCAAGTGCCCGAGCAGAGGCTAGCGCAGAGCGCACACTTCTCCGGCGATATTCAACGCCGGCAGGGGCGTCGGTCCCAGAGCGCGGGGAGTGTGCACAACGGCGGAAAAGCCAAGCGCCCTTCGCCTTTCCCACTCGCACTCCTTCTTTTCTCGCTTTCGCGTCTGAGCGTCCGGGCAATATATTTCACGCTACCCGGATAGCCGGTAGAGCGGAGACCTGGTGAAGTCTACGATCGGCCTCAAGGGAACGCCAGGCTTGTGCACCTTTGGAAGGCCGTAAATAGCGGGAGCGGATCCGTTTGTACACAACAGGCGGTAATACAAACTTTTGTGTTGCGGAGGAACTAACTGAAACAGCCTTGAAAGCAGCTTTTGAAGCTGAGTCTGCAGACTGCCGGTCGGATCCTTTGCAAGGGGGGCATAGGTATCCGCGTCACTCAACAGGTGCAACATCTTGTCCTGGTAGTCGCTTCGGTTAAGAAGAACGGTGGCGTTACCCTTGTCAGCCGGTAGAATGGCAATGCTGTCGTTGTTGCGGAGGTTTTTGATGGCTTGTTTTTCGGAAGCCGTAAATCGCGTCCACGGTGTTCGCTTCTTCCAGCTTGAGAGAACGCCGATGGCCCGCGTGCGTGCCTCATCACGTACCCCCGGTGGAAGCTTGCCCACGGCTTGCTCCACGGCGCAGATAACTTTCTTCGGGTCAGGCTGAGACGTCGTGTTATAGTTCATACCAAGGCACAGGATTGAAGATTCCGCAGGCGTTGGCTCATACGATGACAAGTTTAGGACTGCATTCTTGGGGTGCGTTTTCTTCTTTGGCCTTAAAGATTCCAGGTTCTTACTTTGAGAAACTTCGCATTGTTCTTTCCTTTTGCTTGCGACGAAGTTGGCGTGAAGCTGGATGTCCGGGAAGTCATCTTGAACCAGGTGTTCGAGCTGCCGCCCAGCAAAAAATGCTTCGGTTTCCAAGCTTCTTATGTTCTTCCGGCATTCCTGGACCCGTGCAGTGACCCGTGCAGCTCGAACACCTGGTTCAAGATGACTTCCCGGACATCCAGCTTCACGCCAACTTCGTCGCAAGCAAAAGGAAAGAACAATGCGAAGTTTCTCAAAGTAAGAAACTGGACTCTTTAAGGCCAAAGAAGAAAACGCACCCCAAGAATGCAGTCCTAAACTTGTCATCGTATGAGCAAAAGCCTGCGGAATCTTCAATCCTGTGCCTTGGTATGAACTATAACACGACGTCTCAGCCTGACCCGAAGAAAGTTATCTGCGCCGTGGAGCAAGCCGTGGGCAAGCTTCCACCGGGGGTACGTGATGAGGCACGCACGCGGGCCATCGGCGTTCTCTCAAGCTGGAAGAAGCGAACACTGTGACGCGATTTACGGCTTCCGAAAAACAAGCCATCAAAAACCTCCGCAACAACGACAGCATTGCCATTCTACCGGCTGACAAGGGTAACGCCACCGTTCTTCTTAACCGAAGCGACTACCACGACAAGATGTTGCACCTGTTGAGCGACGCGGATACCTATGCCCCCCTTGCCAAGGATCCGACCGGCAGTCTGCAGACTCAGCTTCAAAAGCTGCTTTCAAGGCTGTTTCAGTTAGTTCCTCCGCAACACAAAAGTTTGTATTACCGCCTGTTGTGTACAAACGGATCCGCTTCCGCTATTTACGGCCTTACAAAGGTGCACAAGCCTGGCGTTCCCTTGAGGCCGATCGTGGACTTCACCAGGTCTCCGCTCTACCGGCTATCCGGGTATCTTCACAAAGTGTTGAGCCCCTTAGCTGGTAGGACAACGACTAATATTGCCAATTCCGCGGATTTTGTAGAAAAGGTACGGGACTTGGCTTTGCGCGAGGACGAGGTTATGGTATCTTTCGACGTAACCGCATTGTTTACTAGCGTTCCAACAGACCTTGCAGTACAAACCTGCACGGAAGCCCTGCGTTCGGACGCCAAACTCGCCGACCGGATTCCCTTCGACGTGCCTGAACTGAGTGAGCTACCTCGCTTTTGTCTCAGTAACACTTATTTTTCCTACGGGCACAAAATATATAAGCAAATCCACGGAACAGCTATGGGCGCCTCTATATCTGTCACCGCAGCCAACATTGTCATGGAAGCGGTCGAGCAGAAGGTCCTGGACAACTTCACGCTCGCCCCAAAGGTCTTTCTACGATATGTTGATGACTGTTTCTGCATCCTCCCTAAGGATGACGTGCCGAGGTTCTTGGAAGCCCTAAATTCGGTGGACCCTCACATACAATTCACGTGTGAACGAGAGACTGGGGAGTGCCTTCCGTTTCTTGATGTTTGCATTCGTCGCTCGAACGGCTGCCTCTCCTTCACCGTTTATCGCAAGAATACACACACCGGGCGCTACCTGCAGTACAGCTCATGCCACCCCATTGCCCACAAGAGGTCTGTTGTCTAGGCACTGATTACCAGAGCCAAACGCCTATGCTCCAATCAACAGAGATTGGAGGAAGAATTGACGACTGTGCATCAAGAGCTGTCGGCAAATGGATACCCTAGGAATTTTGTGGCACGAATCGAAAATCAGATTCTATGACCGAACGGAACCGCCAGCAAGACGGCCACCATGCGCGCCGCCATTCCCTACGTTCAAGGAGTCAGCGAGGCACTTTGCCGCGTATTTTCCAAATACGATTTACGTGTAGCGCACGTGCCTTCAAGCAAGCTGCGCAGCAGGCTCCTAAACGTAAAGGACAAGATGGAGAGTGACAAGTTCCCGGGAGTCGTATACAAAATCCCTTGCGTTGACTGCGATTGCGTTTATATCCGGCGAAACGGGCAAGTTTTCACGAAGATTGAAGGAGCATCAACGTGACGTTGCAAAAGAAAATCGAACGACGAATGCACTGGCAGAGCACGCCTGCCAGCACAATCACCGCATCGGTTGGGACGACACCGCTATCATAGCAAAAGAAAGAAATTTGGCCTCCCGTCTTTTCCTCGAGTCACTCATCATCCAAACCACACCCCATACTGTCAACCGGACTGATGGCAACATGCCTGCAATCTACACGAAGTCATTGCGCCATATCTTGCATATAAATTGACGACGGCCTCTTACCCGCTTTATTGTGAACAACTAACCCGTATGGGCTCCGAAACGTCAAATTGTTTCCTTTTTTGACTTGGTCAGTGACCACGATTTTATATTCGCAAATATGACCCCTGACCAGACGAAGTTTCGTCGAACACTCGACTATCTCCATTTTCGCAGAATGAGTATAAAAACATTCTTTGTGTACGATTCTGACTTGGAAATTCTCTTAGTTTACAGAAGGCCCATGATAAATGGTCACTCGTGGTAAACATCCGTTGCGCTATTGACCTTCTCAGGGCTTTGAAGTGCTCGAGAAACCCCAATAACAATGTCTCCAATCTTTATTCTTTCGCACCTCGTGCCATCCATACATGCGAACGTCCACAAAAAAGCGCCCAAATAAGTTCTAGAAACCGCTGAAAGCTGAATCAAAGGATTTCTAAAGCATTTTTTCTTTTGAAAAAGGAACAAATATAGGGTTAAAGGGTTTTCGCTCAAATATTAACATTACAGTGTCCTTAAAAATTCAGATCAATGAAGAATGGACAACAAAGTGGAGCACCATCAGGGAAAGCGCTTCAATATTTCAGCTGTGATATTTCGGCGACGCCCGAAATACGGCCTGCTCCAAGTGCCTGTGACGTGAGAGCGATAGTTCACGGAACGTTTCGTAAACAAAGCCTGTAAACAACCATCTAAAAAGCGTTCAGAGCACGGGTGTATAAGGAATCAAAATCAAGCGAGGGTAAAAACTGAGGCACTTCAAATAATATTCGCCATGTTGTTAGCAAAATGGACAGGAGTTAAACAGTCTTTTTTTCTTACTCAGGGCGCTGTTACTGAATGCATGAATGTTTTAGAGTTACGCAAGGTTCAACAGAGTTCCGAGAAAACGCATCCAAAAAGGGAAATGACTATTGATGAGTGTGTTTGTTTCAAATGAAATTTGATAACGAAATGTAATGGCGCCGGATTTTCAGGCAATATAGTATTGTGTAAATGGTCATGAATGAATGCTGAAATTAACTATAAAAACATTAGAACGACATTCGTACTTCTTTTTTGCAATGAATGGCACAAGCAACCAAAACTGGCGTGGTTTGCGAGCATCTTCAAGTAAAAATCCCCAGTCAAGGAATTTGCAAACACCGAAGATAATTGGCGAGTTAGAGCCTTAAGACGCAATGAAAAAACAGAGCAGACTATTACTGATATGTCGACTTTTGGAGAAGCTTAAAAGGAGAATAAAGTTGAAGCAAACATTCAGAAGTAAATGTCTGCTGCCCTCTATGGCTCTCCGCACCGCAGAAATTGCGAGGAGAGATGTCGGAAATATTCCTTGGACAGACAAAAGAAACACAAGAAAACGCACCCGAAAAGAACACCGACGCAGTTACCAGAAATAACACGGTTAGAGATCCGAGGCTGACGAGACGAAGCTGCGCTTTCATTTGCCGAGGCGTCCAGGCTTGTGCAGTCATAAGGAATCCGGTTGAATAAAAAGTTCCTGGCGAAGCAATGAATGGCTATTTTTTGAGTGGTAGTCGTGTCAGGGGGAGGAGGGGGGGGGGGGCAAATCCAGCACAAAATAAGCAAGCCATGATTTATTTTAAGGCGCAATACGTAAAAAAAATTCTTGCTCGGTATTTTTGTTTCTTGCTTGAAGGTCTTGATCATTGACTTCATTTACAATTGTAAGTTTCTGGAGACGCTGCCGGAGACGCCGGTGGTTTCCTAAGGTTCACGTCCCTTCTTAAAATAGCATTTGATGCAGACAACAAGAAATGAGAAAGATAGCATAAAAAATAACCAAAAAGACGACGAGGCTATGTGGGGAAACCTTTATACGTTGCAAGATTAAGCATATGGCTCAAGGGATGAGCCGATTACTTCGGACCAGACTTGTGAGCAACCATTTTTGATGCCTGGTTTCGGAATCAACATAGCTGCAACGCTGACAATGGCGGCATCTTTTCATTTCGAATCGTTTGAACACGCTCTAAATCCAGTGGAGAGATTTTTTTGTAACAGGAGACAAAGTGAGGAAAACGAATTGCAAGTCAAAATCGAAGCCTTGGAAAGGGTCCGTATTTGGGTGATAAATACGGCAAGCAAATACGAGGAGCGTTTGGAATCAAAAAAACACATTTCTTGCATATCAAAGTCGTACCTATTCCGTGCTGTTCATAGTAACCTATATCGACGTCATGTATCCCTTTTCATGGAACAAATTTTTTTGTCCTGTCAATGGAGCAATCCTTAAGTTAGAGTGCTTTAAGAAAGTGGGTATTCAAATGCTTATAGAAGTTTTTGGAACTAATTCGCTCTCGATAACTAAGAACTTTCTCACGATAACTTTTTCTAGTGGCAAGCACAGCGCCCAATTAAGTCGGGTAAACGCTAGTAGGAGGTTCCACAAACTTCTATTGTGCTCCATTTAAGTGAGCGCCACTTTGGAGGTACAGGTCAGCAGCCTGACAGAATTGCATACTCAAAGAGTTGCTATAAGGGCTTGTCCGTGCTTTCCTCTCTTGGCCCCGCTTGTGTGGGCTAAGTTTCAGACACGGGTCGAAGCCTTTCTACTGCATTTAGCGAAGGCGTGTCAGGTTGCAAAATTACGAAGCCCTTCCACAAAGCTAGGTGCTAGAAAAGCACCTTAGTAGCTCAATGGAACACCATGTTTTCGTGTTCACGACGCACAAGCAGTGCATACGTGTTATCAGATGTTTTTATTCCACAGTGCATTGTTCGGTGTTCACATTACAAAATCTCCAGACGTTTTTGTTTTTCCGTTACAGCGGTTTGGGGAAAACAAGAAATGCCTAAAGGAAAACCGAAAACACCGACCATGAGTATTACAAAATCGCATTTGTGCAAGCCACAGCGCCGGATTGGTCGACGTTACAGGAATATTTATGAACGCTAGCGTAGCAATACGTAAGAAGTTTATTTCAGTCGTCTTGACTATGATTGTAGTACTGTAATTAAACCTATTTCACTGGACACTTGTAGCAGCCAGTCAGGGTATTGTTACTAACCTGACATAACTAGGCATACACTACCCTTTCATATTTTCTGTTCCTGCCCTCAAGATTGAACAATAGCAAGAATTTAGAGGCATGACATTAGTTTTCAGAATATTTATTGGTAATTTACTGATATTTACTGATAATGCAGCGTTAACGTTCAACCTGAAGTCTTGCTTAGCGCAAAATATTGCGGCTACTTCCAATTTTCGACTCTTCCGAAATATTCCCGATTATTACATGGCAGCCTTAGGAATAATACAAATGTATTGAACAAAGTTGGCATTCAAATGACCGATTCCTTTACGTGGAATTCCGCCTTTCCGAAAAAATTTTACCATGGAAGGAGCTTCCAGTGCCCCAAATTGGCATTTAAGCAAGTGAAACAGCTGCTTTGGCCTTCAGTAGCCGCGGAGAGAACTCGGCTATAGTTGCATGTGATTAATCGCTTGAGCACCGCAAAAAAATATAAACGATGACCTGAAAAGACGAGCAGTTCAGCTCTCACTACTGAAAGCTTCGTCTCCTTCTTTCTCGGTCTGATTAACGCAAGATCGATGCTTGGCCGCTCCTTTCAGATCTGCCCTCATTTGCTGGCTTAGCATACGCTTCGTGAAAGCTCGTGCATTGTGCCTTATATTGCCTAGAAAAAACGCTTTAATTAGGCCGAGCTCTTAAAGAGCGCCTCTGGTCATCTGTAAGAAAAATGTTTCTCAGCCCGAACCGGTGGCGCACAAAGAAAGCAGCATAAACAGTAGAGGCACGAAGCAAGCGCTCTTCTACATCTCCGAATGGAACTTGTGTGCAACTGAAAGGAATCGAGCTTACATCTGGAAAATCGATTGAAATCACAAATTCGCACATGACAAAGAAATTTTATAAACCCGTATAAAAATCAGTTGGACAAGGTCAGAAGCCCGACAAACTCGTTCCCCATTTGAACGTTGGGATTATTTATATAGACCCATAGATCATGGCCGAGTTGAAGACTCCCCAATTTCAGACAGTCACAACGTGTCAGGGGTGTGATAAGTTTTGTTCCGTTTGTTTTGTGCAATCAGGCATGTATCATGGAGCTCAGTATTCAGTTAGAAAGAAAACCCCACTACAAGCAATACAACGGCCTCATTGATAATAAATAAAGATAACAAAGTTAATATTGAAGCTAACAATGGGAACACCTGTTTGCATATGTTTCTGTAAACATTATGATCACGGCTGCTGTCAAAAAGGGTGATGACGTCATTCGAAGTCCTCGTGTGAATTGCAGCTAGCAACTCATGTAAGTTCATAGACGCTAAGCGCATGCATGGTCAGTTTAGACAGTATGCAGCCTGAGACGCCGAGCGTATGTGTAAGGTTCAGCATGTGAAGCAGCTTCGCTAGATATCCACTTTCGCAAGGCGGTATGGCGGTTGTTTTTTGAAGAATGCCGTCCGTTAGTGGTGAACAGGCAATGGCTGCATGACGATGGCGCAACGGCAGCTGCCGGTCAGGCATACGTGTTGACCGCGATCCCCCCCCCCCCCCCCCGCCCCCGAATGGCCACACTGCCTAGCCTACGCACTTGTGTGAGCGCGTATGTGTGTTCGTGCGCATGTGCGTGGGGGGGAGGGGTGAAAAAAATATTGTAACTCTCTGTTTTGCTGAGTCCTGCGGTTTTGTTACTCCAATAATATTTCCCTGGTTTACTTTATGCAATAAATAATAGTTGTCTTGGTGAATTTTTCACCTGTTTGTATTTAATGCTAGAGCTTTCGTTGCATTTCACATTGGTATACAAAGACGTAACAAGGTAAATATAAATGGTAGCGAAGGTACGGGCAAAAAGCGGTTCAGAACCTATTGCCAGCGACATCAGCATGGGGGCTTATGGGAGTGGCGATTGAAGCGCGACTAGGTGAGGAGGGAACAAACACTAGTAACAAAAAACCAAGTTTTGTTCAACAATAAAACAACAATTATATTTTACGAACTATATTTATTTCCGAATCACATTTATTTAGGCACAGTGTATAAATAATTTATGAAAATGCCGTTCATTCTCAAAAACCTTTTTTGTAGCGCCCTCTGAAGAATGGCACATATCATTGCTTTGTGATGCAGTCCTTGTAGTGATCGGAAAGGCGCTCCTAAAGTTCGTCTGCTAGGAAACGCCCCTCGTGTGTTTTGTTGGTGCGCATTTGCATTCGTTTTTCCTTGTTAATTTGGTGTGAACTTAATTTTTGTTGTGCCTGGACTTGCGAGGTGCGTTGTATCATCGGTGAACACGTTTAGTACCGTGCCCGGCAGGCACGGTGAACTACGGGACGATGCTGCAAACGGTTGGATCGGAGCGCTTTCGTCGGTACCTACAGAAACGATGTGCTGTACAAGTTGCAACAGCAACTCCCGTACACCTGGCGTTTTTCTGCACCATTTTCCTCTCATTTCCACAGGTAACGCGAAACTATTGTACTGTTAATATGTGCACGGGGGTTGTGTAAGGGGACGTGGTGGTGCTTCGAAAAAAATGGGTGTAAAGCTTTGTTATGTCACAGTTATCTCTTGATTTCACCTCAGGCTGGCTCAGAGCAAGTTGTGTCAATTACTCTAGGACTTCTCGGCGTAGTACCACTCGAATTTAAACGAGTCGCTTTAATTGTCTATCTCAGTGTCTTCTCTATGGCATTACAACGCTTGTCGTGCTCCTTGCTTCCGGCACTTGTATGCGCAAGCATTATTTCCATCGCAGTACTGTGTTGTGCTGCTCCGTGCTGCGCTGCTGCCAGATCTTTCCTGCTATGTGCTTTTACATACTGCCGTCGCTTTGGTTTGCATTGATTCATTTTTCCTCTTTTTACTTATCTGTTGCGACACTTGCCTAATAATGCAACCAGGAAATTGCAGGCGTGAATGCTGAGTGAACTTCTGTAGAAACCCTTGTCTACTTGATAAGACGCCGGGACAGCTGCAGGGTGCTCGCTGCACTTTCGTGAATCGGCATTCCTGCGGCCCGGTTTTCTGCGTATAGAAGCAGTGCCTAGTTCTTTCTCTTGTTTGGAAGTAGTTCTGCTGTTGACGCTTTCATTGCTCATAATGCTATGTGTTACCGGTAAAGTCAATTTTTCGGCGCGTAAGGAAAATCATAATGCATGTAGTGCCCACGAACATTTTGTACTTATTGTATACGTGCTCATTTTGTGCAGTGTGGTAAATTTGTTTTATGTTTTTCCTGGAATAAAATTCAAATGTCTTGATTATAGCATGACTTTGCGTTATTTCTTCTCTTAGAACCGAAGTACACAAACTGAGCAAGCATTATATAACCTTGATCTATACTTAAGGCACGCACGCCTACCTGCGTATGTGCGACGAAATTAAACTTAGCAGTGGCGTTGGTAGAAATTGGTATCGAGGTAAGGAGTGGGCACGTTTTTTATATAAAAGGGGGGCCGGGGAGAGTGGTCAAGTGTCATTTTGGGCTCTGTGTCCCAAGGCAGAAAAAAAATTCCGGTCGTGGGGGGGGGGGGGGGTGTACGTTTGCCACCCGCTGCAATCAAAATAAACAACTTATTGCTTTTATACAGCAGTGGAAGGCATGGATACAGAATAAAGGTTCAGGGAAGATGCAAGATGCTTTTATAAACACCGAGGCGAATCATACGACAGTATGCTAAAGTGCGTTTCTCTAGTCACGAGTATAAGCTGGCGTTGACTTGAAGCGCACACGCCAAGGGCTCGCCAACTTGCGTCAGATGGCAATGACATGAGCCCTCAGCGATCAGGGGCGTGCTAAGGCTATTTTGAAGTCAAATTTTCCCGTTAATGCCACCAGCATGACGTCACTTTCTGACCGGATCTTGCGTCACATCCTGTTTATTTTTTGTTCCGCCGGAAGTGTTCCCTCCTCACACAGATGGCGCTAAGCCCCATGAGCAGCTTAAGAGCCGCCATTTTCTGAACGTATGGGCTTCTATGGAAGCTTCGCTACCAGTTATATTTACCTTGGACGTAATATCAAGGCGTTTACCCTGTATGTGTGTCGTCGCATTCTTATTTCTTTATTTCGAAGTGTACCAGGCGTTTTATTGATGTTTACGTTCGCATCCCGCATCACTTTGCTCCCGGCTTGCTTTATTTAGATACTGTGGACATGACAGACATCTTTTATACATCTTTTATGTGCTTTTTGGTACAGAACGCTAAACTGGAGGACGATTGCGATACTGCTTAACGCGAAACCTGAGCGGAGCGCGAACTGATATGTTCTTGGTGACGGCGCATAACTGCTGCGTCTCAGGAAGCAAATCCAAGAAAACAGAACAGAAAACAAAACTACACCATACTAAGCGCTGCTTTCATCAAGCTACAATGTACCAACAAGCCTTTCACTACACCCTACTGCCAGAAATAATCGTGTCGTCAGCGAACGCACGACGGCGTGCGCTAAGCTGCTGTTATTTTGCAGCTAGTCGCCGTCTCGAGCATGTCTCGGGTGGCCCTGGCTTACAGCCCTCCCCCTTAAACCTTGGCCATACTTACATCCTCCGCGCATGTGCTCGCTTTCTTTCGTCTATGTTGAGTGTCCCCTTCTCCGCTCGGTTAGGGCGAGGCTGACGGCGGCGAAAAACCACAAGAGACGGCGCTTAAGACCTGCGTTATAAAATTAGGTGCCATAGCGTGTTCTCTTTCACCGGTTGTTTGATTAGGAAAGTTTTCGTGTAAGCACACACCGCAAGAAGGGTTCTGAGGTCAGCGACCCATCTGGTACGTGTGCTACCCACCTCAGTAACTGCACGCCTCTTCAAATGACGTGAGTTGTGTGGGTATGACGCTCACTGTTTGCAGAGATGTACGTATGAATTTGGGTAAATGCGGTACATTGTGCATGCTAGATTCATCATTTGCTTTCCGGTTATGTCGGTGTAGCCTTTTTTTTTTGCATTGCCGGAATTCCAGTGGTCCATTCTATCTTTTCCGTATTTTTACTGTCCTGGCGGTCACAATTGAGGTAGTTCTGTTTTCCATGCGTTTTGGAACGTCGCAGCTTTTTCATCTGCAGCAATGCCTACCTCTTTTATATATTGTCTTCAAGTGTTATTTCCACTTCACGGCTCTTGATTATAACTCTGCGTATTTAGGAAGCACTTCGTAATCCTGGTTGACTGGGCGATTTAGTTATTACAATTTTTTAGCTTTGTGTAATGCACCTGAAGGTACACATCGTACGCTTTCTTTACGTAGCCGTTACTCGGCAAGTTAGTTTCGGCTATATCCTTTCGGCATGTTATTCTCTCGACAAGCTATATCTCGTTCTTCAACTTGATCAGGTGCTTCTGCATGGCGATTGTTCCTTGGCCTCGAGTAGTAGCCTCGTTTTCCTGACGTGTATTATCGTTCCATTGATAGGTGGGGTGCTTTTTGCGATTGAACTGCTGCCGAGATTTGCATATAGACGAGGTTCCTTGTGCGGTTATTGGAGGTGGTTACGATCTCACACTCCTCTGTTTCTTCGCCTACCAGATTTTGTCATGGAGGCCTTAATATGGCTTCGCGGATTTTTTTGTGACCCTTGAAAACGGAAACTTCTCGCGTTCGAAGTCTATCAGTGTTGTTATGTCTGTGAATTAGCAAATTGTTCAGCCGCGATGGAAACGCCTGTGGAAAAAGTTGTTTGCTTTTTCTGCAGAAGGAGGTCTCGCTTCAGCGGCTTAAGTAATCGTATTTGTGCTTCGCGTACATCACTAGCTTCTCTACTACCGTTGCGCCTCTTTGCGGGGCACGCTTACTCTCTGATTGCTTCATCTAAGCGTGTCGTGCCTTTGTTGCGTGGATAAACGTTCCGCTGCTATGGCGCTACACCGTAAGGTACATTGTTCGCCTAATTCTCGAACAGGTGCACTTTCTTTTGTTAGTCTTGATTGAGTTGAGGGCTTTTAGGGGGTGTGGTGTGTGGTCACGCCCCTTTTTTATTTACATCACGTGCAACTGGTGTTGCTTCCCGTACAGTCTCCTGTGCTCGGAAAGGCACCTTTGTTCGTTTCACATCGGTGTTGTTTCCTATTCTATTTCTGCAATATTGAGCGCAGCACACCAGCAGAAGGAAGACTAGCATCAATGTACGAAAAAATGATAGAAAACGAAGATGCGCTGTGTGACATGACTTCAATATGAACGCGGTGAGACATATGATAAATCTAGGTGCTTTCAATGTATTCACTTGAACAACAGCAAACGCTTGGAAATTGACTAAAAAAGAATCGACTTTGTTATCGTAGAGTAAACACATAAAAAAACTCCTACCGGATGTGTTGAGTCACAGCGTCAAAAAAATCTGCCGCGCAAACCATCGCGTTGCTCCCGCAGGCCCCACTGCGCTCATCGAAAATTGTCCCGGGAGAGAGAGAGAGTAAATGTTTATTGAAAAAGCGAAAAGGTCGGCCTGAGAAACTGTTCTTGGGCCTGCCACTTACCACTGTGGCGAGGGTACTGGGGACAAAAAGAGGAAGGAGTAAATATGAAAGGTATGAGTATTGACAATACAATCGATAAACGAAATATGTACCACCAACAAAAGCAGTAAGCGCCTCGTATAAGACCAGGAATTGAATCAGACAATTAAAGTCCACTTTTCAGCAGATGATTGTCATTCATAAAAAAATTCGACATTATTTCGCAGTGTTCTCATTTTCTCTCAACCTCGAGCCGAGAATCCAGAGAGGAGGCACAATCGAAATATACGTAAGGCTATAACGGCTAGGCTTTGTCTCCTCTTGTCAGCCCACTGGCCCAAAATGTTTTGTTCGGACAGAGGACCTGGGTGTTTTTGTTCTAGTACCAATGTTCGCGGTTGGTATTGGCATTTTTGATGGCCACTGAGGCACTTAGAAAACGAAAAACATGGGAGGCAATGAACATTCGCCCTTTTATTCAAACACACCATGTCCATAAATCTGAGCACCATGTAACGCCCGACATGTGAATCGTGGATTTAAATATCAGCCAAGAAAAGGTCACTGGTTCAAATTTTAGATTTTGTTGTTTTGCCTGCTTGTACTATGTATCATTGAATGTGATGTGTCCACCGCCAGGAGCAGGGATTCGTCAGCATGAGAGTGACGCTGCCCACCTAGTAGCGGAGGGCCTGCCGTCACAAATCCACCATATGGATTTAAACAGAACCTACAGTGCTTTTTCAACTGTCTTCGAAATCTTAAATGTTTGCAGAATTTTGTCAACCAACACACCCTCTATGGATAAAGTAGGGAGTTGCAAAGTACCTTATCCCAAAATGTGTGCTTTAAACCCGTCAGATAACTTAACAAACTCGCTCAAACATCTTTTTCTCTTTCCCGGTGTTGGCGTTCTTCGACCGCTGGCATTACGTCATTACAGCGGTGTAGCGGCTATTGTCCGGCTTTCCATCGGTTTATGAATGAAAACATTCGATCACCGTTTACAAGGTCGCCACAAAAGCAAAGCAGAAACAGAAGGCCGCTCTGCTGCGGCGAGCAAACGACGCAGTGTCGCTCCGCGCTAGCGCTTACTAAACAATGCTTCCACACGTGAAGGAAATGGCGGAAGCGTTCATCGGAGGTGTTACAGAGTCCCTTCAAATGAAACTACCCAATGAACCCATCATTAAAGGAGGGTGCTTATGGGGCTCAATTCAAAGCTCAGACGTCGAACAGCTTCATCGTGAGCAGTCGGCAGCGACACCTCACCGGAAATCCTTCGCGTTCATAATCTTGTCTTTTAGGATCCGACAGAAGTGCCTCCTTGCTGAAGACGAGAAGGTCAGTGGGGCTTTTTGGTACCCAGGCACACAATTTGAGAGTGCAAGAATTACAAAAAAACTCTATCTTCAGGTTGGCATCATGCACGTTCACCTGGAGAACCAGGACGACGCACCGCAAGAGTGAGGACCGCAGCTCAAGCTTTAGCGAAGGCAGGCAACAAGAAAAAAAACATTTTACCATTCCTTCCTAAAGAAACTTGAGGTGAGCGCGAAAGCAGTTTCACATCAAAACTGCGTCATAATTGGGTCAAAAACTTCGCTAAAAGGGCGTCCAATCAATGGTCAAACGTTCAGAGACGCAATTGAAAACGAAGAAAGAACCCATGCGTGATGCTTTAGGACGTAAGTAAACGCATCAACGAACTATCGAAATGTATTCCCATATGTGGTTCATGAGGTAAAGGTTTTCCTTCTTCATGATCGATGCGTGTATTGTCTTATCCAGAAAAGTTCCTATTTCGAGATTTTCAAGTCCCCGTTTCGACACAATGAAAGCCCCCTTTCACGCAAGCGCCGTGTGTCCTGAAATCCTTTCAGACCTGTTCGGTCGAAGAGCCCGTCTATGGGGAAATGCATTACTTTTTTGACAGAACGAAATGGCCACCACTAAGGAAGCTTTCCCTTTAATAAAACACATTTCTTGGGCGAGTGCTGGCTGAAGTCCGTAAGCTTCACACCTAGAACCGGAAGCAGCTCAGACTTAGTTTCAATTTTGAGGCAGGTGTAGAATTTTGAGCTCAGAACAGGTGCAGGTTCCCTAGCTGTGTCCTCGGGCTCCTCATCCGTCTGCTCGTCCTGAACTTCAGATAATCTTGCAAGTCAGCTTAAGACCCTGGCCAGAGGCAGGACACGCGGGCATGCTCAGTCAAAGAGGAGAATCATATGAACCCGCTGTTTCATTATTGGATCCAATTTGGCGGATTTGAAGTGTTTTCGTCTACCCTATTCTGGGTAATTTTGTTTATACCCTGACGATACCGCAGTAAGTTCCAACTTCGTGTATTAAACCGATATTTTAGCACTGCGTTCAGCTGCGTTAATTGGCCCGCAAGTTCTATCCGTAGATAAATACCTAGTTTCCTGCCTGTGTTGCACATGCAGCTTTATTTATTCGTGTGGTGTCCGGGCCAAAATTTTTTTTTTTTGTAAGAATGACCGGCGATGCACTTTGCGAGCTCGGCCTAATTAAAGCGGCCCTTGTAACTAATCCAACGGAAAACCGCGGAACATTTCCAGAACCTCCGCTTAAGAAGGCGAAGACGCGCAAACCTAGAAGGACCACACCATTATCCATCTCGCTTTAATTAAACTGAGAAAGAACGAGGCGGAGCTGCCAACCGCGATAGCAATCCTGGTACATTTATTTCCCATCGTCTCGCCTTTGGTGCCACTGAAGCAATTGTTAACGCTTTTCTGTCACCTGTGTGTGCCCATAGTTTTAGCACCAAATTCATATCAGAAATTGCTAGACCAAACAAGTAGCCCGGATTTTTTGTCTGCAACTGAAAGCTGATGCATTTGTTTCTCTTGCATACCCGTCAATTTGCACGTTGGCCCTACTTGCATGGTATAATTTTTCTGCAAACCCGATAACTTTGCTCGATCACTGCTGTCACATTGATTAGCTGGAAAGCCGAGAAAGCGTTACCCCTGAGACGCTGCGTGCTATCTGCCCTAGAAATCGCAACGACTGCATGTACCTTTCAAGAAAATCCTTGTTTGCTGCGTCAGCGAGAAACCTTGGGACATTCAGTCCCCAGGTAGGTACAATCTAACACTTTCTCAAGGCAGTCAGTACCGTGTCCTAGTTCACTTGCAACTGTCCTTCTGTTCTTTAGAGCAACCGCTTGAAAAACTAGACCCGCCCGGTGGCTCGCTGGCTAAGGCGTTATGCTGCTGAGCCGAAGGACGCGGGTTCGATTCCTGGCCGTGGTGGCAGCTCTTCTGATGGAGGCGAGAAGCGAAATCGCACATGTGTTCTGGATTTCGGTGCACGTTAAAGGTCCCCAGGTGATCAAAACATTTCCGAGCCCTTCACAGCAGCGCGCCTCATCGCCTCTGTAGCGTTGTCTCGTTAAACGTCATAATCAATGAGCTTAAAGAACTCCCGTTTTCGGTCTCAACAGCGTATAAGGTAGAATCACCAATATAAGAGCGAACGGCGAAATAATTTAACAGAAATGTTGTTGTTTTTAGAGACCGTGATTTTTGGCGTTAAAGTGGCCCCTTTAGCTCAATTATGAGCACAGTTCTTGTAAATAAGGGTGTCTTGGTATCTTTTATGTCTTTTTAGGAAAGTCTACAAGCATTTTAACACATTAGATTATTCTTCGGCACCGCATCGCGAGTGCCGGGCTTGTACGTATTTTGGTAGTTGTATCGGAATATCGCAGAAACCTCTGACCCACTTTTTTATTGCCTTTGAATGTCTTGTACTACTAATCTTGGCAGCGAGCCTGGATGTGTGCCGTACAACGGCCCCTTGGCTGCGCACATACGGCATCTCGGGACCTGGTGCTTTGTTTGGCTCCAAAGCGTCATGCGGCTACATCAGGAGCATGCTCCTGCGAACGGGCCTATGCATGCGACGGCCCGACATTAGCCATAACCACGGTGTAAGAATATTCTTACACCATGGCCATATCTCCTGGTTTTGAGGTGTAACATTACGAACCGGTATTCGCAGCTTGAAGTACAATGAGTTGGACGTTGGTGGGCATGTCGTTAGACTCAACGTTCACCTAGCCTTAAAGCCACCATAAGGACAAAACATCTTTTATCTTTTATCATCGTTGGAGTCCACACCGCGGAGTTCAACGATTTAAAGTTAAATGTTCAGGTTGAAGGAAGTAGCTTTTGGTCAGTTACTCAGCTTCTTTGCAGCTACCGAAGATGTTTTCTTTTAAACTGAAAACACCCCAGAAATATTGCAACACTTTCAAGTTTCGCACAACAGTAACGGGATACGCACAGTTTTCTAGCAGTGAAAACATAGTTCTCTCTGTGTTAAATGCACGTTAGGTTTCAAGTCATCTGACCAAATTGAAGTAGAGGCACGACTACCCCGCACGGGGCACCTTGAGCAATCTTGTTGACGGTACTGGCGATACCGCGGACCCCGAGCCCCCAAACAAGCTGGATCCAACCGTGGCGATGTGTTTATAGGTGGATGGTTAGAAACCACGAACGGTGGCCGTCGGAGCCCAGGTCAAGCTCCGACGGATAGGCTCCCTGTCTGTCTACCAGGCAGGGAGCTCCGGGACCTCTTTGGCTACCAGGGTAAGGTCAAAGAAGAAAGTACCCCAGTCTCCCTGCTTTCCAATGTATCATATGGCATTTTCCAGACCCCCCCCCCCCCAAACGTGATCGGCCCCCGAAAAGGGGCCGCACCGAAGTTTCGTTCCCACCTCTTTCAACAACTGTCTTGTCAACAACCGTGAATAACTATGCTCGTTTTCTTGTGATTGAGTCAGCTGACTCAGCAAGACCTGTCGCTTCCATGTCCGTATTCTTGATCTCTAAATTTCTGCAAGGCACCATAGGTGGCAAATATCAAGCTAAAAAGCTCAGGACCGGATAAATCCTTGTAGAAATCAATGCTGAACAACAAGCCCGCACTCTTCTTGCACAAACCCGCATCCATGATCTGGACATCAGGGTCACGCCCCACAGGAGCCTAAACAGCTCCCAGGGTGTGATTTCTGAGACAGATCTCCTGACGGAAACAGATGCCGACCTTCTCGAAGGTCTAAAGGATCAGGGTGTCACAGCTGTGCGGCGCATCACGATGCGCAGGGATGACAAGATAATCCCCACCAAACACATTATCCTGACCTTTGACCGCTCGGCACTTCCACAATATATAAATGCAGGCTTCATTCGATGCTCTATTCGTCCTTACATTCCGAACCCGCGCCGTTGCTTCAAGTGCCAGCGGTTCGGGCACAGTACAACCTCTTGCCGCGGCCAAACAACGTGTGCGAAATGCGCCGCGCAGGACCACCCCACCGACAACTGTAATTCTGACATCCTCACTTGTGCAAACTGCAGGGGCCCACATGCGGCATACTCCAGGAAATGCGATAAGTTCCAAATAGAAAAGAAAATAATCAGTCTCAAGGTCACAGAAAACATCACCTTCCCAGAGGCGCGGAAGAGGTTCGCCTCTTTCCCTCTGGGGAGGTACGCCGACGCAGCTCGCCGGGGGGCGGAGCGGCGTCCGGTTTCCACAGGGACCCAGTTCAGCGATTCTGACCTGGTCCCTCCTCTACCCCCCCCTGGGTTGCCTCTGGCAGCCCATCCCGCCACCACGCCGCTTGCTGAGGCAGCAGCGGTTGTGGTGGCAACCTCTTCCGTCGGGACCGGTGCTGCTCCCGTCCCTGCCTCTCCGTCCTCCAGTGCGTTGGAGAGCGCCATGGACACCACGGGCCCCGCACCGGCTCCCACCGCCCCTGCACCGCCCGTGCCACCTCTGGCGCCCCGGACGCCCTCGGCGGTGGCGGCTCAAACAAAGAGCTCCCGAGGGGGGGCCAAGTCTGGGGGGCCCGGTTCGACGGGCACACCCGGGACATCGGACGATGACATGGACGTCGGGCCGTTCTTGCCTGCGGTGCACCGCAAGGAACGCGTCCCGACGCCAAAGCCTCCCGACAAGCCAAGAAAGGCGAGAGTCACAGCCCCGAAAGACGTCACATAAGCAAACACACACACTCCAGTAGCTCTCACACTAAACAATGGGAAGAGCAAACATAATTCAATGGAACTGTAGAGGCCTTCTTAAAAATCTTGACGATGTATACGAAATACTGCATTCTAATCAGCCGAGTGTAATGTGTGTTCAGTAAACACATTTGAATTCCAAGCACACAAATTTCTTGAATAGTTACATGGTCTTCAGAAAGGACAGGGATGGCTGCACACACTCTTCTGGCGGTGTGGCCATAATTGCCCGGAAGTCCTTAGCCTGCCACCCTGTCACTCTGAACACTGTCCTCGAGGCTGTAGCAATTCGAACAATATTATTTAATAGGTTGATAACGGTATGCTCCATATACATTCCTCCTGATGTTACACTTTCGAGCTCTGACTTCGAGGCGTTGGTTGACCAGCTGCCCGAACCATACATCTTAACAGGCGATGTTAATGCTCACAATTCTCTATGGGGCTCTTCTCGTACGGATGCCCGGGGTCGCCTGATAGAGAGGTTTCTTACATCCTCTGGAGCATGCCTTTTCAACAATAAACAGCCTACATACCATAACATCGGACACAATACATACTCATATCTTGACTTGGCTATTGGCTCTGCAGTTCCCTTTCCACTTCTCGAGTGGGGTGTGGGCACTGACCCATTTGGCAGTGACCACTTCCCCACCTCACTAACATACATAGGTAAAGGCCCATGCACTCCATCTTCCCATAATAGGTTCAATGAAGCACGAGCTAACTGGAATACATTTATAGAGACATCCAAACTACACCACACATACATAGGGCACCTACACGTTGAAGAATCTACCCAACTCCTCACGGCGCACATCCTCGACGCCGCCGAAAAGTCCATTCCCCACGCCTCTGGTGCCCCGCGCAACCAGCGGAGGCCGTGGTGGAATGAGGACTGTAGGCGGGCGCGAGAGGCCCAGAACAAGGCATGGGGTATCCTTCGTCGGTACCCCACGTCGGGAAACCTCCTCTTGTTCAAACGGGCCAAGGCATTAGGAAAACGTGTGCGTCGTGAGGCAAAACGAGAGAGTTGGCGTACATTCATAACATCAATAAACTCCTACACAGACACACGGAAAGTATGGACACATATACGCAAACTCAAAGGACAACAGACACACAGCCTTCCCCTGGTCAGTACAACAGGGGACAAACTGGAAGACCAGGCTGACACACTCGCACAACACTTCCAACACGTGTCCAGTTCAGCACACTACACGAACACTTTCTTGAAACATAAAGCCTCTTGTGAAAAAAAGTCCCTACACGACAACAACAAATCACAGACTTCTTACAACTCCCTGTTTTCACTACATGAGCTGAGGGCTGCTCTGAGCACGTGTAAACCCTCAGCTCCAGGCCCAGACAACATTACATACACAATGATACAACACCTACACGCAGACGCACTTGAAGTACTTCTACATCTTTATAATAAAATATGGCTTTCGGGGCACACTCCACACTCTCGGAGGGAGGCCATTGTAGTGGCTTTCTTGAAGGAGGGAAAGGACCCGTCGTCCCCCTCAAGTTATCGTCCAATAGCCCTGAGGAGCTGCCTGTGCAAGCTCTTCGAGAAGATGATCAATCGCAGGCTGGTGTACTTCCTTGAGTACAATGGTCTTCTCGAGAGCTGCCAGGCAGGCTTTAGGGTGGGGCGATCGACAAACGATCAACTGGTTGCACTTGATTCAGACATCAAGGATGCCTTCGTGCATAAGCAGTATTGCGTAACTGTCTTTTTCGATCTCGAGAAGGCCTACGACACCGCTTGGCGTTATGGGATCCTTAGTGACCTCAGGTCATTCGGTCTTTCGGGTAATATGTTGAACACCCTTGTAAGTTATTTGTCGGAGAGAACGTTCAGAGTAAGAGTTGGTTGTGCACTCTCAAAGGTTCACGTCCAAGAAAACGGCGTGCCACAAGGTGGCGTGTAGAGTTGCACTCTCTTCATAGTAAAGATGAACTCTCTTGGAAAGGCACTGCCACCTACAATCTCTTATTCCATGTATGTAGACGACGTGCAAATATCTTTTAAATCATGTAATATGTCAATATGCGAACGTCAAGTCCAGCTCGGTGTCAAGAAGCTTGCCGGCTGGGCAGACAGGAATGGGTTTAAATTGAATCCTGCAAAAAGCTCCTGCGTTGTGTTCTCCAGGAAGCGCGGGGTTCATCCGGACCCAGACATTACTCTTAATGGCGTGTCGCTTCCTGTGAACAAGGAGCACAAGTTCTTAGGTGTTGTGTTTGATCACAAACTCACATTCATTCCCCACATCAAGGAACTTAAAAATAAATGTCTCAAAACAATGAATATACTTAAGGTTCTCTCCCATCAATCGTATGGTTCCGACAAAGAACTCCTACTACGGCTCTATACTGCTTTGGTTGGGTCTCGTTTAGACTACTGCAGTGTGGTATATGGGTCGGCGACTAAAACAGCGTTGCGAATGCTTGACCCAGTGCTACACTTGGGGCTGCGGCTTGCGTGGGGTGCTTTTCGCACTAGCCCTGTCGAGAGTCTGTATGCCGAGTGTAATAAGTGGAGCCTTGAGAACCAACGGACGTACATGGACTTACTTTATGCTTTTAAAATTTCATCGCTGTATAACCATCCTTTTTATCCTATCTTTACCGACACATCCACATCTGTGCTTTTTGTAAATCGCCCATCCGTTCCTCTGCCCTTTTCACTTACAGTGAGAGAGCGAGCCTCGGATCTGAGCGCTTCATTTTTAGATGTGTACAGATCATCCTCTTCAGACATTTTACCTCCTTGGAAAGTTCGTCCTGTTTCCTCCGACCTTTCTTTTATGAAGCTTGACAAAAATCGGTTACCGCGAGCAGCAATACTTCAGCACTTTCTTTCTTTGCAGTTCAAATACCCACGTGCTGAATTCTACAGTGACGCTTCTAAAACCTCCACTATGGTGTCGTGCGCTGCTCATGGTCCGAATTTCAATGCAGCCAGAACCATGAGCGTGCACACAACAATTTTTTCAGCAGAAGCGTACGGAATTTTACTGATTGTACGACATATCCTTGAAAATCAAATTCCCAATTCTATCATCTACACAGATTCTTTGAGTGTTGTTCGCGCATTATCATCGCATAAACCCCCCAAAAACCACACAATTAATCTTGTATTCAACACTATCATGTCGGTGTATGCGGAAAAGCATCGGCTGCTCCTCTGCTGGGTCCCAGGACACGCTGGGATCGCTGGAAACGAGTTGGCAGACGAGAGGGCCGGTGCTGCTGCACTCAGGAACACTGTCGACATAACAAGCGTACCATATACAGACCTCAAGCCTCACATAAAACAACACCTGCGCAGAACATGGCAAACACACTGGGACGAACAGACAGACAACAAACTACACGTAATAAAGCCACACTTGGGACGGTACACAACTGACTCACACAACAGGCACACGGAAGTCGCCTTGGGTAGGCTACGGATAGGGCACACCCATGCGACGCACTCGTATCTGCTGACGGGTTCTTCTAGACCCCAGTGCGGCAGGTGCGGAGAGGCCCTATCCGTAGTGCACATACTAATCACATGCAAGGCACTTCACACAACACGACACAAACACTTCAGAGAACTCTACAGACAACATATTCCCCTACATCCATCGTTTTTTCTAGGTGACGATGCCATTGTTTCTGTGAAACGTGTGTTTGAGTATTTGTTAGACGTCAAGTTTTTAAACCTCATTTCCTATCACGCATCATGAAATCTGGCCCTATACACCAGCCATCACCATTGCCGTTAATTGATTTTATTGTTGTTTTGGCTTTAGTAGCCACTATTTTATTTTAGATACTTTTGTTTGGCGCTCTTTGCCCCAGCTGGCCTTGCGCCAAAAAACTCTAACCATCATCATCATTAGAGGCACGACTACAGTTACTTGGTCACGTTTCTTAATGGTGACTTAGGTAGGCGGCTGCAAATGGCACAGACAAGATGCCATATTGGAAAAGGCGGAGGAACTTGTCATCAACAGCGGATCTTCGGGAAACGCGAGCAGCCCCTGTAGGAGTGAACATTGCACGAGCCGCCCAAGAAACAGGCATCGAGCACTTAACACATGCGATGGAGTACAAGTTCATTGCAGACTCTATGAAGGGTGAAGCTATGCCGGGTCTTCTTCACAGCATACCGACTAGTGCGTTATTTCCAAGAGCTCCACGCCCACAGTTCTAGCGCTTCACGGAAGTCGGCTTGGTAGCGAGCGGCCACATATTGCAGCACTAATGAAGCTTGCCCGTGAAGACATTCCTACTAGCGCGCAGCGCTCGTCTGAGAGAAATCGTCGTCAGCCCGGAACTTCGTGGCGGTCTAACATTTCCAGCACTGTTCCTTCGTGGTAATTCTTTCTCAAGAACAAAAAACAGATCCGGAAACCGGTAATCCACCAATACAGAAGATGCGTACCTCTGAACAGCCAACATCGCACAAGAGGGTTTGAGATTGAGAGGAAATCGCGCAAGGCCGTAATTCCATCTCCTGGGGACGCGCACCACTATCGCCGAACTCTTTTAAATTTCATAGCTGTAACTCTTGCGCACACAAAAAACGAGGACTAAACAGAGACACGCAAGAGTTACAGCTATGAATGGTCACCAACTAGCCCGCCTTTCAATGTTATTGTCTTTTAAATTTGCAGCTGTAACTCTTGAGCTGTAACTCTTGCGCACACAAAAAACGAGGACTAAACAGACACACGCAAGAGTTACAGCTATGAATGGTCACCAAATAGCCCGCCTTTCAGTGTTATTGTCTTTTAAATTTGCAGACTCGTCTTCTGGACACAAGTAGCGACCCTTTTAGATGCAAAGCATCTCTTTCTCTAAGCTTCGTCGTCCGTCGTCCGTCGTCCGTCCATCCACCGGCCCAGGAAGGAGGAGGAGGAAAAATTTTATTGTGAGCCTGGTGATGCGGGAGTGGCTCCTAGGTACAGGAGTCCATGGGACGACCTCGCTGTCTCAGCCCTGGACACCAGGAGTTGCTGTACATCCAAGCCGGCGCTGGTCATCAGGTTCTTGCAGAAGACACCGGCAATACTGCCGCCCCAGGAACCCTTTAGGGGAAGCGTGCTCGTCTCGTGCCGGCCCAGGAAGACACCGCCTACACTGCCGCTCCAGCATCTCATGGTCGGGGCTATGTCCCTCCCTTGTGGCGCCGTCCACACCCCCACTGCGCAAGCTCGGCTCATCTCGGGCCGGCCCAGGAAGACACCGGTAACACTGTCGCTCCAGGAGCCAATAAAGGGTAAAACACCACCCGGCGTTCAGCAAACCGAGCATGCGCAGTGGGAGTGTGGGCGGCGCAACAACGACAAGAAAGGGACATAGCCCCGTCGCATCTAATAAAATTACACCATCCTCCCGTTGGGGAACCCTGAGTAGTATGCGAAACAGCCATGGGCGTAACGCAATTTCCCATTTCGTAGTTCTGCTAAGTGAAAAGTGTGGTAGTTACCATGGAAAACCAACTGTAAATATAACGGTAGCTACGTACCTAATCTAACGGAACCGACGAACTGAAAACTATTGGGCACTTCAATCGACCCCATGGCTGCTTTGCATGCTACTCAGGGTTCCTCTACGGGAAGATGGTGTCATTTTTTCCGCCATAGCATTTGTACGGCCCTGGGCCCTTCTCAAGCTGCAACGCAGACCGAGGCAAATGTGTATGCGAAAGCTATAAGTCCCACGAATGCCACATTACCGTTACCGACTGGGACAAGTACAGCAATATATTAGGAATGCTCACCCATCGTTCATTTCCCATTGCCTTCTCGCTAGCGGGAGTAAAATATGTGCAATCTCGTTCGACTAGACGATGAGTGCCGCGAACGTTGGTATACGACGAACCGTCGTCAGCTACGCGTGCCTACGCACCGACACGAGAACCATTGGGGTGGTTCAGATAAAGATAGCCAAAGTGGTGCGATGAACATTTTACGTTTGAGACGGAAATTTATTATTGCGTAAAACACTGTATTCGCAAGATGTAGGTGGCATTGTTTTAGCGAGAAACACCGTGATTGCTTCAGTAAAAAATATTTACGACGCGATTGGGCGGGGCTACTTTTGATATTTCATGATGAGAAAAATTTCAGGACCCGTGTAAACAAAGCGAAATTTTTTTCTTAACCTTTCTCATTTTTTTGGCCGAATATTTGCAAACTTTATGCCGGATTTACAAAACGACTTTGTTGCAAACCATATTTTTTGAGAAAAAATCTCTCAAAGTTAGTTGCGAGAGCAATGGCGTTCAAAAGTGACACTTCTACAAAAAAGTTTTTTACTTATCGGCTCAAGGCTCAGCTGTCTACGTTTTTACCCCTTGTTTAGCAGGGGCTGCTGAACACTTCGTACTCTGCTCATTGCTCTAGAAAGCAAACTTTTCACAATATTGCTTCTTCAAGTGCGCCGAAAAAAGCCAATCTGTAAAAAATGCCCACCTTTCGACGTCTGTTTAGAGAAAACAAGGTTTATAAATTTCGGCAATTTTCCGCACAAAATGGCACTCGCTAAATTAATATTGTAGAAGCTAAAAATGCATCGCATTATTTTTTTTGCCCTGATAAAATGAAGTCACATTTAACATAGTTTGTTTGTCCAACAAACAGTTGAATAGGAGTTTGCAGTAAACAAATACGAATAATTATAGCTCTTATTAACAATTTTCTAAACATTTTAGAAAAATAAAGCGACTTATATCAACAAAATAGGCAAGAGTGGTCATATTGACCCGTTGTTCAAGTTGTTAGATGTGCAAGGCATTTAAACAATTATGAAGTTTCTAGCTTGTGTAAGTTTGCTGTTTTATGTCTAGAGTAGGTTTGCCATTTTAACAATATTTCGTCATCTACTTGCCTTAGCTGTGTCAGAAACTGATATTTTACGTTTCTGACGCTGCATAATCGTACAATATTAGTACCCCATTTCCAAGCAAGTAATTACGCTGCTAGTACTGAGAATGCTTGACATGCGATAGTCGCGGTCAAGGGGGTATCTCTGTTCTACATGGTGCATGCAAAGTTCGAACCCCAAAACACAGTCTTTTCAACTGCCAGCCTTTCATAGATTTTCTTTTTTAAGAAAAAGCTTTTCAGTTCTTAGAAAAAGCAGTAGCAGCAAGTTAATACTGGAAAAGGGGCACAGAAAAACGTTTATCTGTCGGTAATTCGGACACTTCTGTATTAACGGGAAGGTACCGATTTCTACTTCCAAGGACCGTCAAAGTACTCTTCATAATGGTCGCTCCCACTCGGCGGACCGCATGCTGTGTACATAAAATTACTTTTGTTTGATTTCACTATTTCGGCGAGAACACTGGAGGCCGGGTACCAGCATAATATTTTTGCTTCCGTATTTTTTATTCTCTCCAAATGTTGGAAGTTCGCAATCGTTACGATGCAGCCTGACAAAATTATTCACTTTTTCAGGATACGTGTCGTGGGCGAACTGTTTCGGCTTCGCTCGAAGGTCAAAACAAATTATGCACAGTATCTTGATGCTTCCCAGGGCCACCCTCACCGTCGCACGCCCTTTTGTCATGTCCGGTTGTAGAGGAAAACCACTTTGTTACCATGCAGAAGCGGCTCTCAATCTAGAGAAATTGATGTTTGCTTTTATAATGGACGGCACCACCTTCACTTATGTACGTTCGTACAGCGTATATTTGTGCAAGTTCTTCATTATGCCACGTGATTTTTACCAGTCCCCAGCATGCACTGACTGTAAAAAATGAGGTCCCGCAGCGTGCGACGCCCGTAACACACTTATTTTTCTCTGCTACCAGTGCCGAAACTTTGAAGGTTCTTTGAACTAGAAATCTGCACCTTCCCGTTAACATTGAAGTAACCAAAGTAAAGGCAAGATTTTGTCGTGGGATGAGCGTTTCTCTTTCCCAGTCCTAGAAGAACTTTTTCAAGAAACAAATCTATTTACCATCCACGTGAGCATGAAAGGTGGACAGACTAAGTTTTTTGTAATTAGGACTTTTCATGAGTTCCAATTACAAAAAACTTTTTCAAACAGAAATACACCCTTGACCGCGAAGATCGCAAGTAAAACATTCGCAGTACCAGCAGCGTGGTTAACTGCTTTTAAATGGGATAAACTACACATAATGTGTTATTAGGTATCGTCAAAAACTTAAGATACGGGTTTCTGACACAATAATACAAGGCTATCGATAAAAAATTCGGTAAAATCGCAATTTCCCTCTGGTAGAAGGCACGAGTTTGAAAGTTCACAACTATTTTATTGCCTTTTGCAACTAACAAGTTAAATAATGGGTAAATATCACTTCTCTGATGAGTTTTCTTTATATAGGTCCGTTTATGTTTCTAAAATATGTAAAAACAGCCACAATTTGTTGTCTTTGTTTAATTCTAACTTGAATATTCAACTGTTGATCGAACAAGAAAATGTTTTGAATATGCCCTCGGGTTTTTCAGTAAAAACAAAAATGTTGCAATACATTTTTTTCTTGAATATTTATTTATTTGGTACAATTTGGTGTAGATATCGCAAACTGAAATACATTGTTTTTCTGAAATGACGTCCAGAGGTGGCCCCTTTATACAATTTTTTATTTTTTGGCGCACTTAGCGAAGCAGTATTTCAAAAACTTTGCTTTCGAGATAAATGAGCAGGGTACGAAGTGTTCAGCAGCCCCTTCTAAACAATTCTAAAGAAGTAGACAGCTTAGCTTTTTAGAAGTGCCACTTTTTAACGAAATTGCTCTCGCATCTCTCAGAGAGCTATTTTCTAAAAATATATTAGTATGACAAAGTCAGTTTTTTTAATTAAGCAGAACTGTTTGGAAATATTTGGCCAAGAAATTACGAAGATTTCGAAAAATTTCCGCTTTTTTTAAATGTCCTAAAAATTCGCCCATCATGCGATGTGGGAAGTATCCCCGCCCGATCGCGTTTACAATATTTTTTTTACTAAGCCAACTATGGTGTTTCTCTTTAAAATAATGCAGTTCCAAAGTGACGATAGAGTGCTCTCCATAATTAAAAAAGTTCATCTTAAACAAAACATGGTCATGGCACCAATTTGGCTGTCATAGTCTGACCACACCAGATTGGTTACTCCCAGCTACCGAGCCAAAGCACCAGAAAACCCCTTAGAACCCATCGTGCACCGAACCTCACGACCTGCTGCTCATTGCGGAACGAGTAGAAAGGCAAAAAGGACGCGAATAGTCGACAGCAATCGGGCAGTGCGGTGAGATAACATCCACTTAATGAGCACGATGCGATATCCGAGATGTCATCGAGGCTGTTCGAAGAGAACGGCGGCGAGGCTGGAAACACCGGTGTAAGTGTTTGATGACATAGATGAAAGGCATTATCTACCTCACCCTCTGTTTGTGACACCATGGCAGCAGGGTCATCGCGTCACCAAGCAGAGCAGCAACGTCGCAAGTGCTTGATAAGAGTACCGGCCTGCTTTCCGACGACTTAAAGAGGACTCGCTTTAGCAAAGTGATGCAGCATCAAAGTGTAGAAGTTTCCGAGGTCTGTCAGGAGCGACGCATCGCCCCGTACTCCTTCAAGGGGCCTGAGCTTCTGTTAAAATATTCTGACGAACGCCGAACTCACTGCGAGAAGAACGTGTACAAGAGCCTGCAACGCCCGAATGCTATCGAGACGCGGCGGTAGGAGAAAAGGTTTCAAACTGCCAACAAGGTGATCATCGCTTTGCGGTTCATGCTCGCACTTGCATGTCGCAGACACGTAATGCGGCGTTGGGAGAATGTTGAAACCCCGGCGTGGTATGCGCCATCAATCTCGTCATTGTGCAAAACCCATGCATTATAAATGTCATCCCCGTCCAGGCCAGCCATGAGCCCTAATCCTGCTGTCTGTCTCCTGCCGTGACATACACGGTTTCCGTCTCATTCTACAAGAGTGGATTCCGACTACTGCACAAAGAGCTGTGATCACAGAGCTAAAAACTGTGCTAACAAAAAGAGCCTCATGCACACGAAAAAGCAGCCACAGTATAAGTGTTTAACGTTGGCTTAGACGTCCGGTGTCTGGTCAGAGTCCAGAGAGAGAGAGAGAGAGAAGAAGCTGTCCTCGGCTGGCTGCCCCAGAAATCCCTTCACTTTTTTTGAGCGTTTTTCTGCTTGCCTTTTGTGTGTTTATTCGTTTGCCTCATCGGTGCCGCCAAATAGGTGGTGAGAGAGAGAGAGAGAGAGAGAGAGAGAGAGAGAGAGAGAGAGAGAGAGAGAGAGAGAAAAAGCAGGATGCAGAGTTGGAAGAGTTGGTATTGTGACATGGTTTTGGAAACCGCGCGTTAAAACAGGACCACAAAGGAAAGAACCAGACAGGACGAGCGCTGACAATCAACTGAGATTTTTTCAAAACGATTGAGAAAGAAACAATTTGTATTTTGAGTTCAACGAAGGGGTATGACGCTGTCGGAGAGCTTCATGCAATAGGTGTGCCTCCCTCCAGGCTCACACTGATGGCCTTTTGGAGGCCACGTGCTTATTCCCTGGTCTTCTCTGTGGCCACTGTGTAGTAGGGGGGTGTCTACTTTACGCGTAAAGGGGGCATTTGCATGAGATCTGCGGCTGATTGGCGATGCATTGCAGGAGCGTCACATGGGGGGTGCTTGGGCCTTTCTACCTTGCAGGAAGTGAACTCTTGCTGGTGTGTAGACCGTACCTGCTTGCGTTTGCCAGAGTGAAATCTGCTGGTGTTTATAGGTAAGAGCGCATGTACCCTCACATCATTGTAATTATCATCGTCACCGCATTCTTCTGGCGTAGCAAGCCAGACAGCTTAGCTCGGCTGACATCGCGAACATCATTAATTAAAGATCGTTCTATATCCTGGTGCCTTTCTAGCTGTGGGGGCGGTTGCGGTATAAGCTGCCTTGTTTTCTTGTGGTGTTTTAGAGGAAGCTGTTGTGGCCTTGATTATTCTCCTTTAAATTTTCTACGAGATTTGCTAGGAGCCAGGTGGCGGATTGAAGTGTTGCAGAAAAAAACTGGTACGACTCACACCATCGAGATTCCTTTTGTTAGCCCCGACAAAAGGTGGACTTCAATTAGTGTTTTCATCACGTTAAGTGAATATTTGGCACGTATCAGTGGGCATGACCTTATTATTTTTTTAATTAAGAAATTTGAAAGAGTATCAAGGCAAAAATAAATGCAGCTTGATCCAGCCTCATGGCAGGAAGAGGCTATACAGGCCTCACCACAAAGCTCTCGAACGACCAATCTCAGTAACCAAACGTGCAACTTCGGCTAATGACGAGGCCCAGCATGCGATTAGAGAAAATATAGTATATGCACTGTAGCAACAGCACAGATACACGCATTGCGCTATTGAAGCAGCAAAAATTCTTTATTGTGCTCAAATCGCATGCTGGGCCACGTCATTCACCAAATTTCCACTTTTGGTGACGGCGATTGGTGGTTCGAGAGTTTTGTCGTGAAGCCACCTGGGGTGAGTTTTAACAGTGTACTGGGAATTGCAGAGATCCCCACTGTCCCTGCTGCAAGAGTAAATAGCTTTATATATGAAGAATTCGACTTTGGTGCACCCTTTGGAGTGCACAACTTACTAGTTTGATCGTGGTTGGCTGGCGGCTGACATTGCTCGACTGTAGAGCCATTGCTTGTTCGCGCTACATCCGCTGTCCTTATTACACGTTTACGCCGGGATTTTCATCAGCGGGACGTTTTTCTTGTTTTCATCAAAAGTGTCGGTAAGCAGGTAACAACCTTTTTTTTTTACTGAAGATGCTGATCCAAATCAACTAAAGCACAGAAGTGCATCAAAATTTTGTAAATTTGGTCCCTCACCCTTTTAACCACATGCAGGTTTTTTTTTTTTACCGGATCTTTTTGTCTCCTGTGGAGCGCTTCTAGATGTCAGCTTCTTTTTTCAAACCATTCAGAGGCTAGTTTGCGAATAAATTAGTTTTTCATTTGCATAATTTTACGACCTCATCTCTCGCTTTTTGCTTCACATCGTGTCATTTCTTCTGAACTCATCCTAACATATTATATAACATCCTTCATGTAGTTTTCTTTTTACCATTCGAACTGAACAGTTCTTTCTGCGAAAAGTCACGCATCGTTTCGTTCAGACCTAAAATGGGGGTCTTTAGCGGAAATTGTTATGCAAAGTGACGAATATTCGGCTCAGTTTTGTTACCCTTTGTACATGAAACCCGTTACCTCTTACGTGGGAGCGTCGAAGCGATAGTCGGACACCCTTTCACTGTTCTTGATTTTTTTAACCGCGGGAAAGCACAGACGTTTAGCGAAACGCCGATCCGCAATTTCGTTTGTTCAATGTTTGTATTTTCAACAGAGCTTCAAAAGTTCAAGGAGGCAGTCTTTCGCTATAGTTGAGCCCGCTCAAATCTGTGCTTAAAAAAACTCTGAGTCTCAACAATCTTTGCGTTGCAGCGTCCCTTCAGTACCTCAGAATCAAATTTGTTTCCGGTAAAATTCTACCGGTGGCTTGCAGTCAGTGTTTATTTTTTTCTCTGAACACACTCAATAACGCTTGAAGTAGCAAAGAGGAATGGTTGAATGATTACAGAATATTTAAACGGACGTTTTGAATAAGATATGATCTGAATCGCAGGATATCAATGCAAGGAAGGGCTTTCAATTAGGTGGGGAGTTTAGAAGGGCTGAATCAGTGGGCAGGTTGCAGCTTTCTTTTTGTACCTCTGCCTTGAAGGAGTCGTCGATGAGTAATTAAACATAAACTTTTCCTCTGATCAGCGGCAAACGATTTGTCAAGTGAACCTTTCTATATCTCACTGGTGCCCTCCGTCATTACGCGAAAATGCACTGCAAAAAAGCCAACTGTCATAGTGAACCCCCGCCCCCCCCCCCCCCCCAAAAAAAAAAACGCTTCCCGTGGTAAGAATCGAACCTGGGTGACCAGCGTTACGACGCCGACGTACATACGATTTCGCCAATCCGACTTTTTTTTTCTTTATTAGATGGGAGAATGCGCTCAGACGTTGCAGTACGAGGAATACAAGCACACAAAAGAATACACTGAAGTTATGAGCAGTACACATAAATCAAAATCCAGGCAAACACACACAAGCGTTCAAAAGAGGGAACCAGTCAGGTGGTTGGTCAAGCGAACTATACACACTATGTACAAATGTCACAGTTTCTCAGAAATCAGACTTAGTTGACCTTGGTGGCTCAGCATGCCTATCACATAAGCGGCATCGCCCCAGACTACAAACCAATCAACACTAGCATGTCATAAGGCGGCTCACCAGGATAGTCGAATGGC
Source organism: Haemaphysalis longicornis (assembly GCF_048455015.1). Lineage (NCBI taxonomy): Eukaryota > Metazoa > Arthropoda > Arachnida > Ixodida > Ixodidae > Haemaphysalis > Haemaphysalis longicornis. The sequence continues at coordinate 142,143,436 of NW_027526407.1, forward strand.
AAAATTCGGATAGAGAAAGGCGTAATATCCATGTCTTTTTTGAGCGTTCACTGTAAAATGTCCCAGAAAAAGACAGCATCTCTGCAGTCTACAAGGCAGTGATTAACGTCTCTGCACTCTTAGTCGCGTCCCTGATGGCGTCCTATTTATATGCGGTGGGCAGTCTCAATTCCATGATATAAGAGGCCCTGACAGAGTTCTTCTCCGTGACAAAACCTCAGGCGGTTGCATCACGCTTATATGCTGCGCCAACGGCCCGTGTCACGGCTATAAAATAGCCGACAGCCTGACGCCAGGAATAAAATAAAAAAGGGGGGCAATCGTGAAGCTCCGAGCGATATGTTGGCTTGCGGCGCATGCGCGTATTCCTCCTCACACAATCGCCCGCAAGCTGCTTTTGCGGTGGCCTGGCCGACGACGCGCGCCCGACGACGCGTCGAAAGCCGAAAAACATTCGCAGATATCTCGCGCGCACATGCGCAGTAGGAGTGGAAAAAAGTTCGCGTGCGGTGAGTTGTGGTACGGTGATTCGTCTCCATCGCACACGTGCGAGGAATTTCATCGCGGAGCAAGTTGGGGGCCCGCGCTTTGACTCTCGCTCAATGTAGTTCATACTTATTTCCAAGCGTTCACATTTTCTTGACCGCCTTCGCTTCAGCTGACATCAAATGTGTGCTTCTAGGTCGGTGTAACAGTGGAAACAACTGCAAATGCGGTGGGTTTATTAGGGCCACCGATCACGCAAGCTAAGCAGCGGCGCCATGTCAAGCCGGCTGGTGTGTGTTGCGGGCATAGCCTGGTTGAACACGAAAAGATAGGTAAGTCCCTGTATTTCTGGTTTGTTTTTTTCGAGGGGGGGGGGGCGCAGACTGTAAGAATTAGTGTTTGCAGACAACGAGTAATGGCCATGAAATTATGCCTTTTTCGTCGTCGTAAGAAGCCCGCGCCAAAATCGTTCTCCGATACCCGGCGCCGTACGGTAAATGTGACGTGCTTTATAGAGAGAATTCGGTTTCCCTGTGCGGCGGCCGTTTTAGGATCCAGGCGAAAAATGAAAACGTTTGCACATGTGGGGTACTTCCGTTGCCGTAATGAGTACCGTGGTGCCAAAAGAAATTGCATTTTTCCATGTGTTTCATTGTCCAGGTCAAGGCACATAAAACCTAGTTTGAATTTTGTATTTTTCAATATTCCATGGCCACTTCTTGTCATTTTCGATAGGCGTAGCGAAACGTTACGTAACGTTTTTTGGTAACTATGTTTTCGCGTCGTCGTTTCGGCTAGTGACTTTTCTGGCGCGTTGAGTAGTCTTGATTCTGTGGCGATTTGTAAAAATTATTACGGTGCGTTGAAGTGGTTTAAGTTTTTGCATTATGCAACATTCATGAGTAACACCAGCCCCCATCTTGTTGTCTTCACCACAGCTGTCGTCTGCCTAGAGTGTCAACTCGCGGTTTGCTGAGACATGATAACATTGGCAGCGCAAACGCGGCGCGTCGCCGGCGTGGAGGTCGCTCGAAGCGGTGGCTTCTAATGTTGTTAAAGTTGCGCTGGCTGTTGCTTGGGGCGCGCAGTCTACCTATGTTTAGCAAAAGATATTGCTAGCAATCTTGTTCCATCTTTAATAAAATGTTTTGCCGCATACTATTGGTGGAAATTGTTTCATAAAAAGAAACTAGGGCACATTAGCCTCCGCATGTATTAGTGAACAGAGTTTCTTTTCGAGGTGAACTTGACGTGTCTCCATCAAATAAAATTACGGCAACATTTTCTGGCACGCCTTCTCACTGAAAAAGCGCTAGGCCTTCCTATGTATATGAAGAAAACGTCCTCTGGGAGAGTGTTTGAATCTACAAGCAGTAAGAAAGAAATAATTGCCTGAACTACAGCGATGCACTTACCTGATTTATGATATTTTCACATATCTGCTAACGCGTTGGTGATACTTCTGCTGCGCCCCTTCAGGCTATGCTATTATACCGCCGATAAATAACGCCACCATTTTGTGCCTGCTCTCTTTTTCACCTGGGGTTTCTTTTCTTTATGCAGTGCCAACACAACAGATTGCTACCCGTGACTCAAAGTTTTTGAAATGTTTACAATGCTGTTTCCATTCCAGTGCGACGAAATTCCAGAAGCAGCTGCTCCCGGGCCAAACATTGCTTGTGGCGATTCTACAAAGGCCATCTACATCGTCGGAAGTTGTGTACCTGGACCATAATTGAAGCCCGAAGAATGTACTTTTTCTTTGTTTGGTAATATATTACATCAAGGACATGAGATACCCGCCAGCTTTAGGTCAAACGTCGGGCGTTATACTAGCAGTAGCCTGCAAAAAAGACGAGTTTTCTCCCTGTTTTGTAAGCAGCAAGCGGCTGAAATTTCTATAAATGAAAACAATAATTTTATCTTGAAAGGTCGTTATTTGCTCTTCCACACAAAAAAATTAATTTGTGTTCCATAAGGGCAATCTGCTAATATTTGTATTTGTTATTTCAGTGTTAATCTTTTGTGTTCACATTTGTATATTGCATATCAAATAAAAAGAAAACATCGTTTATCGGACATGGTGCCATTTATGTAATTTCATCTCACACTTATGCATGCTCATGAATTCGAGAATGGCAAAATACTTGTAATTTACATACCCAACTCAGTTCTCTGTTCGTGTCCCAAGCTTGTATGAGTAGACTATCACTTTAAGATCCGGATAGGTTTAAGGTATACAGATACTTTCTTTACAGCTTTGATTGTATCATGGTATTATGAATATAGGACGGTTTTTTATTTCGTGGTATGTGCACTGAGGCCTGATAAGTTAGTTGAAAAACAGAGATTATAAAGGTAAAACATGATTGCATGAAAACTGAGGTCATGAAGATGTTCCAGACGGGCACAAATTAGAAGTGTTTTAGGGTAATTGCAGCCATTGCAACCCATTTATTTGTGGCATTATTTTACATGATCTAAACCTTCCATGCACAAGGGAGCGTTCATGCTAAGGTGATAATGCTGAACCGCGACCTTGCGCTCCCGCGTACAGTAATAACTCGCTAATAATGGAAGCGCGAATGAAACGAGGCCACTTAAAAAAATTGCCCAAATTCAGAGAAATGTCTATTAATGCTCAGCATTCTTATGCCGCTTCCCTTGAGTGTGAGTCTTTTAGAACCAATTTTCTGGGTTTTTCTAAGGCCTTCCCGTCCAATTATCTCCATTTACCCTATTGTAACAATCACAGGTGTTACTTGCGCCAAATCTGCATTTTTTGTAAATGAAGGGCGCTACAAAACTCAGCATTTTCCGTGGTTTTATACTTTAGTTCTTACTTAGTTTTTCAAAATTCTGTTCGACCAATTATCTCCCTCTACGCTATGATAACGATTCAAAGCGGAATGTCCGCTAAATCTGCATTATTGTGGAAATGCAGGGTGTTATGGTCGCCATTTTCCATGATTTTTTTATGTTTCTTAATTTTTGGTTTCTCAAAATTTTGTTTGACCAATGGTCTTCATTTACGATGTTATAACGATTAAAGGTGGAACATGGGTGAAACCTGCATTTTTCTGGAAATGCAGTACGTTACATGTTACACGGCCGAGCGCTTGTACGGCTTTACTTTGTGTGCTCGCGATCCCCAAAAGAAAACGCAGTATCTGGTCTGCCGACGGCTCTTTACCTGGGCATCAACTCAGCAATTCTGCAGGCGTCGCGCGACACAACGTTGTGTAGGGTGAGTGATTTTATATTGTTTCGTTACATTACCAGATGGTAATTTACTACCGCCACCCTATTACAAAAACAAAGGTCAAGGCATGTAACCGCACCATCGGAAGAGCTACGACGAACAGAAAAAATTCAGTACACCATTTCATGCTTGCTTTACTTGCCACTCGTGACGAGACAGCTCTTATTTTCAGTTTGACAGTGCGCCTTACGTGCTAGTTATTTGCAAGCATTATTTTAGGGGGCACTTTCCGCCAATGGCCAATAATACTTTTGGTAACCACGCAGAATACCTGTTATCAGTTCCGTTTGCATCGATGGAATAAACCCCCGCACGGCGCATCATACTGTTGGAACGGGCACACACCATGACAAAGATTTCCCCTCGTACCACAGTGCTTAAATTCCTGCAAGCCGTAGTGTTATGCTTCTTTGGTAGAGCGATTCAAAAACGGTGTATAAATAACGCCACTGGCCACCGAATGTGTCATTTAAGACTCCTGCTTTTCGCGCCACAGCATGCAAAATACTTATTAGCCCATGTTTGCACTCCCCAGCAGCCCGTCGGGTGTGGCACAGTGGTTATGATATCTGCCTCTTGATGCGTTGTAGTAGACCCAGGTTCGATTCCCCGTAGGGTTACGTCTATGTGCTTACATGTCTCGCATGATGTAATATGTGCTGGAGCATTCGTCACGGGCTGCTGGCGTTGGCCTGTCAATGCGAGCGAAAAAAAACGGTTAAAATTATTTCTGGCCGAGTGGATCTTTTTTTTTTTCTGGTGAAAAGCAACAAGGCCGCTTATTTGAGGGGCCGTATGATTTGGGGGCCGCTTAGTAAGTGGGAATAGATTAGCATAAGGAGCCGCGTAGAAAAATTACGGCCAGCGGCCCGCCGAACACATGGCCAGGGGTTTAGGTAGCCCTCTGGTTAGGCGGCCCTCGCGAGGGCCGCTTAAACACCGGGCCGCGTGTTCGGTGGGTCGCGTGTTTGGCGGCCCACTTGCGCTCGAGGCCCTCTGAACCGCCGCTTTAAAAGAGGCTTTAAATTGACGCGGCGGCCCGACTGCATGCGGGTCGTATAACCAGGAATTGACTAAGCGTGTGGTCGAGTACAGAGCGGACAGTCTGTCGACCAAGCTATAAAGAGACCCCGGTCTTTCATCCAAGTTTTAACAGGGAGCGTGCCAGTGTGTAATTTAAAGAAAAATGTTTTAACACCTGGCGGAACACACATTTTATACACTATATTGAGGACATCCCAGTACGGACACTGTAGGTACAGAACACGATATAAAGGTGTGGGAAAAAGCCCAGAAACCAGGGCATCAGAAATAGACTCGCGCGAACCAGTAAATATGTACTCAAGGCAAAACCGAGCCTGTAAGAAGCGAAACGTGTCAACCACTTCTTTGAGGAAACCGGCCAAGGCAGCCGGCATTTTGGACTTAGAGTCGTCGCATTACATGGGAGAGCTTCGTGTTTTAATCAGCTTTCTCTGAAGGCTCGGTCTTTTGAGGATATTTTCAGCGAAGGGAGTAGATACGCGACCACATATTTCTATTGAAGGAGTAATATACGGACAGTGTCGGCCACAACGTTCACCGTCGACACGTCGACAGAACGAGTCACGAGTGACAGTTACAACCACCGCGGGTGACTGGCTGCGGTGGCGCTGCCTTCTAACTCGGGCCGCGTTGCTTGGGAGCCGTCAAGCCGAATAGCCGCTTCCTCTGCCATACCTCTGCCAAGGCGCTGTTCGCACGCTGTCTCGATGAGTGCCGTGGCCCCTGCCGCCGCTTGTACTCGCCGAAAAATCCAGTGTGCAGTCCGTAGCAAGGCGTGAGCGCGAGGGAGCGACGACAAGCTTACTCCTTATTCTAGATCCAGCAATATATCTTCGAATAATTTTGTTTTAACAGGAAAGTAAAATTTAACGGGAAACGATTCCGGAATACACAAAGATTTCACTGGCGTCATATCCATCACGGAAATGACGTCACGACAACGAAGCAAGTGGCGTGTAAAAGATGCATTCCTGCAAACATCGTCTTTCTCCGGGGAAGCAACCTTTAATACTAAAGAGTACTTTATAATAGGGTTGTTCGTTTTCGGGTATAATATTTTAACACGGAAGTGTTTTATGCCGGGATACACCAAGATTTTACTGACGTCATATCCGTCACGGAAATGACACCAGAACACCTTTGCGGAAAAGACCCAACACGACGTCGCTCGACAAGCAGACTTCGAAGAGAGCCCCCCACCCGCAAAAGATGCTGAGCTGCAGATTTCGCTGCACATTTCACTTGCATGTTTTACCGTGTCCACTGACAGAGAAATCAACCACAGCATTTTCTGATACCACAGAAAGTAATGAATATGCAACTAAGTCTTTTCGTCTAGTCGATGAGTATAAGACTTGTATTGGAGTGTCTATGTTGTACAGTTATCATCGCCACCAACGCTGCCGCCAATCATCGAGCGGGTAGCACGGGGCACCTAAATACACACACCAGCCGATCTGGCGAAAGAACAGTGTTGTCAACTGGAGGGAGAAAAGAAGGAAAAGAAAGATTATAACATAACGGGGACCCACAAAAATGAAAAGTGACTCATAGAAACCCTTTTTCCAGCAAGAAAAATAATGTTGCTTCCAGAGCCGACCAGAAATTTCCCTAAGGTCTTCTAGGGAAAGGAAAATGGAGCTAGAAGTAAGATAATACAAAAAATAGATGCACGTCTGGAGAAAGAATGGCAGAAGCTAACTAATAAGCACGCAGTTTGAAACGGAGTGCACCGCAAAAGAGTGATAAGGCCGAGAAGGTAGCCAACGAGAACCAACTCTGGGGCCAGTAAAAGAAACCATCTGTCGGGAAAGGTCAAAGAGGGCCGGAGGGAATGGGCTTCCTAATCCGGGAGCCTGAAAATGAAGAGGGCTATCAAAGCAACAACGAAGCAAGCTGCAGCTAAGACAGCGTGAGGACAATGGAGGCGATAACAGGTCATCCAGGAAGTGCACTGAATGGTGCAGCCGGCATATAAGCGCTCTGCGGAAGACGAGTAACTAAGAATAAAAAATAACGTTTAACAAAGAATAACGAAAGAGTAACAAAGAATAACGGTTTTGAGTAGACTTAGGATCCGCTACTAAAAATATAGCTATTGACCATCTGCCCTTTCGCGACGATACAAACTCGTGTCTACTGTATTAGCTGAGAGGATAATCCTGGCAGATGGCGACGCTATAAGCAACCATATTTCCATCGAAAAAAGAGACCGGGACCAAGAAAGAAGCCGACAAGTTCCATTTTTCCAGTCACATAAAACCGGAAGTAGAGGCAATTAAAGGTTCTTTTTGACCGAAGTAATACTTTCTTCTTAGCTACTAGGTTTTTAGGATCTTTATGACTGTCCAAGTGCGTTCTGGAGGATTACTGATACGCAAACATATTTCTGTCCGCACGAATAAATGGAGTTTTACAATTTGGCGGGAACTCATTCACTGTTATAAAAGATGGCTCGTCAATGGTGGCTAAGCACACAGCGCCAGCTATAGGCCAGCCAGAAATATGACCGCAATAAAAGCTAAAATCTCAGAAGGTCACCATGCTGCAGGTAGTGCAGTTTTACCCGGACTGCGACATGTATTCTTTGTTTTCGTCGTCCGCCTAAACAAAACAGCACAAGGTAAAATCACTGGTCATGCCTTCTTTGGATATTAGAGCATTATTGTCGGTAACTTTAAAGAGCCCCAGGCAACATTATTACTCGATAAAATGAACAATAACAAGATATAGTTACCGGTGACGTCAATGTCAGTGCAAGGTGTATATCCGACCGGATAAGAAGACGTTTTTTAGTCAATCGATGATTCAAGAGCAGCGTAGAAAATTCGCTAGCGTAGCTCACAATTACCACACTCGGAATTCCAGCGCGAAGGAATGAGCAAAATTAATAAACATAGAGCACAATCAAAGTTTTTGGTTTGCCGCCTGCTTGGGGCTCACCTCTCATGCTGTTTCTCTCCCGTCTGGTTCCTTCCAAGACAACACGATTCAAGTTTGCTCAGGTCCGTTTAAATTTACCTTGTTTCACTGCTCAAAGTTGGGTGCCTCGATGCAGGCGCTGCAGTACGGCGGAGACGCGCGTGAATCGAGGCAACTGACTACAACGTTCATAGAACCACGTCGCCCTGCTCCACGAACGTTTCAACAGAGTTTCATACTAATATATACTGAATGTAGCCGCAGGGCGGCAGCCATACGGCTGCATTTAGTGGAAGTCAAACTATCCTTCGCAGACACATACTCCACATTGTGGATTTCGCCTAAATCTGGTTGATTAACACATGTCCTTTACTTCGGGTTGTTGATCAATTAGCTCTCGCGCTACAAAATACTAGCCTGTTGGTTAGCTTAGTTGGTAGAGCGACTGCTACGGTTAAGCGGTGGTACCGGGGTCGATTCCTGGACAAGGACGAATTTTTCTTCAACTGCGAAGTTCCTGAGAAAGCTGTTTAGCTTTTATTTGTAGCCCTACGGCTGCATTCAGGTGGACGTCAAACTACCCTTTCCATTTGCGTAATGTCTTGTTCTTGTTCAACAATGTTGACAAGTATGAACACTAAAACCGGACTCAGACGTTCAGATTTGTCTGTGAGTATATAGGACGACTGCGCAGCATGTGTTGAGTTTGGCCGCCTGCCTGAATCGAGTGACAAACAGATAGAAAGACCAAAATTCCCCCGTTAAGTAGCCAAAGAAAGACTGTTGTCTCTAAAGGCCCTACACCCCATCACGCCGTCCTCCGCGCATTTAATATTGAACCTTAGCAACGCTGAAGCCGTTTCCGAGGGGACAGTCCAACCGCTCATTGCGCCCGCCGGTATGCATCCCCCTTGAATTATGCCTTAGCCTACGCTTTCAGTTTTAACGTCATCGAAGGGTACCCCCAGCTTGCCGTGCAATGACTTCAACTCTGCTTGTAAGTCGCTGATCTCAAACTTATAAATTCAAAAGTTTCAGCCTGATCATGGGCAAAAGGAGGGCTAGGCCTCGATATTTTGTTCACCATCCTTTTCCCTTTCTGTCTTTTCCTCCCTCTCGTTACTCTGGTCAAGAGCCACCATCAATTGGCGGAATTGCGCTCCTATGCAGGTGCAAGACCAGCCATTCTTGTACGCACCTAGCGCCATCTACCGGATCGCTTCAAACACCTCTTCTATTATTCTGAGCAACTGCCGAAAAAAACAGTGTACTTCGCGTAAGGAAGCCGAAGGGTAAAATCGCGGCTCTAGAAAAAACGGCGTGGGATGGACTCCAAATTTTGTTTTTACAAGATACTGGTTTCTTGTATTGCCAAATGACCTTTTAGCGACCGTCTACCAATTGTTTTATGCATATAAGGGTGGTTTGGGATATTTTACGCCGGTTCAACGGTGTGGCGTGGCCTATCAACACGTTTATTGACCGCTCTACATCGCACCAGAAGTGACTCGCTTGTGCCCATCCGGGAACCGAACATCGGTACGGGGGACTTCCATTGATGCTGCAGATCAGTCTGTCTTTTTTTGTTGCTTCACTTCAGTCTTCGTCTTGCTTCAGTCTTTGTCTTTTCTTTGCGCAAGGGAACTACAGCATGGATTACCAACTCGCCCAAACATATGCCCTACGGAGCTTCATCGATGGTAGACAAAATAAAGGTTATGAGCGCTACTACAGAAGGCAAACGTATACAAAACCACAGAACTAACCAAAACGATAAACAACGAACTATGAACTACACTGAACCATCGATGCAACAACAAGCGAGAAATTTTAGGGTGAAGCAAAGTGTAACCAACACGGTACAAGCATAAAAAAGAGACAACATATTATACTCAATGTAATGTTTAAAAGCAGGTAGTTTTTTTGTAATGTTTAAAAGCAGGTAGCAGGTGCAATAAGCTTTTGCACATACATATGTGATTGTATAGTTATGAAATGTTTTCCCCCTATGTGCTCATAACATAGGAAGTTGTTTTCATCTTCCTAAGAAAAGGAATCACCCGTAGCAAAAAGCTGCTCAGTGGACCGCTTCACTACTCCCGACAACCTTGTCATTTGAAAATTTTCAAAATCAATTAATTTTATTTCAAAACCCATAAATCTTTATCCGTAAACAGTGCTGCAAATATAATTTGATGCCTGATACATCACAGTGTGGGAGAAATATATATACGCGGACGCCGACGTTGGTAAAAAAATAAACATTAACAACTTTTGGTGACACGAAATGCAACTTTCGCCGAGCATATACTTCTGCGAGTTCTGCTCCATTGAATGCGACAGAAAACATACGAGGGTGAGAACTGAGGCGAGTGGAAATTGGACTAGGACTCGAACGAAGGCAAAAAAAAAAGAGAAGGAAGCAATGAATTACCTACGGAAAGAAATGCTTGCCCACACGAACAAAATGTGGAGTGCGACGAAGGAGCAATTCCATTTGCCGGGCCATTCGCGTATGGCTGGCTATGAGACACTCCAATGGTCAGCCACCGAAGTTTCAGGCAAGTATTTTTTTTTTTTTTCGTAGGCGGGATGCGGAGTGGGACGGCCTACTTGGCTCCAGGGAGAGCGTCCGCTCTAAGCTACGCTCACAGGCATGCTAGGAACAAACGCCACCGAGCTGATATGAATTGTCGTATCGGCCTCCTTACGTCACATTCATTTGAAAGGCCCTGCCTCTTTCAGAATTACTCGGCGACGCCTTTGGTCTTAACCACTTACAAGGCGGTCTTCTGATGGTCTGGCTGCTACTACCAATAATTTCATTGTGTACTCTGTCCAGTGTTACCGGAGGGGCGACAAAAATCTAATAACTGGGGCTTAATATGTTTTCCTTTCCAAATCCGGCTCATCCGCGCTGAGCTTTTTTTTCGGGGCTGGTTGATCATTTTTCCCACTTGAAAAACCCGCCAGTTGTCCGCCCCTGAATCTAACCCGCATGGAAAACCGATATGGAGCCGACGGCCGCGGCGCAATAGGTTGGTTGGAAATAATACTTTACCAATGCATGAAAATAAAAAAAAACGCGGTGGACAGAGCAGGTTTTTTCGACAGCTAAGTCGCCAAGCTGCGGTGCCAATTCCCACACAGAAGTCATACGAATCTAAATTGTCCGGGATTGGAATGCACAGCTCACTTGCGCCTGATCCCTTTTAGTGGTATCGAGTTTGGGAGCCAAGAGGTGGTTATTGCGAAAGGCGGATGTGGAAATGTGCGACCTTGCTGGTGCATAAAGATTCACGATGAATACAAGTTTTGTACAGGCTCCTGTGGCGGCAGCGCTTGTACAGCGCCGCGATTAATGGTATACACTCCACGATTTACGCTGTCTTAGCACGCCGACATTTACATTGGTTGTGACGGGATTAAAGTGTCGTCACTCTCTCGTGTACACAAGCATCAATAAGGTTTTATTTTACGCCGTTAAACCAATGAATGCCTCACAGCGGGCTTTCTCCGCTTCAAAAACTAAGCCAATGATTTAAAGTAGCAACGTTAGTGTAGTGAATGTCTCTTACCTTTTATTTTGACATTAACGCTCTTAACCAGTGGCGTGGGAACTATTTTTTATCACAGAAGCCAAAAATATGTTATTACAATCATCCTCCTCATAATCATCACCATCATCATAACCACTTCCCGCGGTGGGGCAGTGGCTAAGGAGTTGCTCTACTAAGCACGAGGTCGCGGGTTTGAGTCCCGGCCGTGGCGGCCGCTTCTCTGATGGAGGTGAAAAGCAACAACCCTCGTGTGTACGAGATGTCGGCGCACCGTAAAGATCCCTAGGTGGTCAAAATTATTCGGGAGCCCTCCACTACTGCGTGGCTACTTGGTTGCACTTGTGGCACAGCTTCGGGTATTGGGTTGATACAGTATGTGTAGACGGGAGAGGTGAGGGTTGAGCAGAGTGCTGCTTGATCATGTCTTTGCAACTTGGGATGAGGCTGTTATGCCCATATATTCTGAAATTCTAAGCTGCTACTAAGCAACCCGAATTAAATTCCTACGTTAACTTGAGGCGGTAACGGCGGCGCCAGCAGCTTTATGTGTTCGGCCCAACGATTCAATTCTTGCTCTTCCTCCGAACGAACGGCATGCCGCCGTCCCATAGCGATTTAAAATTTGGAAGCCCTTAAACTCCATTCTCGCGTACAAGCATCTGCCTGTCCGTTTTCTTTCCGCTCGTACGCATCTTACTGTGTGTGTAAGATGTCTGTGTAACACATCAACCCACACCCGAAACAGTCGATTAAGTAGGACAGCCGACTAACCGCATTGAGCCATGTAATTTCGACATCTAAATCTCCCACCAGCATAACCGGCATTTCATCGGTAGCGGCATGAAGACTAGCCATGCTTGCACGCCCCCCTTTTTGTATCCGCACACCGTGCACGCATAAACCAGCAGCCGGTAATGGCGCATACATAGGCGTGAAAGACACCGGCGAAAATGTCGCTCGGAAGGCCTTACAAGCTGGAAAAGAAATGTGGGCTCAAGCCGGCGTTCCATCTGGGGTAGATTCTCTTGTACCGGGAGGGATTTGCAGACACTTGGCGAAGTGAATTTGAGCGGAAACGGTGACGGCGGGTTTCGATTGTTTTAGGAAACAGCCCTTTGGCAGCTGTTACCTGGGCTGCGCGGAGCAGCGTCTGTTTATGTCCGCGTAACCCAGGGAGCGAACGCAGCAGCGTCGAAAGATAGAAAACGGAAAGGAGCGTCTAGCGAAGGGTGAAGTGGAGTACGACACGTGTGGCTACGGCGCAATCTCTCTTGCTTTATTTCCCTCACAGATGTCTGTCTCATGCGTCGCCACCAAGAAGCGCCTTGCCCCTGACACTTTTCCTACACGCTGTTCTATTTTCCGCTAATCCAAACCACGTTACGTTAGCGCGGGAGGTTCAAACACGATAGGCAACAACATGCTCGCTGCTGCCTTGTGCGGGGCAAATCCAAACCACGTGACGTATGCATGGGATGTTCAAAAACGATTTTTAAAATGCTGACCGAAGGTGGTGGCTCACTGCGAGGTAGCAACAGAGTTGCACACGCCGCCGTAAGTTCGTTGATCACGCGAACAATTCCTGAGACGCAGCAGAAATACGTAACGACCGAGAAGACTCCAGCTCACGCTGCGCACAAATTTCATGTTTGGGACTGTAGTAATCTTCAGTGCATTTTTTTACGACCATCTGTGGTTCTGTTTATTTTTCGCAATCATCTGATAACCGCACTATCGCCTTTATAGGCCGACTGCGCAGCTTCCGAAAGGGGCATATATGGATTGAGGCGAGAAGGAAATAGTTGTGAAAGAGGTGTCAGGGGTGGTGAGAAGGAGCCTCGGAGCGGGGCCGAGTAAATCGATGCCACCGAAATAAAAACTGTTAGGGGGTTAGACATATAGTACTGCTTTGCTGTAAAAAACATTTGCGTTCGCGTGGAAATTGTTCCAGTGTCACCGGAGCACGAGCCAAGGGCGTTGCAACTGCGCTAACGCAGCAACCTGCCAGAGAGGAACGAGAATCAGCCAGGTGAGCCCCCTGGCAGCTGAACGTGACTGCTCGTGAGCAGAACAAGTGTTCACGACGGAAATCAGTGACTGTGCGTAGCTGCCCCAAGAATTGCGGCAAGTCTCGCCTGCAAGAGCAATTCGCGTCATAATACGAAGAAACGAACGCGAAGAAGCAGATGCAAATGAGATGTAGCAGTAGAGAAGTCTGATAATCCCTAGGCTTTGGGCTTCCAATCTGGCAAGCAGAGCTAAGTTCCTGTGTATTTTCTCCCTCAGTAGTGATTGGCTGTAGTTTAACTCCACCCAGCATCAGTATCTGGAATTTTTACTTCCATGCTCACTACGTTTCAAATTGTCGACATTCGAGCACAGTAAGGCGGCATTCGGTGTTTGATTGGCTTGAATCTTTTTAAGATGCTGCTTTAATTATGACGTACCGGATGGCAACGAGATAAGTTGCCTCGTTTGCGTATAAAGACAACTTCGTTGATTGCGAGGTCTAACGCGCCGACGCCAAACCTGGCCTAAAAGGCGCGCCCAAGTGGAGGTCTCCGGATCTATTTTGACTACGCGGGTATATTTAACCTGCACCGAAATCTCGACCCTCAGGTGCTCTCGCATTTCACCTCCATCAGCAAAACGTATACCGCAGTGGTGATCCAACCTGTGTCCTCGAATTAAAATTGATTTGAATTTGAATTTATTCCAGCATAAAGATTCAATACCCGATGACAACATTAAAGGAGGAGGCCCCAAAATCAGCGATGGTCGGGGAAACCCTATATCTAATGGGCGGGGTAACGGTGCGATAAGGGATCAGTGGTTTAAACTAGTAATATACGAGTGAAAACAACATAAGTATCAAAACAAGCACACTAATGCATCATAAGTATTGTCACATGAACATAACAAGTTACAGAATATACATGTTGGTTTCCAGACATGGTGGCAAAGTTCACAATAGAGAAAGCGAAAACGTGTGTACATAGCATAAAAACCAAGGCGGTCCTTTTTCGTGGGAAAAACAGAAAATCTGAAGTCTCCAGTGGACTTCACTTAAACAATGCTGAAATTCAGCAATCCCGAACTGCTAAGACTTTAGGAGTTGTTTTTCATAAATATATGCTATGGGACTCGCAAACCGAAGTTGTGTGCAGCAAATTAAGCAAGTCTTTTGTACGCTTAGAACGTGCCAGTCGCTTCTACCACCTCCCCATAAACTCTTTTTCATACACTTTTCTTATCATTTACGTTATTGCCAACTGACACGGGCATTGTTAACTGCGTCCTCTCAAAACAAGATATACATACTCCAAAAAAAATGGTATGCGTGCGGTTGGGAATCTGCGTTACAATGCCCATATATCCCATTTATTCGCTAAATTTAAAGTTATTAGGTTGAACTCGGTTTATGAATATCGGCTTTTAATGTGCTTAACATTCGAAATACGCAGAAACAGTACTACACTGAAAACCCTAGCTAACCTGCAGCTAAACGTTCGAGCTCGCTGTAATCGTCACAGCAAACTCTGGCACATTCCTACACCGAGAATAAATTACGGCTTTCAAATGCTAAAACTGGCCATTCCGAATGTGATAAATTAATATAAGCTTACACTAGAACAATTGCACTGACTTTCTTCTCTCTTTACTCTGTTGTGGGCAGCTCCCTATTCCTCCTTCAGTCGTAGTCGCACACAACCACGGACCACGGGAGACCTGTGTCTGTCACACACATATAATAGTATCATTTTGTCTGTCTGACATATTGTTTGGTAAAATAAGTGTATTACGATAAATTGTTTTAGAAATTTAGTCAGCGGTCATAACAAAGTAGTGCTTTGAATGTGTTGTCATATACAAAAAATATATGCATCTGGAACCCTCACCAAGCGTACTAATTCAACTCCCTCGAAACTCTGCAGAACCGTGCCGCTCGCTTTATCGCTTCTAAATATAGCCCTTACCTCAGCATCAGCAACATCAAAGCACTCCTTGGAATTCCCGCTATGATACTCTGCCGCAAGATTGCTCGACTTTGTCTCTTCCACTCGCTTTTCTTTAATTCCCCAGGCCTCCACACCACAAACCTGATCCCCCCAACTCTTTCGTCGCGGCGCCTTTTTAACTCCCATAGCGTTCAGTCCTTATATCGCACCACTAATTATTTTAACAAATATTTCTTACCAGCTGCAATAAAGTCTTGGAATGCCCTACCTGATGCAATTGTTATAGAGCGCGATTCACAGAAATTCCGGCAGCAATTAATCCATTTTTCCGCACTTAATCAGACTTATTCTTTTTTCTTCCTTGCGCAATCGCTTATAGGACCAACACTATGTACCTAATTCACTGCAATGCTTATCTTCAAACTTTCTTTGTATAGCAATTACCGCATAATAAGTCGATGTATGCCCTTTGTATGTTTATGTGTCAGTATCGCCTAAAATGTAAAAAATGTGCCTTTTGTGCTTCTATGTGTCAATCATGTGTGTTTTATAACCCCGTTTTATGAACTTCCTCGCTGATCTTGCCCCCCCCCCCTTATGTAATACCCCGAAAGGGGTCTTTGGGGGAAAATAATTGATGATGATGATGAAACCGCGAAAGTCCTTTTTTCTAAGAAATAATTGCATTGCTTGCCTGGTGTCTTCCTCTTGGTTTGTTTTCGTTTTTTTATGTTGTTGTTTTTCTGTTTTAGAAGGAGGTGCTTAGACAATCTCAATCTGCGCAGCTTTCTCATGTTCCACACCACATGGCGTTGTTGTCATTATGTTTGTAATTCCTTTGTATGCGCCCGCACTGCTTTATGGTCAAATAAAGAAACTTCAAACTTCAATAAATAGACAAAAATATGTATATTACTGTATATATATATATCTATATATATAGCGGCTGTTGGCCGCTTTTACTTCAGTTGCAGCAATGAACGATTTTTGATAGCAACTTTAAAAAAAAGCCACAGAACCAAAGGAGAAACTGAAAGCGTATCTGGTGCGATGAGCCCCTCACCCAGTGGCGCTCCGTACTGGCGATAACTGTAGCTTTCGCAGTGCTTCCAGACGCGAAAAAAAGACTAAAACCGTTCATAGAAAGCCCTGCACGGACCTTTTAACGTGCGCCGAAATCTGGAACACACGTGCGTTTTCGCTTTTCGCCTCCATCAGAAAAGGGGCCGCCACGGTCGGGAATCGAACTCGCGTCCTCTTGCTAAAAATGGGAGAATGCAAATGGGGTGATAGCTACTAATGCAGTCTCGATCTCCTTTTTGAAATACTGGAATTATTTTTCCTTTCTTTAGTATGTTATGGAATACACCAGTTCTGAAGATTTCGCCAGTAATATGAGGCAGAATTGGTGATCATTCTGCGGCACCTGGCTGAACTTTGGAGGGATAAATGCCGCCTAAATGGGCACCAGTAATTTTAAGACCCATTACGACCTGGAGCACTTCATCTGTGCGTGTATGACGCAGATAGAAGGAATGAGCACAGCGCGATAAACTTGGGCATGGTGGGGACGCTTTCTTACTCTCGCTGGTGGCAAAATGTTGACTAAACGCATGCACGATAGCGGGCGGGTCGCGTATTCCCAAACCATATTCCGTCGGGGCCCAGGCCGACCACACCCCCTAGGCAGCGGCGCAGCAAGTGAGGATACAAAATTGCAATTTTAAATGCAGAGCATTTGTATAACTCACGATGTCACCCGTGCGTCGGCGTCCGCAGCAGCCAACCTCCCCCTACACTATAAAAAGAAAAAGAAATAACAGTTACCGGCGCCTGGTTTCGATCCCACGACCCTGCGGGCGGAACGCAAGGTACACGGTGCTCTACCCACTGCGCCACAAAACGACACAGAATCAAAGGCTACGAACGCGCCTTATACCCTTGACTCATTCAAACTACGTCGTCAGCGGCGTGCGTTGGCGACACAGCGGCGTGCTAGCGGCGTGATAGCTGCATGGTGTACACGTGATAGCACCAACCCCCCAAACACTAAATGTTACCGCAATACAACCACCCCCTATAAAGCGGGTTGGCGCGGGCTCCACTCCAGTCAACTCCTGCGCTCTCTTCTCTTGCGTTCGTCGGAGGTGGCAGTTGATAAGCGATGGATGCAAGACCTTCAACTAGTACCGCGACGCAATCCAACATCAGCGTCGCGGAACCAGTACAAGACATCGTACCATCGTCTTCGTTGACGTCGGCAGAAGACAAGGCGGTGAGGCGGCGCGCTGCCGACGCCGAACGCAAGCGTCGTAAGCGTGCCGCCGACGCCGACCTTCGTGAACGAGAAGCCGCGGACAACCGTCAACGTCGAGCAGCGGATCCAGGCCGACTGAACACCCCTCCATCCCCAGCCCCCCCCCCCCCCCTCGAGAGATAAAAGAAGAAGAGAAACAATAAAGATCCCATCGATTGGGGGGGGGGGGGGTGCAAGTGATGGCAATAAATAACAATAAGTTGACGTTACCTACTTACGTCTCTCTCCTCTCTCTCTCTCGCTCTCTCAAACCCAACTACCACGACCAACAACAACCACCAACAACTACCACCACCACCACCATCAACCCTACGCCACGTAAACGACCCCAATGCTCTGCATGTACTCGTGTCCCTCGCGCGGGGGCATGCGACGGAGGATTTTTTAACCTCCTTGGACGCAGCACAGTGACGTCACTACCTAATAGTGCGCGACTTCATCCGAGTTGGATTTTTTCTTTTTTCCCCTCCCCTCGTTTCGGCTGCTTTGCGGGCGGCCGATGGTTTCGCTCCTTGGGCGGGGCTCGCCTGCGGCGCTGGGGAAGCTGACGCACATGTGGTAGAAGTTAACCTTTTGTACCTGAGCCCCTGATCTCTCCGCGCTCCTCTTGCGCCCCTGCAAGTGACGCTGACCTCCGATCGTGTTCCTAGATAAGCGCTCGGCTCGGTGCTCGAAGTGCGCGCGCGTGGATGGACGCTTTCACGTACATGTGGCAATTATACTACTTCCTGAAAGCAAACACTCTCACAAAAATGACGACAATTTTTTTTTTATCTTTTGTGATCGCGCTAGTTCGTGGAGGCCGATGGTTTCACTCCTAGCGAAAGCGTGGCGTACGCGCTGCGAAGCTGAAGCTCGCTCTCCATGCTCTCTTGTGCGCCGTCAGTCGCTCGCCTCCCATGCTGTTCCTAGTTAAGCTAGCGCTCGGCGCGTTGCTTAAAGTGCGCGCGCAGATGGATGCTTTCGCACGTACATATGTAGTTATTGTTTACGTTCTGGAAAGCAAGCACTCCCAATAAAGTGAAGACAAAAATGCTTCTTTTTGGTCTTGGGTGGTCCTTTGTACTCCCTACCGAAGCGCAGAACGTTTGCTCTCATTCCGTCGAAAGCACACGCGTACGTCGGTCGCTCGTCTGCTGCCAACATCAGCGAGCGTGTTATTCGCCATACTCGTCTGTGCTTCGCACAGGCGCAGAACTGCCCATCACAGGGTCCGTTCTCATAATTGTGTGCGCCACGCGCGGCCCCCGCGCATTCACGCGATGGTCGCGAAGCTTATAACTTCTGCTTCCTGGATAAGCACGAGCAGCCGCTCGAGGTCGTCAGAGATGACCTCGCGTCAACAAATCATGAGTCTGTGTTCCGCGCGAACCTGCCTGACGAAGTAGCAGTCAACACCTTCATGGACCCATAGAGCGGGTGCACCAACACAACCTGGATTGTCCAAAAGATCCAGAAACGGGGCGAAAGGTATGTTTTTCGATACGAAGCGTTTTAGTACGCGAGGCGGCGTTTTGCAACTTGTCTTGTACTATTAATATTTTTATTGTTGCTATTTCTTGTTTATACATTTATATACTTTTTTTGCGGGTGTGCGGCTTACAGTTGAGGCGCGAGCTGTGACACAATGCGCGCGAATTAAAAGGCCAGACACTACAGAAATCTATATATGTGGTAGCTAAAAATGCGTCACAGGAAACAGACACAAACTACTCATCTATACCCATCAGTGGATCTCGAAAGTGACAATTGTGTGCCGCTATTTGGACTCCCAGATCACTATCGCAAAAATAGTGCGCCAAGGAGATAACTTTTTTTTTGCTTAGTTTTCTCTCTGCTGCGACTACCTTGACTTCAAGCTCACGCGCAACTACTCATTAGTCCCAGCGAAAAGAATATACGTATCTGAGTGAGTGTAAAACTTTATTAAATGAGAGGCCATGGGGCCCTGGAGGAGCAAGGATGAAGGGAAAATGGGAAGGTCACAATGCGCACCATGAACACAGTTGCAGTCTTCGGGTCCTAATCGCAAAAGGAACACATTAATGTCAGTCAGTGGCAGCACAACGCACAGTTCCCACTTAAATGTACAGTTCACACTGTAGACAATGCTGTTCACACTGAAAACAGTGACGCTGCAGACGGTTCACATTGTAGACCGAACGGGGAAGTCGGCCTGGCTGCTACACCAATTTGTAGAGTCCGTTTTCAAGGGCGTACTCGGTAATTGCGTCTATTGCGGTGGGATCGTCACGGACCCGACTAACATGTTCCTGTTCAGTCGCAAGGGCTGGACCTAAAGTTAAAAGCTGGTGGCGATTACGGTCGAATAATGGAGAGAGCCAAATTACGTGGTAACGATTTGGCCTGCCCTTCCGACTACAGGGGGGACATCCGCGCCATTCGGATCCTGCTGGAGCTGTCTATTTATAAATAACCTATCTTATGCAGCAACATCTGTGTGTGCATGAAGCACAAAGTGTTAAAAAGAACTAATCGACATTGGCAACAGTGTGAGTGGTAGCACGCATGATTACTGATATCAAACTGCGCCCTGATGGCTTCAGTGAACAGACTGTGGTCAATAGCCCTGTACAGAAGACATATATCAAACTCCTCGAGTACTTCAGTACCTGTACAATCCAAGTATTACTTAGCCGTTGGTTGGTATATATTTTCGATATTGTTTGCCTAAGTTATGACCAGCAGTGCAAATTATGCAGCATTCATGACCGAGTTGTACGTTTGAGCTGGTGTCTTTCTTATCAAAGTATCACTCTTGCAAGAACGATTCACACCTTCCATTGCTGCTAACAAAATGTCAATGTTTTCCTTAGTGGCACTGTTCCTGATAAAGAATAAATGCAATGAAGTTACTGCTAACGAAATTCAATGTAATAGTGCTTATGTAAGTGCCAAAAGGTAGCAGCTCATGCAGCTGTAATATTACGCAAGGGTAGGACAGTTTGTAAATGTAGTCATGGGTAATTGGCTGCCTTTCTTGTAATCTTTACCTGCTGCACCGAATCGTGTTTTGAGGTGTGTATATAGTGAAAGAGCACCCAACTCAATGGTATGCCCTTCTGTGTGTTGTAGTATCAGTTTTCAATTAGGGTGTTTGCTTTCCAGAACGTCTATAATTGCCACATGCGCGTGAAAGCGTCCATCCGCGCGCGTGCACTTCGAGCACCGAGCCGAGCGTTTATCTAGGAACACGATCGGAGGTCAGCGTCAACTTGCAGGCGCGGAAGAAGAGCGCGGAGAGATCAGGGGCTCAGGTACAAAAGGTTAACTTCTACCACATGTGCGTCAGCTACCCCAGCGCCGCAGGCCAGCCCCGCCCACGGAGCGAAACCATCGGCCACCCGCAAAGGAGCCGAACCGAGGGGAGGGGGAAAAAAGAAAAAGTCCACCTCGCATGAAGCCCCGCACATATAGGAAGTGACGTCACTGTGCTGCGTCCAAGGAGGTTAAAAATTGCAATTTTTTTAACCTCATTGGCTGCGCCACTGCTGAGGGGGTATGGTCGGCCTGGGCCCCTACGGGATATGGTTTGGGAATACGCGGCCTGGTCAGCGATTTCTTCTGAATTACTAGTCACTTTTGATACACAGGTTTTCCTATCCGCATTATTCAGGAGCTGCTTGATTAGATACCCATTACGCCTAGTGTAATTTTCATTTTTTATAATTTCGTTTTGGTTATATGCGCGTTTGCCATCCCTTAGACGCTAACAAGTGCATTTGACGTTTTTTAAACCACAACTTTAGTGAAATGTTAAAAGGCGTGGATTTTTTTAGGTCGTCCTTTTCATTAATAGATTTTTATGAGCCTTTGGTAATCCACGGTTTCCCGGAAGAATTCAACCAGTTCACAGCTGTAATATCAGTCATTCATTGCGTGATTGAAGTGTAAATACCCGTTGAAACAAAATCAAACGCTTTGTCAGCGCAATTTTCTTGCACTACCGGATTCTAGTCAACGTTGTGAAGACGCTAGCATTAAGAAGCCTTATGTCAAGACGCAAGGTGATCTTGCGGGTGGAAATTTCAAACACAGCCATTTCAACGGAGCCCATGGGGCCGTGTCTCTAGCGTTCAGTTGTAACAGGCGTCAACAAACTATACCTGGTAGTCAGTTACTCAGCACTTCTGAGAAAATGTTCGGGACGTCTTCTAGTGGTCAACAAGGCTGGCTAGCATGCTGTATGTATACTTTTCGGGCAGACGGTGAATCTGCGAGACAACAAAAAAAATAACGTAATCACAGTACATTGAGCAGAGTTTTTCTAAGGCTCGGCAGCGTTATGCGCGTTTCCGACATATTTTCCGGAATGCCGGAAGTGTTCAAGATGCGGAAAAAGATAGTGAATTCTAATCAGTAGGCGCGGGAGTGCGCGTCCGTGCACCGCATTTGCTCGTTTAGGCTGAAATTATCGCGACGACAGTGAATACACAGTGTGACAGCGCTAAACAAAGTCTTACGAAGCGAGCTTCTGCTCTATGACAAACTACTGACGAAGCAACCGGCGTCGAGGAAGCACTCGAGTGAACACACGTGTTGATAAAGGAATGACGTGCGCGGAAGGAATGACGTGGCGTGTTACCGGGAGGCGACCAGCTTTCAAGAAGATTACGATGTGGTCTTCACTGTTACCGACCGAACCGAAATAGTCTAGCCGACTTGCTAACGAGATGCAAACCTTCGTTCGAAACAAGGTAGAATATACAGGACTCACACAGGCAGCAAAATGCAGGGGGTAATACGTAGGCTATCATGTGCTCCATAGTGGAGGGCTCCGTATAATGTTGACCACTTGGGCACCAGTAACGTGCGCCTAAATCTAGACACACGGGCGTTTTCGCTTTCAGGTTTTCACGGGTGTTATCAGGAAAGCAGCCGCCGTGGCGGGTTCACGCAACAGAATGGACGGCCATGTCTGCAAACCGAAGAGAGCCAAATGGATACTGGTGTCACAAACGAAGCATAGAGAGGGGACTAAAGCGGACGGGTGCTGATCAACACTTTAACCAAGTCGTTTGAGCTGAGAAGAAATGCGAAAACCTGAAGTATGGCCAGCACAAAACAGCCCTCGATGATGTGGTGGTCACAGCAGCTACCTTTTATGGGAACCTATTAAAGGGGTCATGAGCACAAAGTGCAACTTGGGATAACTAAAAACGTGATTTGTCCTCATAGCAATAAAACGAATTTTGACTTCAACAAATACTTCTTTATTACGGAAAGCAGATGAAGCAGTGGTGACTGCCCAGCCACTTTCCTGTGACATCTCTATGACGTCACTGAATCCTCTTTGTGCGACTGGTGGCCGCAGTCGGAAGCCACCATAAAGAGACACCACTTGGTCTATAGTTTCGTTTTATCATATCAGTTAAATGCTAACTTGCTCTTAACACATTAATGACTATATTTCAGTGCTGGCATCAGCTGCGTCACTCCTGCAAAATTCCGTCACTGTAGCGTAAATTTTCAAATGTATGGCGCGATTTTTTGGTTTAAGAAACATGGTTAGTGGCTGGGAGTGAGAAGAATAAGTAACCAGACACTAGTTTTTTCTTCAAATTGATCAAAGGTGTAGTGCTCTCCTATTGACGAGTTGTTCAGTAAGCCGCGAAGGACATAAATTGTTATTAGCTCCTTTTCGAATATAATTTCCAGCCTGGAATACCAAAGCCTCGAAGACACACTGGGCAGCGATCACCAAGTTATTCGTATCTCCATTCTGTGCCTGGCACTCAAACCTCGCATCGGTCATAAGGCCACACTCATCGACTGGGAATCCGTTCGGCAGGATCCCCAACCCTTCCCGGCCACTATCACACATAAAGAAGAATAAACCTCCCAAATATTCACTGTCGCCAAGAAGCATTCCAAGAAATTTCGCTTACGATGGACAATCTCTCAGTTGAATTAAACTTAGTCCATCTGTAGGAAACTCGCCGGGGCTTCGGTCATACACGGCGGAGGCAAAATACAATCGATCAGTGACACGCCGAATTACTGCCGTGACTCAAGAAGCCGCTATCTAGGCTCCCACTTTTCACAAACAAAAGTGGGTTACCTTCTGCGACCAACTCCAAGGAACACTGACCACTAACCGCACGTGGCGTCCCCTCCGCTTTTTTGTTGGCTCCAAACCTGTCAAAGCAGCCTACTACAATCACGCCCGCCGTGTTCTTCATAAATCTCCTCATTCTAACTATAAGCGGCTAGACGAGCTCAAGACTACTCTTTTTGGACCCGAAAGCAACCCCTCTCCTTCCTGCCTCGCCGATTACACCGTTGCTCCAAATCGTGCCCTTGATGCTCCATTCACGCCGCAAGCACTTGACCGGGGCCTCTCTTGTTTCACTAAAAACACCACTCCCGGTCATGACCGCATCAACAACAAAAGTACCTGCAACTTGGGTAATGCCTCTACAACAGCTTTACTGGATTTATTTAACCTTCACTGGACATAGGGCCTGCCCATCCCAATGGTGGTAAACAGACATATCGCTGATACCCAAAACCAAAAGGCCAATTCAGGTCTCCAACACTTACCCCATCTACCTCACTACCTTTCTCGGCAAACTCCTCGAACGCATGGATCACACCCGCTAAACTACTCACCTTGAAGAGAACGAGCTTTTTCCGACTATGCTTGCCTTCCCCTCACATCTCTCAACTTTCAACACATCAAACAGATAGTCATCGATCACCTCCACAAAACTTATCCCAGCGCCATCTTAGCCCTCGACGTTAACGCGTGTTCGACAACGTCACCCACATAGTCATCCTATAAAAATTTTACGAAACTAAATGCGTTGCGCGCACATACACTGATGTACGGACCTTTCTTACCGACCGCACTGCCACCCTTGGAATCGGAACACTTCGCTCCCACACATTTCACACACCTCCCACAAGACCACCACAAGGTTCAGTTATATCACTTCTCCTTTTCAATTTCGCTCTTCTAAAGCTCCCACCTCTCCTTCAAACCACTCCCTGTCTCCACCATGTCCTTTACGCTGACGACGTAATGGTCTGAACCACCATTGGATCTCCTGGCACACAACAAGATACCCTCAAAGTATCTATCTACACCACCCTCGCAATTTTCCGACCTCGAAGCCTCATGTGTTCCCCCAGCAAGTCAGCACTCCTCATCCTCCGCTCCCGCACCCGAGGGCGAGCTCCAGTTCCCACACCCGCCCAGCACCTACAATCGATTGTACACCCATCCTCAAGTACGGAACCTTCGTATACTCGGAATCCAATGCCATCAAGATAGCTCTGGTGCTGGACTTCACACACTACAAACCACTGTCACCCAACTCACCGATCTCTTCAATAACACCACAAACCAATGTCAACGCCTCAAAGAAGGTGATCGAATACAACTAATAAAACCCCTTTAATTATTCTCACCACATATTTCACCCAATACATTGCCGTCAAACACACAGACCAAATGCACTTGAAAAGTTCACAAAATATTCCTTGGCCCCCCACCCAAACCTCTACTTCTCGTTTTCTTCAACTCGCAATTCACAACACCCTTCATGTACTCCTGGAATCTCAACGAAACAACCAGCTTACCAGACTACTCCTTACCACTTCCGGCAGGCACGTCCTTCGGCGCTGGGTTACCCGACGCCACCTGGTTCACAAGCCCTTCAACGCATTCCGTCTTCAATCCCAGTGATGTTTCGTGCGGAGGAGAAATATTCCCATTTCTAGGTTCAGATATTCCCTATTGTTAGCACTTTTCCCCCGCATGTTTGTGGAGAATTCCATTAAAAATTTCTTGCCTGTTCTCTCGGCAGCTGAGAGGTCTTTACGTGGTTTCCTGTTAGGCTTTGGGCATTTGTCAGCGCCACCTGTGCCCACTTTACGTAGCCTTCCGGGCGCAGACGTCGTTCAGAGAATCAACAGGGTTTCCGCGTGAATAAAATTCTACTACATCATCCGCGCAGCAGCATTTGACTGTGCATTTGATGTTTTGTACCAAACAGCATGCTCACTTTGCATGCTAAACTTCCAAGTTAAAACTGGCCGTATGAAAAAGAACAAGACATGTTGGTAAATCGAGGTAATTTTACCTTAGCGCCGAGACTGCTGACGCCATTCTCTTGTTGACAGCAGGTGGTCTAATGCGGACCCGAAATACTTTACTGTATAGTACTTCACGGGAATACATGCAAACAGGCTGCAGCCCTTTAGTCGCTGCTGCTTCACGCATTACTAGCTTGTCATGGGGCATTCTTCCCCCTATGCTCCCTCCTGTTTTATGAACTAGATTGGAAGCAGTCTTGGGTGCTTGTGGCCTGCGGGAACACAACTGCGGATCTTTTAACGTCACACCGACAAAGTTTTGAACAGTCCTTTTAACAGAAAACAAAATAATAAATGATGCGAGGCCCGGTCTGCAGACATTAATTTTAACAGTGGAGCTGTTGTTACTGGCCGTAAGTTCGGGGTGCCTGCGCGCCGAAAACTCCCCGCAATTAACGTTGTCACGTAGGAATCGCGCGGTTGTCGCAATAGCCACTCTACAACAAAAAGACACGTGATAGCCGCCGCAGAAAAACTCAAGAGGAGGGTGCGCATGCGCTTAGTATCGTAGGAGAGGCCTTCGCACTATAGCCCTCATCGTCACGCGCATGCGCACAGTATAGTACAATAGAACTCGCGCGCGTCTTCCCAGTTCTCTGCAAGGCCCGGCCACGAATAGTTCGCATGGCCGTGGAAGTGGCCGTGAACCGAATGGCAGGGCGTGCTACTGAAAGTGCCTATGTATGCGTCAATGCTCATCTACAACAGCTTCGCGATTCTAGTATTGCGCATGAATACAAGCTTCCCTTCATATTTTTCTTTTGTTTCCATGACTCCTAAAATTCCCTGAATCAGTTAACGATTCCCTTTTTTTCCCTTTTGGCGAAAATTGCACCCGGAAATTCCCTGAAAAAGAGAATATTTCCTGAGGGAACATCACTAGTACATGCTTCATGTGTCCAGTCTCTTTTCGCTGTTCTTAGGAATGACCTGCTTAGGTGGTCAGAATGCGAAAGCATTATGGCTTCCAATGGCATTGTACGCTTCCTGCTGTTCAGTCTTGTATAGCGTATACTTGCGGGTGGGCAGCGCTTAGTCGACGCAGAAACTAGCGTTGCACCCGAGCTTCAATCGCTTTCCACCCCAAGACACGGCGTGAGAAAGACTCCAACAGCTGCGACGGACACCTCGGACTGACGACTTCTCTCATGGCGTGCTATCGAGCCACCAGTCGTGAGCACTCATTTTGCGTTCTGCGTTCGTCGTTTGCTACCATTTCGTTCGAAAGCCGTGTTCCATTCACGCTCCTGAAATGCTGGGGCCTTCCTATACATTAGGCTTTTGCCTTAATAAGGAAGAAGGTAAACTGTCAATGGCTGCAACGGACTTGCCCGTCATTCGAAAGGAGTGAGTTTGTCTCCCCGCCCCTTCTCAGCCTGAGACACGCGAAGAACCAAGTAACCCGCCTAAAACAGGCTATACGTTTAGATAAAATAACCACATTAATGATATCTTACAATCTGGAAACAACCACTCAACGGGAGATGTAAGACTAACCCGCCAAAGGCGAGAAACAAAAGCGAACAAGTAACTGCTCTGGAAGCACCGTACGACAAATCGGGCGTAGTGACAGCGGATTGGGCAAGATCGATGCAGCGGAACTGTACGCAGCAAGTCTGCGAAGTAACGCAAATAGATAAAAAAAACAGGAGGCGCTTCCTACGGCCCTCGGCTCATTGACAAGATTTAGCTGTGCCAGACTAAAACAAATCTAAGCAGACAATATGTCGCCTAATAAAAAGCTGCAGCTATCTTAGCCTAATTAGGTCTGTTGGATAGGTTTTTTTTTGTATTACCATAAAAACGCCCTTAACCGAGGATTCCGAACAGAAAAAATGACGCTTAGCTGGGTTTAGTTTTGGATCACGTGGCTTCATTTTGTACCGGTTAACGCGTGCTTAGAAAAGAATCAGTTTGCGTATAGGTCTGCGAACCGGTCTGGGAGCGTCGCAGTTGTTGAACTGGTTCGGCGAAAATATAAATTAATAACTGCATACAAAAACGTGTGTATGTTGACAATCAACACGCCAAACTGAGCCTGTAAGAAGACGCCATGGAGAAAGAGCGCCGACTTTCGGCATGCCCAAAGGACTCGGGTTCAATCCTGGCCATGGTGGCTGCTTTCCAGATGGGGGCGAAAAGCGAAAACGCCCGAGTTTCGATATTTCAGAGCCCGTTAATGATACCCAGATGGTTGAATTTAATCGAGACCCATCCACTACGGCGGGCCTCATAGGCCAATGTAGGTTCCACGTGCTAAACACTTATTATAAATCAAAAACATTCACTATCGCTATCGCTCGGCCAGTTGTGTTATGCCACTTCATAGAGGAGACGCTGAGTTCATGCCTTTACAAATTTGAATGCAGTGGCTCCTGGCCCGTCTGGCGTTACTACTGGCGTGGTTAAGGAGACACGGATTTATTCTTTAATACATTGAGGTAGTTCCTTAACCTAATATTATACGTGTTCTTGTTGGGCGGCGACTCGAGAAACTACTTTGTATAATTCAAAATATCCATTGGGCTTCGTTCTTGTCAATGTAAAGTACCTAGTTTTAACCTCCAATGCTATAGAATAATTACCATGTATGGCGGTGGTGGTGGTGAAACTTTATTTCCATAAAGGGTCCTGAAGCACACGTGACAGGTGTCAAGGCGTAGAGAGAATCTCCCACGTCGGGACGGGGAGCCCGACACTCTCCGCCGCTACGCGGGCCTTCTGGACAGCCCAGAGTTGATCTTTAAGTTCGCTACTCCTGCGAGCACTGTCCCACTTGTCCTTATCCTCCTGACGGGCGGCTTGCGTAGCACAACCACACAACATGTGACCCAAGTTCACACACCCATCACACTTTGAACATGTAGCAGTTCCATCGTAGTCTGGGTCCATGTGGCTCATTCTCCAAGGATTGGCGTATGAGACCGTTTGTAGCATGCGGAGAGCGACTGCCTGCGCCCTGTTGAGTCCTTTGTTTGGGACGCAAACTCACGTCGATTTAGTAGAAGTGTTTGGTGAGCTCGTTGTAGGTCTGAAGTTTATCCTTAAAAGCCATGTGTGGGGAGGGGGTGGTTGGGAGAGAGCGCGACTGATGAGTCCTTGCGCCGCCTCATGTGCCGATTCATTGAAGTTCCTTTGTCCTCCCCCGAGGTCGCCCATGTACTAATGAGCACTAATATATTTATTTTTAATATCCTGGAGGCTTTGGCATCAACCACTCTCATGGCGTAGGCTCTAGTGGCAGCCCTAGAGTCGCTATAAATTACCTGTGTTGAGGATCAAGCCCATGGCCATTTGCTCAGCAACCTCCAGATTCTTAATAAATAGAGGAAGTGCGTTACACATCCGTTTTTGAGCATCAATGACGGCTATTTAAAGCCTGTCTTCAATTTATCTGAGCAACATCTACAAAAGCCGACTGCGTAGGGCTTTCGAGAGGCGCAGCGAGAAGTGCCTTGGTTGGAGACAGTCTCCTCCCTTAAATAAATACAGGGTGGACGTTTCTGGGAAAAGCACGGACCACGATCGAGTCTCTGATACTATTCAGCGCGCCTATACCCTGCGCGCGAGTGCTACGAGTGTGCTGTCTTGTCGGGCAGCTTCATGTGCTTGACGGTGAAGGCGCCCTCCTCAAACAAGCTATTATGTGGGGGAATGCCCACCAACACCACTACGCCCTCCTCAAACAAGCTATTATGTGGGGGAATGCCCACCAACACCACTACGCCTTCCTTGGGTGGTGCACTAGACGTATAAGGCGACCCGCAGGGCAAACACACAAAGAAGTATGGGTACTCGTTGCGAAGTGCAGTGAATCACGAAGTATAGTGTAGCAACACACACACATGCGCGCGCACGCATGCACACATATACATGAACGCACAGGAGTAAAAAATGCCCGAGTAAGAGATGAACATTGCGGTCGGTTATATTAGCACTAACGAAGGCAGGGCTAATGAAAAAGTACAGGCATCTGCAAACACTCGTGTTTAAACATTCAATTGGCCGTATCATACTGGAGAATATGAATCTCGCGAAATACAAGCAAAGCCCATTGATATGCACGGACAACACATACGCGCGCATGAACACACGCACACACGCATACAAACAAAACCCGGAACACGGGATCTCTTATGTACCATACTGAGACGTCATGAAGAGGTTCAGATACTTGCATGTTAAAGAGCACGTTTCGAAGACTTAATGTTGCCTTAAAAGGCGCCTAAGGATACACAGAAACCATGATTATTCACGCGTTGCACACAGCAGGTTGGAGGCAGCATGACTGTGTGGTAGTTACATCACAGCACATGCGGGGACGGAGTTGCTCGCATTGGCGCCCTTAGCCCAACAGAGCTCACTGGTTTCGGGCTGTCGAATTTGGAGTGGGTACACTTGAACAGAAAAAAAAAACAAATCGTGATTCGTGCGTCTACGTTGTAATTCTTCCAGGGTAAGCCGCTCGAGGATGTCGTTGTAAGCGTATTTTACATGCGCGGTGCAGCGGCAAAAGAAGATGCGAGTGAACCCAGTCTAAGCGCAAAGATGACGGCGCACACATGCAGTTCCATACCACCGAAGCAAACTCCACCTTTAGGATAACAAGGTATTTATACAGGGCTAGAAAAACGATCCACTTGAGTAGTTCTTTGTTGCTCAAGAGATCATTGATTGATTGTGGGTGTTTAACGCGCCGACGCAACGCAGGCGATGAGGCGCGCCGTAGTAGAGGGCTCCGGATTAATTTTGACCACCTGGGGATCTTTAACGTGCGCCGAAATCTCGTACACACGGGCGTTTTTGCTTTTCGCCTCCATCAGAAAAGCGGCCGCCGCGTCCGGGAATCGAACCCGCGACCTCGTGCTCAGCAGCGCAACGCCTTAGCCACTGAGCCACCGCGGTTGGTGCTCAAGAGATCACACCCAGAGTCAAATTAGATGTGCGTGCTATATGGTTAACATGAGGTGTGAACCGGAGTTTAGAATCCATCAAAACACCCAAATCGCGCGTAGCGCTTGCTTTTTTAATGCAAAGCGTTCCAAATGTACCAGCCAACGGTTCTTGCGCGGCGTGCGGGAATATAAAACCAACGCGGTGGAGGCGGGGGCAGAGGTGGCGGAGGGGCGAGACGTGCGGAGGGGTTTACTCACGGAGCACAGTGTAGATGGCGCGGCGAATTTGCCCAGCGTTTACCGTGCGGAGGTTCCTGCCAGATGACGGCCGCGTAAGTGGTACGGCTTTGTCTTCTGTTTAGCGACGGTTGTTTTGGGCTCGTTTTGTCGCAGCTTCGCGTCCATTGCCGGCTTTCCGCGACGCATGCTGGCCGGCGGTTTGTCCATCAGCAACACGCTTACATTCTTCCTCTCTTCATTTCCGTCAGTAAATACGCGAGGACACGATGCATATTTTTCTGTCAGTTATTATCGCGTAGCTTAGCTGTGAGAAAGAGTCAAGACTAAGTCCAGTTGGGCACATTGCGCGAAAACTTCTGTGCAACAAAAATATCACCCGAAAAGAAGCACTTTCGGGATAACAGCAGGTCAACCACTCCCTATAAATCAGAGTACCTTTTTCATGAGCTGAGGATACTTATGAGCAGTTGTAAGAATTCAGCTCCAGGGGCATATAACTTTACATACGCGATAATACAACTGCACACAGGCGCTCTGGAAACACTCCTACACCTATACAACCAAATGTGGCTTTCGGGGAACCTTCTAATGTGTTGAGGGAAGCGATAGTAATAACATTTCTGAAGGAGGAGAAGGGCCTTTCCTTGCCCTCAAGTTATGGTCCCATCACACTGACAAGCTACCTGTGCAATCCCCCTCGAGGTGATTAAAAGATGACTGGTACACTTTTCGGAGTGCAGCGGTGTTCTAGAGAGCTGCCAGGCTCGCTTCAGGGCGGGGCGATACACCAACGATCAGATTTGGGGTGTTAGAATTATATAAAGTATGTTTTTGTTCACAAACCGTATTGCATGACCGCAGTGTTGACATTGAAAAAGCTTATGATATGGCATTCTTATGGAATTAAAATATTTTTGAATATGAGGTAATATGATGGACACTGGTGATAGCAACGTGTCTAGCGGAACATTTCGAGTGAGAGCAGGCTTGGCGCTTTCTCGGGTTGAAATACAAGAAAATGGTGGGCCTCGAGGCAGAGTTCTCCATTGCACATTGTTTATTGTAAAAATTAACACACTGAAAGGCACCCCCACTATCAATCCCTTATTCTATGTATCTTTGTATCTTTGTGAAAATATCTTTCATAACCTGTTATCCGTCAATCTTCGAACTCCGAAACTTGCTGACTGGGCAGATCGAACACATTTGAAACTTAATACTGCAAAATGTATCTGCGTCGTATTTTCAAAGCCACGTGTTCTAGACAGTCCCTGAAATAAACACAACGCTGACTACACTGCCGTAAAAAAGGAACACGAATTTTTATGTGCATTGTTGGGCGAAAAACTCACATTCTTCCCTCACATCAAACAACGGAAACACAAACTCCTAAAAACAATAAACATATCCTGGCGGTCCTATCGCACCAATTGCAAGGTACAGACAAACCACTCCTACCACTTCTTTATACCACTTTGGTAGGATCTTCGATGGACTACTGCTGTGTTGTGTATTATACCGCCATTAAAACAGCGTTAAAAATGCTTGGCCCTTTTCAAATGGCCAACCTTGAGACGTCATCGTGATTTAAAAGAAATTTTGGATTCTGTATTGTTATCTTTTGTCTGGATCTAAAAAAGCTAGACGCATTGTTTTGCCTGCTTCCGCGGTTTCAGATTGACTTTCCTTTGCCTTTGCACTTTCTGCCCCTACAGACAGCTGTCTTTAATGGACATATAGATACTCTTGCCACTACATAAATTTGAAGTTGATTTTGCTGGGTTCCTGGGCATGGCAGGCCACTGTTAATGGGGTTATTCATGCAATAGCTTTATAAACACCCCGCTACGACACTGTAGGAAGGCACGTTTTCAAGAGCTCCAAGAATCAGCTTTTTTATTGTAATGAACTTCCATCACCTCAGAGCATACCGGCTATCTGGACAGTACCTTTCTCGTCACCTCGATGTCATTAGAACCGTCCTTCTCTGCCGTCTGCCTCAGTGAAATAGTACATTTTGCCATCACTACAACCAAGATTAGTCCTTCGACCGCTATTATTGTATGGGATATTTGACGATAAACTCCTGTGCTTCCTGATATTCCACTTCTTCGGCTCTCTATTGCCACTATATATTGCAAGCCCTTTTTCCTGAACCCAGACACAGTTGCCGTATCGGATGCCCGCACCACCTACCTCAGGTAAACTGATGTCGAACCGATTTCTTCTGCTATAACAGACTAATCTCAGCTGATGAGTGTGGCGCGCAGTTTTGCAGTTGGGATAGCTACGCTCGTTCGTACCTTCGATCGTGTTCTATTTCCCGCGTGTCTTTATTCGTTTAGTCCATGAACGACTCGAGGTGAGATAGAGCAAAACAAATTTAATTCGCACTAGTCAGTTACTACTAGACCATCCATCTGCTACGGCAAGTCTATTTAACCGATTCGGTTATAAATTATGCATCTATACAAAATAGCTTTGCTCTTTATTTTACAACCTATGTAGAGTTAAACCTGAATGAAACGGAGTCGACAAAGGTTTGCAATGTTTCTTTACAACTAGGTTTTTGTTACATTGAGGTTTCGTGTTAAGGCTCGCGTGAATGAAGCAGAAATTAAACCAAGATGGTAAACGTCAGTGAAGGTGAACACACCCCTCAAGGAATTGTTTCACAGCGAAAAACTGCGTGAGTTGCGCCTGCCGTATTCCCGTGACCTCAGGCGCCCAAAAAACACGGCATGGCACGGTGCTCCGAAAAAGCGAGGTCACTTACCCCCGTATTAACAAACGTAACTTTAGTATCGCTTTTGATTTTGACTCTTTCCGGCAACCTAACCCCTTTCAAGAACTAAACGTGTGCTGCTGAAGAATGCCTTCTTGCAAACATGATTCTCTTTACCGCACTCAAAATTTTTGAGAGCGTGCTAGTTGGGATACTGTACCAGGTACCAACATTCCCTTCCTCGCCGGCGGAGACGGCATTTAAAATTGTGCGTTTGCCTTGAACGAACACAACTTTTAGTTTTCTGGCAGTAGAGCTCATCACCGACAAACCGATACCGCAGACGTCAGTGGAGACATGCGACTGCACACCGACAAGACGACCTAGCACCGCAAAACTTAGGTCTCGAACCAAAGCCGCACTCCCCATAGAAACGCGCAGTAGTTTGCGGCGCGCGCGAAAAAATCGTGGTGTAATTGCTCTTGCTACGTGGCTTGTGTCATGCTGCACAAGTGAAACCAGAAGTGGATGCTATAGTCGTAAGGCATGAGATGGCGCTAGCCGCTCCGTTCGTCATCACCATCATGACGAATTTCTAACGTCGGGAATTCCAGATGTTTTCCTGTCGGCTTGCTCCTTACAGTAGTGCTAGTATTTGCTAAACTAGTTCATTTCTGCGACCAATTTTGAGTAAAAGTGCAAAAAACACTCACTTATCGGCTTCCAGACTTCGTACATGAAGGTTAATCACCGCAATATTTCGTTACATTGAGGTCGCGAACACACAGGCTTCAATGGGGGTGGCAATGGGGAATTGAAAAGCTTAGTTAAATTCAGGTATTCGTTACATGGAGCCGTTACATCCTGGTTTAACTGTATTTATTTATTTAGTTAGTTATATATTTATTGGTGGGCTGATTGGGCGGTTTGTTGATTGATTGATTCACTGAAATCTATAGTAATTTTTTTAACTTTCTGGCAGCGACTCTAGCTCTGTGCGCTTTTTTTTCAACATGAATGCCATATTCAGCTCTTCTGCTGAACATGCGTGCTGTCTGACGGCGGGCAAGACCCAGCATCATTTGAAATGGATGAGAAAAAAGTACTCGCGACGAGAGCCTTTACGTCATCGAGCCGAAGTTTGAAATGCTTTCTTCAAGCACAAACACCTGAAAACTCCGCACTGATTTTTTTGTACGTCCACTCGTCCTATTCGGACCTATTCGGCCCGTTCGCTCTCAACAAGTCCCACCCATCTTCGGGCCTTCACCGAACCGGCAAGTGCGCTTTTTTCTTCCGATCAAACAACTTGGCCATTCTTCGCTGCTTTAAAAGCAAGTTCAATGGCAGCGACAAAGAGAAAGTACTCACACAGGAGAGGCGCTGTCAGTTTCGGAGGGAAATGTTGGAGCTTGCTCAGCACCCGCTCAAATGAATAACCTTCAAGAACACTGGACATGCCATCAAACGACGAGCACTGCAAGGCAGTGACAAGGGCTGGAGAAATAAGGTCGTTAAAGCAAGCACATTCGACTCTGTGAAATTCAATTTGACGAGAGGGAGTAAACGCTTTTGTAAGAGGCGTGAGCGAGCGCTCTTTTTCAGAGTGACAGTACAACAGCTTGTCCCACTTGTCGCCACTCGTATCTCTTCGAGAGCGCACACTTACTCTACTCCTTTCCTCGCCGTACCCCGCCTTTTTGCCTGTGCCGTTCTTTACACATCCGTTCTTGTGCTGCAGCTGTCGTCGCCAATTCTGTTTTGCCCGCGTAAAGCGCGTCTTGTATGCCTAGTATGAAAGCGCCGAGGCTGTTCGCAGCGTTCTCCAATTTCGCAACTGGGCCTGTCTCTCAGTTTTTCTTTTTGTTTTTTGCGCTTGTACTAAACGCCTCTCATGCGCCATCTTTAATAATCTGTTTCTTGTTCTTCGTTCGGCACAAGTTTCCACGGGAATTCAATAGCACCAGCTGTGCAGCATAAACAACAGAATGTTCTCCATGCAAATCTTGTTCCTCTTTAAGGCGGTAAAGCATTCCATTGGTACGCACACATTGTATTAGAGAATGCATGCGAGAGTGGTCGCGTAACTCATTGGAGAGTAGCCTATACAATTGTTTTCTTTTCGCGCGTGCTCAGCGGCAGTGTCTGCATAGCACATGCAACCTCCGAGCTCGCACATATTGTACGGAGTTCTGAGTACAATCGGTCGCGACTAAAGAAAAAATTCCCGCGCCTTCCCGCGAGGGGAACACGAGTAAATGCAGAGCATTGGGGCCTCAGTACTGGTTGAAGGCAGTGTTGCTTCCATCGCTTCTTCCGTGATGCTGGAGTAGCAGACACGAGTAAACGTGGGAGCGAGCGTCAACCAAGGAAGGAAGGAGCGACGCAGTGACTGAAGCACGAACGACCGCTAGCCGCTTTATATTTGCAGCGCGCGCAGTAGAGGGAGAGCAGTACGGGGGGGAGTGCGCGCATGCACAAGCAGCGCGCGCCCTTCCACGCCCCACCGCGCTGCTATCACGCACCTATTACGGCGAGACCGCGACGGAGCGAACGGGCTGACTACGACGCATGCGCGCGCCAGCTGCTGTTGAGAGAGAGGAGGGAAGGAGGAGAGGCGCACCTGCTGCGGACGCGGAGCTGTGGACGCCGTCCGACGCAGGAAGAGGCGAGGCTAAGAAATGCTCTGCATTTAAAAGGAGAGCCGTCCAACCTCATACAATTGCCGCATGAGCAGTGGAACTGCGTCGTCCGCTTCCAAGGAATGTGGGTCGTGCGTGAACAAATTTATATTATATTACTGTATTGTTTATGAATGCTAGCTTCCCAAATGTACGACGAAGCATCGCTTCACATTTCGCATTGATAGGTGGAAGACATTCGAGCACTGCCATGTTTGAGAAGCCGTTACTTGTACAGTGATCCGAATATTCGCCCAATTTTAGCATCGCGCTAAAACTCGGTGAATGACGAGGAGATAATGAAATACTGGAGACACTTAGGTCTGCTTACGTTCGAGCATTTAATCTGGAAGCATTCTCTTCTCTTCAGAGCAATTTTCCTCTCTATGGAGTAATGTGAGCGTATTTCACCGAAAAGACGAGGTGAACCGGCCGCGAGATTGTGACGGTAGCTGTGGTCATAACTCGAAAATCACCTTGAGAGGGTATGTGACCACTCAGAAGACCCTTATGAATGTCGTACTGAGAATCGGAGACTCTGTATTAGCGTAGGTTTATGGAACAAATATGAAGCACCGCTGTACAGCAGTAAAGTATTGCGATGGGTAAATGTAACATGAAGGTCGTGTTACGTGTACGCCCTAGGTGTACAGTTTTTGTTAAGTCTTTTGTCTGTCGACGCGGGCTCCTCGGTTTGATTTTAACTCCTGCTGGTGTTTTTAAAGGAAAGCCTTATATGACCTGGCGAAAGCTGTCGTGTGCACGAAGCACTCTTCCTTAGAAAACACGTGACCAAAACATGTTGAAGAGGAGGGAGATGTTAGGAGTAGAGTGGCTCTGTTTATCTCGTCGGCGGCCGAGAGGACGCTCAGCAAGCTGCTGCGAGAAGCGCAGGTAAAAGAGTAACGGCTGGCGGAGCCGGTAGGTGGTTAGGTCGGTTTATCCGACAATTCCTCGTTTATCCGAATCATCTACAGAACCCCATTCACTACTGGATAACACTTCCCATCGTTATGTAGTCTGTTGAGCAGTCCAACGCCACATTGCTTTTTTGAGGGTATAGTATAATCCATGACGCACAGCCGTTCTCTGCAACAATAGACCTTCCGGCCGTTGTCCATTAATGACAGCAGGCGAGAATTACGGGACATTCACAACTTCACTTTGAACAAGCTAGTTACCCCAAGTAAATAAAGCTAGACAAAACGATGGAGCCATCGTTGGAAATAATTTCAGCCTTAATGTCCCTAATTTGTCTACATTATACGGGGTGTGGCAAGGAGGACTTTCCGGGAGTATGTGGAGTCATTTTTATAATAGGCTTTCAGAGGTAAACTTGTTTTTGCTGCGCGAGAGAGATCAGGGGGCGTGACGCGCACAATCAAACGAGTTCCAATTGTAATTTAGGGCAACAATCACTAATACTTGAAAATTAACAATTTATAATTGCAGTTAGGCTTGTGACTGTAATGTGGAAAGTGTAGGGGATCATCGTCAGCCTGATACCCAGCGTTAGATGTGCGAAACTTTTATTGCCCGCCGACCCCTGGACTGATCACTTAAGTTCTCCGAACGCGCGCACCTGGAGCTCGGCGGCTGCAAAGCGCCCCAAAGCCATGCCCTCGTGCTGACGTCACTCAGGGATGCAGGCCCCACACCTACACCGTCCTTTATCAAAGCCTAGCTAAAAGGGAGGCGCGAGCTCACGTTAGCCTCCGCACTACCCGGGCCATGGCTTCACCAGCTTTCAAACGGAAAGTAGTTCCGTATAATTGTTCTTGATCGCGCGCATGAAGAACAATTTTATCTCTGAAAGCCTATTTTTGAAAATTAGTCGGACTTCCCTGAAGCACCCTACAGAAATTCCCACAGTTTTTGCCACAATGTAGGTTTTGCCGCAAAGCGTATAGCGCTGCCACGTAACAAGCTCTCCTTTCTCGCCCCCCTCTCCGACTTCTCACATGATGAATCTACTCGAGTGTTGCCCCATTCTGTTCACTTTTCGCGCGTTGGGAGTGCTCGCGGCGTCAGCTGCTGTATTTCTGTTGTTCTTGAACCAGCTCGTGCGTCCATCTTTTCCAGTGGAACCCCGCTTACACATCCCCTGGATTTATGGCGACCCGATTTTTACAACGTATCACCACGGTCCCGGCATACTTCCCATAGAAACAATGCATGAAAAACACCGATGATATGACGCTCGGGTGCACGCTGTCCGCTTTAAACGACGGAGCCTAGCGCAGATAAACCGGCCATTTTCCCATAGTTTACATTCCGTTGCCGCCTCATGCTGTCCTTCTGTATTCTTAACAACCGTTTGACTTGATGCGCACATGTCAGTAGGGAGACCAGACCACTCACGAAACAGAAGCAAGAAGGCAAGCGGATACTCCTGAGCAAGAGTTAACCTGCGACGGCCCCACGCGGCAGCAGTACGCCCACGCGCAAACCGCGAAAAGTCAGAGTTCAGGTGGTAGGTGGACCGTCAATTTGAAGTTTCCGTTGAGCCGCCGACGAACGCGAAAACACATACAACGCCACCCCATGGCGATGACCGAACAACTGCTTCCCCCGCCCGCTCGATCCAAGTTTCTTCCTTTCACGACGCTCTCTCTCCCTGTATCTCTGCTGTCTTGTTATCAGTGCTTATCAGTGTCACTCTGCTCTTTTCTTTGCTAGAGTGCCTCAATTCACGCGCGTCCACCGCAAGGGTGGAGCACAATCCAAGAGGCGATGGGTGGGGACACGTACCCGTTGTCACTGCCATTTTGGGTCACTGGCTGGATGCCACAGCAAGTCACTGTAGCAAGACCGCGCTAACAGTTTCGTCGAAACATGTTTTACTCGAACAGCTTGAATTATCTTATATTTTTCGATTTGCTTGGTCTTGTGGGAAACGAAAACAGCCATGTGTTGAGCACTAGAACACAATAGCGATGGCACGGGACCGTTCAAAAATTGTCTCCACCAGATAAGGCAATGCCGCTTTTTGTTCATCTCCACCTTGTACTATAGTTCGTTTGGCTGGGCCTTGGCAGTTTCACACTCACCATTTCCTCTCTCAATTTGCTCGACCACGTCGGCCTGATATCACGTGGCGCGCGGCGCTTGGCTGGCGGACTAGCTGTACGTCAAAAAAGAGACGTGGCACAACATCATCATCATCACCCCCATAATCATCGTCATGGCCAGCCTAGTTTACGCCCACTGCAAGGCAAAGGCCTCTCTCATTAATCTCAAATTATCCCGGTCCTGTGTTAAGAGCAACCACTTTATCCTCGCAAACTTTTTGATCTCATCTGCCAATTTAACTTTCTCGGATACGGCTTGGCTGAGGTGTGCTTCACCCAGAATACGCGGGCATGTATGAACCATTCCACCCTTTTTATCATTTAGGAAGAGTTTACTTTTATATGTGATTCCCGTGCGACCATTTTTTCAGCTTCTTTTCAGCAATGCGGATGTTTCGAGTGAAAGACAAATGGACAGAAAACTAGACCAAACTTTTCTCTTTGACCCGCCGCGGTGGCTCAGTGGCTAAGGCGTTGTGCTACTGAGAACGAAGTCGCGGTTCGATTCCCGGCCGCGGCGGTTGCTTTTCTGATGGAGGTGAAAAGCAAAAACGCCCATGCGTTCCAGATTTCGGCGCACGTTAAAGATCCCCAGGTGGTCCAATTTAATCCGGAGGCCTCCACTATGGCGTGCCTCATCGCCTGCGTTGCATCGGCGCGTTAAACCCC
Source organism: Haemaphysalis longicornis (assembly GCF_048455015.1). Lineage (NCBI taxonomy): Eukaryota > Metazoa > Arthropoda > Arachnida > Ixodida > Ixodidae > Haemaphysalis > Haemaphysalis longicornis. The sequence continues at coordinate 142,183,388 of NW_027526407.1, forward strand.
ACAATCAATCAATCAATCAACTTTTCTCTTTGGGAGAGCCCAAGGAAGACGGCCGTCTATAGAAAATGACCAGCACATCAGGCGCGCAAAGCCGAAGTGGACCGATGAGGCTAGCCCCACAAAAACACCTTTGCAAAAGCTTTCGCCAAGCTTTGTTCTGCAAAAAACGCCTGCCTGAATAAAACTGAACGTTGACAACACTAACTGGAACTAAGATAACAGATGAGCTGTGTCAGGTTCTTCCAACGCAAGCCGGGCAGTATCTCACATTACGCGACTAAAACTCCCAAACGCCAACAAGAGAACAGGGCGGACCTTTCTCCGCCCTTTCTCGGTAGCAGCGGCTGAGAACACACGAACACACACCGTGACAGCGACGTGACTACACACACACACACACACACACACACACACACACACACACACACACACACACACACACACACACACACACACACACACACACACACACACGCACACGCACACGCACACGCACACGCACACGCACACGCACACGCACACGCACACGCACACACGCACACGCACACACACACACAAGCACACACGCACGCACGCACGCACACGCACGCGCACGCGCACGCGCACGCGCACACAGGCACACGCACACGCACACGCACACCGAAGGAGAATACGAGGAACGTCGGCTGTTTTCTCCACGTAGCTCGGTCGCACTGCTTTCTAGATCAACAACCCCGGCAGCGCCGGAGGCAACGCCGGGGGGAGTTCGTGTGGTATCACAATGTGACGGGGAGTAGGAACAGCGGTCGTGTGGCAAATGGAAGAAAGAGCGGCCCGAGAGCTACGAGGAGACGACCGCAACGAACAGGGAACAAAAACTGCAACACAAATTTTGGCAGGGCACGAAGGGAAGCGTAGGGAGAACGGAATCCTAGGGATGCCAATTACGTAATGAGGGGAGAAGTCTGATGCAGGGGAAAATAAAGAAAAGAACATCTGTCGTCGTCATACTGTTGCTGTACGGCGGATGGCCGCATTTCCAGGACGGGCGGGAATGTGGATGGCGAACAAGAGAGACGGGAGGGGGCATAGTGGGGAAAAGGGGTGAGCTCGGCTTTCCCGCGAAGCAGCAGATGCGCAATCGAGCCGTTGTCGCCGATTATTTCGAAAGGCCGACAAAAGGTCAAGCGCGTGTCGTGGAAGGGCGAACCGCTTTGTTGCTGCTGCGGCTGCGACGTTCGTTTGGGGGAGTGGAGTTGTTGCAAAAGCGCTTGGTGCTGCGGCCATAGAGTTTCTTAGTAAGTATTTTCTAAGAAACTCTATGGCTGCGGCTGCCGCTTGGTATCAGCCCATATTGGCGGACGGCCTCGTAGGCCCTTGACACTGGGACGATTCTCATACTATTCGCTATCATTTTGGCGGCTTTATTCGGGAGAGGAAAAGCCGCGCTATGATGAAGCTGGCACCACAGCGTTTAATTTGCGTACACGTAATCTACCCGTTATGACTTAGCGAGGATAGGAGGACAGGGAAACCTTTGCAGTGCTGAAAAATGGACACGTCCTATGTTTCCGTCGTCTAGTAGACAAAAAAGAACTGGGAGTGAAATTTCTAGTAATAATAGCATAGCTGGCAACATTAACAACTACTGCAGCATCAACGAAAAGGTTGCCGGTATTGGTTTAGGCGTAATAAGAGATACAAGTTAAATGTGGTACAGGTCTACGCGCCTCCATCCAGCCACCTGGTTGAACGCTTCTATGAAGATGTGAAATGGGAATTGAGTAAAGTGAAAACACAGTATAACCTAGTTATGGGAGACTTCAATGCTAAAGTAGGCAAGAATAAGGCTGGAGACAAAACAGTTGGGAACTATGGCCTGGGTTGTAGAAATAGCACACGGGACCTATCAGTCGAGTTCGCAGAACGGAATAATCTCTGCATCATGAGTACCCATCTGCAGATTTCCCGCTCTTGGCAGTCCTTTCAGCAGGAATTACTCTCTAGTTATTTACCCATATGTAAATTAATGTCGCGCAGCTAATAATTCGGGTGAAACCGTGATTTATGCACAGTTTCAAGTGTTGAACATTGCGCGACTAGGTTCCAGACCCATGGAAACTCTCCCTTACAAATGCATGGGGAGGAAAATTTGACAGAGAATTACCCAAACGATATATGGAGAACCCTGTAAAATTCTTTAAGAATTTTCATAACCATGTGGACGTCTTGTTTTGCGCCAAATATCACTTTCGTGAAGTGGTTTTGCTAAGTTCCTGAGATGTCCGAATTTTGAGCGCGGAAGCTGGGTATTCTTCTGCAAACGGGAGAGCCGGTAGTGGACGTGGAAAAGCCCGAATGACGAGCATAAAAAAAATGAAATGTACTCCATATTATGCGGCAACCCTCCCGACGTGGAGGATGTGCAAGTGCTCGGAAGGGTGAGGTGTAGTGACCACCGTGTGGTAGGATCTCGAATTAAGCTAGATTTGAGAAGGAACCATAACAAGCTTGTATGAAATAAGCCGAATAATGAGCTAACAGTAAGACGTAAAGTAGAAGAATTGAGGATCGCGCTGCAGAACCGGTATTCAGCTCTTACACAGGAAGCAGAGTTTACGACACAGGAAGCCAGCGACAATCTTACACGCATTATCGCGGAGTGTGTAGTAGAAGTTGGAGGTACAATATCTAGACAGGATACTGGCAAACTTTCCCGGTAGACGAAAGATTTAATAATAAAACGGCAAAGCTTAAAAATCTCCACTGCAGCTGGTAGAATAGAACTAGCGGAGCTTTCGAAGTTAATAAGCGTGAGAAAGATGACATACGGATGTATATTATGGAGAGTTTCGAGCCGGCTGTAAAGAACGGAGGCAGCCTGAAAGCAGTAAAGAGGTGTCGAGGCATGGAAAAAAATGAGATGTGTGCACTTAAAGAAAAGCGAGGCAGTGTCATCACAAATAGGGAGAAAATAGTTGTAGTAGACGATGAGTTCTATAGGGATCTGTACAGTAGCCAGGGTTCCAGGATAATGCCGAACGAGAAAGTAGTTTAGAGAAGATAGACATCCCACCAGCAACGATAGAAGAAGTAAAGAAGGGTTTGAAAGAAATGCAAGGGGGCAAAGCACATAGCGAGGATCAGATAACAGGAGACCTCTTGAAAGATGGCGATCAACGTGTACATTAAAAAACCGGAAAACTTGCATACGCAAAGGCTATTGCCGCGAGTGTACGGGCGTCTTCGGAGAACACGAACATCATGCTAACTCTTAAGAAAGGGGACATGAAGGACTTAAATAATTACAGGCCGATCAGCTTACTGTCAGTCGTATACAAGGTACTTACCAAGGCAACCGCTAACCGAATCTCTGCAATCTCATATTTCAGTCAACTTAGTGAACAAGCAGGGTTTCGCAAAGGCTATTCAACAACGAACCGTATTCACGCGATCAGTTATGTGATATAGAAGTGCGCGGACTCTACTCAACCCCCATAAATAGCCTTCATAGATTGTGATAAAGCACTTGACTCGGTCGAAACCTCAGCAGTCATTGCGGAATCAGGATGACGACTTTCATTACGTGAGAACACTAGAGGATGTCTACAATGAATCCACAGCGACCATCATCCTCCATAATGAGAGGAGTTAAATTCCTATAAGGAAGGGCGTCAGGCAAGCAGACACAATCTCTCCAATGTTATTCACAACATGTTTGCAAGAAGTATTATGAACATGGGATTGGGAACAGGTGGGAGTAAGGGTCAATGGTAAATGCCTCAGTAACCTCAGCTTTGCTGATGACGTTGTCTTGATAAGCAACTCGGGGGAGGAATAGCAAAGCATCATTTACGCACTGGACAAACAGACTAGAACAGTGGGCGTGAAAATTATTACGCAGAAAACCGAAGTAATGATCAATAACCTCGGTACAGCACAGCGGTTTGAGATTGGTGGCGAGGCAGTGGAAGTGGTAAGCGAATATATCTAGTGAGGCCTAGATGTGACCGCGTGTCCCAACATGAGGCAGAGATAATTACAAAGGTAAGAATGGGGTGCAGTACATACGGAAGATATACTCAGATAATGAATTGCAGCCTACCATTGTCCCTGAAAAAGAAAGTGTATGACAAATGCATCTTACCCGTACTCACTTACAGGGCACAAACTTGGAGGCTCACTAAAAGGGTTCCACTTAAATTGTGGATGCCTCAGCGAGAAACAGAAGGGAAGATGATAAGTATAACATTAGGGACAAGAAGAGAGTGGAGTGGATCAGGGAACAGACGCGTGTTAAGGACATACTAGTAGAAATTAAGAAGAAGAAATGGGTGTGGGCAGGGCATGTAATGCAGAGGGAACATAACCATTGGTCATTAAGGGTAACACAGTGGATTCCTAAAAAAGGCAAGCGTGGCAGGGGGCGGCAGAAAGTTAGATGGCCAGATGAGATCAAGTTTGCGGGCATAAATTGGTCGCAGTTAGCACAGGGCCAGGATACTTGGAGATCTATGGGGGGGGGTCATTGCCCTGTAGTGGGCGTAGATAAGGAGATGGTTATTATGAATGCACCACATAAAACGCATTGTGTGTGTATGCATGTGCGTGCGTGTTTGGGGGGAAGTGAGAGAGAGAGTGATGGAGGGAGTAGTGCTTGCAAAAAGTCATCAAACCGGCTATCCGGTTAAACGCATGCGGAGCGACTCCAGCCTTGAAAGCTGGTTATCCGGATCAGCACAAGTGGATTCAATGTAGATTCGATCAGCACAACTGGTTTTAATATCCGGTTAACCAGATATTTAATATTTGGATGGCTGGGCGTGAAACATATTTTGCAAAGAAGCAGCCACGGCAAAAGATCCGCGTAACAAAAGCGACCCCGAAGCGGCGTAGCCATAAAATCGACGCTAGAAAACCTGCTCGGGAGCGCAAAGATATGTTTTTTACATAGAACAGCAATCATGATATTGCCGCGAACCATACATTGGGTTTGTTTATTTGTGTTTTGCTTTTACCGCCGGCTGCGCCGGTCTGTGTCACGGAGCAAGATCTGTGTTATCTCTGCGCCAAGGGAAGCGCGTGTTCCATTCTTTCTTTCTGTGCCGCATGTGTTATCTGTTGTGATAGGGAGAGCATTCCGATCTAACGTGAACAGCCCAGAATAATCTTCTTGGATCTACTATGTTCTCGATGCGAATCGACGTTTCGAGAACCACGCGCGCCAAAAGATAAAAAGCCTGCAGTGCGGACGCCGGGGCATTCGATTCTGCGACGCTCTCCGACGCACGTAACGTCACTTTGTTGACCACTGCTTCGCCGCCTCTGTATTCTTTTCAGTTGTTAGGGGAGCACAAGTTCGCTCCAATAAACTTGTTTCTTTCCCAAACAACTGCTTCGTCCTTGGCTACGTGACATCTGGTGGAGGTGCTGGGTACGCACCCTTCATGCCCACTACAACCTCTGGAAGCCGCCAAGCCAGTCCAACAAGAGCCAGCCTCCGCGTGCAAGATTTACCACCCGAGTTCGGTCTACTGCCGGAGAAGACGAAGAAGAAAAACGTCGCAACCAGCACCATGCTCAACCAAGCCAATCCTCCTGTCGTTCTGCAGCAGCCACGGGAACCGCCATCATTCCGAGGAGCCCCCGCAGAAGACCCAGAAGAATGGTTGGAGAAACTGGAGCGCGTCCGGAAGTTCAACAGGTGGGACGACGCAGAAACGTTCCGGCACGTTTTCTTTTACTTGGAAGATTCGGCTCGCACTTGGTTCGAGAACCACGAGAGCTCCTTGACAAACTGGGCTCAGTTCAAAAGCGAGTTCACTAAGACCTTCACTACCGTCGTGCGGAAAGAAAGAGCCGCCCTTTTGTTGGAAACGCGCACGCAACACCCCAATGAAGGCGTCTTGATCTTCGTTGAGGAGATGAAGCAGCTATTTCGCCGCGCGGATCCCGAAATGACGGAAGAAAAGAAGTTGCGCTTCTTAATGCGCGGAGTGAAGGAGGAACTGTTTGCCGGACTTGTCCGAAATCCGCCCAAAACCGTCGCCGAATTCGTGACCGAAGCCAGCACCATTGAGAAAGCCCTCGAAATGCGTGCTAAGCAGTATGACCGCAACTTTGTTGGCGCGGCCAATGCGAACGACTTTGGCAGCACGCGGATCCCGGCCGACAGCCTACGCGAGACTATCCGCTCAATAGTGAGAGAGGAGCTGCGGAAACTTCTCCCAACGCCGCCGCAGGCCCAAGTCGCTTCTCTCACCGACGTCATTAGAGAAGAAGTGCAACAAGCGTTGGGAACCTCTACGCCATCCGAGGTACCCCAAGAGCTACAAGCTATGACATACTCCGCGGCTGTTCGTCGACCCCGCCCTGCTCCAACACGCCGTCAAGAGGCCCCGCCGTACCGCCGCCCACTGTCACCCGCCCGACCCCCGGTAGCCCGAAACCAGACGCCGAGGAAGACGGACGTATGGCGAACTCCCGATAACCGTCCTCTGTGCTACCACTGCGGAGAGGCCGACCACATTTACCGTCGCTGCCCATACAAGAGGCTCGGTTTTGGAGGGTTCTCCGTCGACGCCCCACGCCCCCGATACGGCCAGCGCCCTGCTGAGATCGAAGAATACCTCTCCAACACCAACCGAGGACCAGCCCGCTTCAACCGTTCACCGTCGCCCTACCCGTATCAGTCACCGAACCGCCGCAGCACTGCTGACTTCTCACGTGGAAGGTCCCCCAGCCCACGCGGGGGAAACTAAAAGCAGCAACTTCGGGAGGTAAAGTTGCACAACGGCGGAAAAATGAAAACCCTCCAACGACGCAAGGACTCGCCGAAGACAGTGATTCACGACATGCCTTCATCCCAACGACCCGACCTAACCCTGACGAGACTCCCGAACACGACGACAGCTATACGCCGCGACGCTTACCCGACCTGACCGAGACGTCCGCTGAGAAGACGTGGACAACGACGACGCACAGTGCCCGACCGTCAACACGCACAAGCCGAGATGCGACGCCCCGACGCACCCGGAACTCAAGGAAGGCGGCATCCGACGTCAAGGTGTCCATCGACGGTTTTGATGTAGTCGCCCTCGTAGACACGGGAGCCGACTACTCCGTAATGAGCGGACCATTTGCGTCTAAGCTGAAGAAAGTTATGACCAGATGGGACGGTCCGCACATACGCACAGCAGGAGGCCACCTCGTGACGCCAAGTGGAACGTGCACATCACGCGTCACCATAGACGGCACAACGTACCCTGCGGCGTTCGTCGTTCTGCCTAACTGCTCCCGCGACGTGATTCTCGGAATGGACTTTTTGACGGACAACGGCGCAATAATTGACCTGCAGACCAAGTCGATAACATTTTCCTCCGATCACTCCACGACGCCGCAGCCGAACCCCGATCACCGTGCTGCTGTCAGGATCGCCGACGATCACATCACCCTGCCACCCCGCGCAAGCTTGATGATCGCCGTCTACTGTGAGGATGCTGCTTCTGACATCGACGCTATCGTAGAGAGTGATCGAAAGTTGATTCTCGACCGCGGTGTCTCCGTCGCAAGAGGCATTGCGCACTTTAAGCAACGCCAATCTCACGTTTTGGTCACTAATTTCACCGAAGAGTACCAGCATTTAAACAAGGGAGCTGCAGTTGCGTTCCTCGAAGAAACGCAAGAAGCAAGTGATGTGATCGCGGTCGCCGACTTTGAACGCACACCCGTAGAAACCTTCAAGCTCCCGCAGCCATTCGACGTGAATCCGGCGCTACCGCAAGAACAACGGAAAAAATTATTGGCTTTGCTGCGTCGCTATAGCGAATGTTTTTCGTCGAGCGTAAAACTACGTCAGACCCCTCTAGCGAAGCACCGAATAATAATCGAAGACGGAGCCCGACCTACCCGACAGTCACCGTACCGCGTCTCTTCACACGAACGGGAAGCCATCCGGACTCAAGTCGACGACATGCTCAGCGACGACATTATACAGCCATCGAAAAGCCCCTGGGCTGCGCCCGTCGTACTCGTAAAGAAAAAAGACGGCACATTAAGGTTTTGTGTTGACTACCGGCGACTCAACAAAATCACGAAAAAGGACGTGTACCCCCTCCCCCGAATCGACGACGCCCTCGACCACCTCTGCCACGCGAAGTACTTCTCATCGATGGACCTGAAGACCGGCTACTGGCAAATTGAAGTGGACGAGAGAGACCGAGAGAAGACTGCATTTATAACCCCAGACGGCCTATACGAGTTCAAGGTGATGCCGTTTGGGCTGTGCACAGCACCAGCGACGTTTCAAAGAGTCATGGACACTGTGCTAGCTGGCCTTAAGTGGCACACCTGCCTCGTATACCTCGACGACGTAGTGGTATTCGCCCGGACTTTCGACGAACACCTTGCAAGGTTGGAGTCTGTACTCGAGGCCATTCGTACGTCGGGGTTGACGCTGAAGCCTGAAAAGTGCCGTTTCGCATACGGGGAACTCAAGTTCTTGGGCCACGTCGTCAACGCCGCGGGAGTCCTACCTGACCCGGCAAAAACATCAGCCATTGCGAACTTCCTAAGGCCGAAAGACAAGAAGGGCGTGCGAAGATTTCTCGGGCTGTGCGCATACTACCGGCGCTTCGTCGCAAACTTCGCACGAATTGCAGAGCCACTCACGCGCTTGACTAAAGATAGCACCCCTTTCAGCTGGGAAAACGACCAAGAAAAAGCATTCGGCGAGCTGCAAAAACGCCTGCAAAGCCCGCCCGTGCTCGCTCATTTCGACGAAAATGCCGAAACGGAAATGCACACCGACGCCAGTGATATAGGCTTGGGTGCCGTCCTTGTCCAAAAGCAAAGCGGCTGCGAAAGGGTAATCGCCTATGCCAGCCGTGGTCTGTCGAAGGAGGAGAAAAACTATTCTGCCTCTGAGAAAGAGTGCCTGGCTATTATATGGGCGATTTCAAAATTTCGCCCATACGTGTATGGAAGGCCATTCAAGGTTGTAACAGACCACCATGCGCTGTGTTGGCTCGCCAATTTGAAGGACCCCTCTGGCCGTCTTGGGCGGTGGAGCTTGCGCCTGCAGGAGTTCGACGTTACAGTCGTTTATAAATCCGGCAGGAAACACTCCGACGCCGACTGCCTGTCCCGCGCCCCCGTCGACCCACCACCACAAGACTCTGATGAAGACAGCGCGTTCTTCGGGATTGTGACGGAGAGCGACCTAGCCGCCCAGCAGCGTGCTGACCCCGACTTACGCGTCATAATCGAGTACCTCGAGGGATGCAACGTTGCCGTTCCTAGGACCTTCAAACGCAGCTTACCAGCATTCAGCCTGAGAAACTCCGTCCTTGTGAAGAAGAATTTTAGCCCCGGAACAAGAGCGAATTACCTTCTCGTCATCCCCGCGGACCTTCGTGACGAAATTTTGGAAGCGTGCCACGACGACCCGTCTTCCGGACATCTGGGCACAGCCCGCACTATTGGAAAAATCAAGGCGAGGTACTACTGGCCCGGCCTTACCTCTGACGTCACCCACTACGTCCGGAGCTGCCGTGACTGCCAGCGACGAAAAACGCCGCCGACAAGACCCGCCGGACTTCTGCAACCGATCGCCGTCCCATCGAGACCATTTCAACAGATTGGAATGGACCTTTTAGGCCCGTTCCCTACGTCACGATCACAGAACAAGTGGATTGTCGTAGCGACAGACTACATGACGCGCTACGCAGAGACCGCCGCTCTTCCGAGGGGGACTGCACAAGAAGTGGCGAAGTTCTTTGTAAGCCAAGTTGTGCTGCGGCATGGAGCCCCGGAAGTCCTAATCACAGACCGTGGAACGGCATTTACTGCGGAGCTGATGCAAGGAGTATTACGCTACAGCAACACGGATCACCGAAGAATGACGGCGTACCACCCCCAAACGAACGGACTAACAGAACGTCTGAACAAGACAATCGCAGATATGCTGTCAATGTACGTTGACGTTGAACATAAGACTTGGGACGAAGTGCTCCCGTATGTCACGTTTGCGTACAACACGGCTATCCAGGAGACGACGCAGCTGACGCCGTTCGAGCTTGTCTACGGTAGAAGGCCGACTACGATGCTCGACGCCATGCCTCCGCACGTAGAAGACGACTCCCTCAACGCCGACGTCCACGGATATCTTCAACGTGCGGAGGAGGCCCGCCAGCTCGCTCGAGTTCGTATAACGAACCAGCAGCTGGTGGATGCGGGCCGCTACAACCTCCGACGCCGAGACGCCGAGTACCAACCAGGGGATCGTGTGTGGGTTTGGACTCCCATCCGACGACGCGGACTCAGTGAGAAGCTCCTGCGACGGTATTTCGGACCCTACCAGATTCTACGACGTGTTGGCCAACTTTCCTACGAAGTGATCCCCGATGGTGACTCCGGCACATCACGACAACGCACGCGGCCTGAAGTCGTCCACGTGGTTCGCTTAAAACCTTTCTACGGACGATGACGAACTCTTATTTTCATTTGTTCGGACTGTCGCTTATGTTAGCATCGGGTCGATGCACTCTTAGAGGGGGGGTAATGCCGCGAACCATACATTGGGTTTGTTTATTTGTGTTTTGCTTTTACCGCCGGCTGCGCCGGTCTGTGTTATCTCTGCGCCAAGGGAAGCGCGTGTTCCATTCTTTCTTTCTGTGCCGCATGTGTTATCTGTTGTGATAGGGAGAGCATTCCGATCTAACGTGAACAGCCCAGAATAATCTTCTTGGATCTACTATGTTCTCGATGCGAATCGACGTTTCGAGAACCACGCGCGCCAAAAGATAAAAAGCCTGCAGTGCGGACGCCGGGGCATTCGATTCTGCGACGCTCTCCGACGCACGTAACGTCACTTTGTTGACCACTGCTTCGCCGCCTCTGTATTCTTTTCAGTTGTTAGGGGAGCACAAGTTCGCTCCAATAAACTTGTTTCTTTCCCAAACAACTGCTTCGTCCTTGGCTACGTGACAATATCTGAATACCCAGAAAAAAAATCGTCTGTCAAGCTACGCTAACCGATCACTCCTGTCATCCGGTTATGTGTCTTTGAAATTCGAATAATCCGTGGATCAAATAACCAGTTTAGCAGCAAACCTAATTTGGCTTCGCCCCACTAGGAGAGAGGGATGCAGCAAAACAGGAAGGGATGAACCCTAATGTCACATAAATATAGCTTCCATAAGGGTTCTTCGTAATACAGCTAACGGGAGTTTCACTTGCACGTGCACCTTAAAGAGAAATGCCCTGTCAAGAAGCACCTCCCTGAATGGCATGTATACTTCCTTAAATGTTACCGATCGTGTCCATTTGTTTTGCAAGGGGGCCAAGGCTGGAAAGAAGCGGTAATGACCTTACGAAAACGAATAAGAAAAAAACGATTTAGACACTTCGAAAATGCCATTTGTGGAGAGACGCCCTGAAAGGCTCAAGTTATTCCTCCTACAGACTGTAGAATTGGCGAGGAGTTCCCCGGTACATGTTCTTGCGAATAAGTCAACGACAAATAGGCGTCATGAATCGCCAACAAATTTAATGAAAACCAGAAATACACCTGCGTAGACGAAATAACGACACAAATCTAGAACGAACTGGTTGTATGATGTTTATCTCGTCTCATCTACAAAATACACAAAATCCACAAAGGGCTCCCCGAATTAGCAGGGCAAGACATTGCCAGAGGATTGCGATAGGCCAGCGCGGACACAATGACAAAACAAGGCTCTAATTTCCGCAGGGGTCATCAACAGCCATCGCATCAGCTAGGTCAAGGCAGCAAAGAAAGCTAAGCAGAACACCTTAGCAAGGGCGAAACCAACGCAAGTAGAAATAAATATCCAGAGAGCCATCCGGAGCCACGGTTAACAAAGAGATGGCGCAACCCGGGCCTACGTATTCACCGTCTGTCGCGGCCGGTGGGCTGCTCTTTTTCGCTGTTGGCAGTTAGGGGGCATTACACCGCGGACGGCAAGCTTGCACTGCGGGCATGGCACGACTCATTAATCCTCGAAAAGAACAGACTTCGAGACGAAGCGAAGTAAGAATACGGATGAATGTTGGAAGGGAAGTAAAAACAATGAATTGGCGCAGTGCAGCCGCGGACTTCCCTATGACGGCCGTATCGGTCCGCTGTTACGGTCGGCATAATAATGAACGCGTTTGAGTCTATTCACGGGGTGATTTTGAATTGGCTGCTCTATCGCCAGAGGAAAGGAACGTTAAAGAATAGAAAACGAGGGTCTCTGCGAAGTGACGACAGTGAACCCCCTTCCCGATTCTCTTTGTTACGAAACACATGCTGACACCAATCTTCTGGGCTTCGCGGACGAGGATTGGCCCACGACACTCTTTCGTTCCGACCGCAAATATTTCTTTCAGCCGTGAGGTGTGAACTATACACGATGTAGGTACATTTATCCACTGTGTCCCTGCATTTATTGACAGTTTATTTTCGGTAAATATGATCACGGAGTACCGCAGAATACTTCAAATTCGCGTTGAGAATGGCCCCGAGCGTTTACACGATCACACACAAAAGCGCAACGGAAAAGGCAAAAAAAAAATCCCCCTCGCGAGGGGCACGATCAAATGCAGAGCATCTCCGGGGGCGCACGACCTTAAGTAGTTTGCGTTACGTTAATGTTGTTGCACTTGTTGCTGTTGGTTGTTATATTGTAAATAAACGAGGAGACGTAATTACGTGGTCACGTGACATCATTTATTAGCAGGTGGGTGTGATTATTAGATGATGGTACGATGTCTTGAACCGGTGGTGCTACGCTGTTGTTCCATTGCGTAGCACCACTGGTTGAAGGTCTTGATTCCATCTCGTGCAACGGAGACTCGACGACGGCAACTGCTGACGAGAGAGCGCGGCGAAGAGTGCGTTCCAGCCTCGCCGACACCCGCCTTTATCACTCCACGATCGCGCCACGCGCGCGCTATGCTGACGTCATGATCACGCCACAGATGTTGTTGATCCCGCGACGCGCGCGCCCCCACCTGTTGGGCGCGAACCGACCGCGGAGAGAGCGCGCGATGAGAGCGGAGAGTAGGCGAGGAGGACCGGGGGAGAGGGCGCACCTGCGAGCGATGTGGACTACTACGGACGCCTAGAACGGGTGACATCGTGAGTTAAAGAAATGCTCTGCATTTAAAAAAACCTTGTAAGGCAGCTTGAAGGGACAGACACTTATTCAGTAAGACAGTAAGACTTATTCAGTAAGCAAGAAAGAGTTTTATTTTTTTTCACTACACAAGTGACATATCTATAAAATAAGCGACTAGGCCGGTGTGAACACTGACATGTATTTGCAAAGCTGTTCGTATTGGTGCACGATGGCTTTTTAAGTCCATGGGTCAAAAAGTAGTGAGTCCCACAGAATTGCTATCAGGTGAGCGCCCCTTAATATAAACAACAACTACGACGTGCGCAAAAAAACATCGTACAATCACCACCCCGTTTCTCCAACAATTGAGTTTTAAAAATGAAAGACAAGCACACTTTTGCACGACACTAAAGCAACCCAGTGGCGTCGGACATGTGCGACAACGGCAGCAATATCAAAATGAATAAATGGTTTCAGGAAATGTTGTTTTAGTCGTAGCACATTTATATTTGTGCATTTTCTTGAATCGGAATCGTGTCGTTGAGTACCCCTGCAAGGCTAATTTGAAATGTATCTGTAAGAATGAACCAACCAAGTCTTTACCTTCAGATGCCTGGAATCAGGCGTGGTTTCCGGGATACATAGCGAAAACAGAGCGTTACTTTTGTAAGCCACCTTGACACATATCCGGACGACTGAAACACTGTATTGACCTAGTAGGAATGCGCTGGTACAAATGCGGTATGGTCAATGCCTCTTACAATTTTAGTATACATAAGGACGTAATGACATCACAACACAGCATGGTATTGTTAAAGTAGTACCATACATTACTGATACTAAAAGTGGATATTCCTCCCCCCATGTAGCCATGATGTCTTCAAATATTTGCGTGCTATCAGCAAAAAATCACCTTACGTTGCTTGTGCCATTGCAGTGCACATGCACATGTGCGCTACAATTTCGCTTCATTGCTCCCAATAGATTCCACTTGTGTGCAGCCACCATCGCTTTTAATTTTTGAAATTAAAGTCAGCATTTCACGCTGTTACACACTCAGACTTCTTTTTTTTTGCTTATGTTGTGGAACGAATGTCACTGCAAATGAAGATGTTCAGTTTTTGTTGGGCCCCTTCGATCTAGAGTTTCTCGACATGCCATATACAGGAACTCAACTCCGATCCGCCCATTGACTGCTGTGACACCCTGGCAAAAAATGATACATGCATTCTTTTATCTAGTACTCTAATGTGACGTCATAAGACCCTTCTAAGCTTTTGCTTAGGTGTAATAATGCAAGTACAAAGCTACCTGCAAATGCAATTTGCAGGTAGGTTTTTGTCCCATGTGGACTTGTTCATTTTGAATGCATGTTCAACTCTGAACTCACTGCAGGAAATTTTTATAGACACCTATGACTTTTAAAATTTTTGAGTTTATGTAGTTTATTTTGGCTTTGGTAGCATTCCGCTTCCTCATGAACAAGACAGAGATCACGCCACGTCCTCAGCTTAAATGAACTCAGCCAATCACGACAGGGTGTCCGGTAAGGCAATTTGACTATTGTGAGAAATACCTCTACACGTCGCCAACCAGTATTCCTTTTTCCTTACTAAATAGCCAACTTAATTCATTTACTGGCTGAAAGCAGCTGGAACATTGCTAACAAATCGAGGACAAGGAACAGAGGTCGGGCCAATCCACCCTGTGGAGCTGCCTGTGAAGTGAAGCTGTTTAAAACGCCCACCAAGGGTGACTACGGCCCGCGTGCGATAAAGGGACCTGCAACATTTTTTTTTCAACTTTTTTGAAATCTTAAATTCTTGCAGAACGCAGTCAACAAACACACCCAGTACATAGGGTTCACAAAGTACCTCAGCCAAACTTACTACTCTATGCCAATCAGATAACTTGGAAATTCGCTAAAAAATTTGTCTCTCTTTTCCAGTCTTGACGTTCTTCAACGGCCCGAATTTCGTCACTGGGGTCATGTAGCGGCTGTTGCCCGGTTTTCCTTGAATTGCAACGCTTTTCGACAGCAACTTTAAAATAAAGCGACAAAACTAAGCAGAAACGGAAGGCGTATCTGGTGGGACGAGCACATCACGCAGTGCCGCACTGTGATGGCGGTAACAAGCTTTCGCAGTGCTTGCAGGCGTGAAGGAAAGAGTGAAAGCGTTTACCAGAAGTGTTGCATGGTCCCTTTAATCAGACGTTACACTCTACGTGTAACACGTTCTTTATTATTTCACTTCAGCACGACATTCAGAACGGGCTTATGAGCGGTGTCACACACAATCAGACTCAGCGTTTTCACCGCAGTTGTATTTTCGAGCAGCTGCGCAGCTGCTTAAGATCGGGGGGGTCGACTGCGACGAACAAATTTTAAGAAGGTTCTGGTTTGTTTTGTACGAATCGATGACTGAGCTGTCCACTACATATCCGAAATCCAAGTAATCGATAGATTGGCGACAGAGACGAAGGAGAAGGAAGATGCCATGCGTGGGTATGAGCTTCCTTTAATTTTTACTAACTCCCAACGCACGCGCAAGGCGAGCACAGAGGCGCGAGAGGTTGTGTGACGCTATCATGTGGCCTTGAGCGACAACACTGGGGCTAAACCCGCAGCTGTGCTCGGTGAGTACACCGTCTGTCTCCCCGTTCCCGCGTGCACTTGCAGATCAATGCGTAAGAGAACGGGCTTTCGCTCCATTTGCCTATTCGGTCCCGTTTCGATTCCCGGCGGTGCCAGTAATTTGTTTTATATGTTCGCGTGTTCCCCGGAGTTTTCTGTTGACGCCAACGGTCGCCGCAGAACTTTTTGCTGGTAGAGGTACAGAGGTTCGCTTTAAAACCGTACCTGCAGCTGTCCTGCACTAAATCGAAGGTTTCTCAGTCTCGCTGATCCCGCAAGTAGCGTCAGAAATGCTCTGCAGGAACTGTAACTTTCTCTGTTGGTGATGATGATCGTGGGTGAATTAAAAAACACGTTTGCCCTGGTCAGAATTGAACCGGGGTCCCTCGTGTTATGAAGCCGACGTCTACCCGAATACGCCAATCCGCCACGGTCTAAGCAATTTGGGTTTAGAGAGGGGTTCACAGGTGTGCAAAATAGGACAAAAATGCGTGCACCCCTCCATTTAACCACGACGACGTTGAATGCGAAGCTTCCTTCGCGCGAAATCAAATGGCTAAGGGTCAAAGTCAAAGACGCTTCGATAAAAACGCCAAACAGCGTGCGAGTCAAAGTCAAGCCTCAACGTGCTAAATTTCAAACCGCCTATGAGTCAAATACTAAACTCAAACAACAATTAACGTTTCCCTCACTAGAAAGCTTCGCGTTCTACCATCATCGCCATTAAACGGAGAGGTGCATGCTTTTTTTTCCTGGTCCTTCGTTTTTGGCAAAGTTCCAGCTGGTTTCTGCCAGACTCTAATTCTAACTCGCACAGACAAAACCCATTCTACTGAATACAGTTTAAGTGTGGCAGAAGTTCACAGCGCAGAACAACGAGAAAGCGCGAAGCAACACTAGCGCTGACTTTCAACGACTTTATTTGGGAAAACGGCTCAATGTATTTACTCACTTGAAGTTGTTCAAAGTCAGCGCTTGCGCTGTGTCGTTCTTCCTTTTTGTTATTGTTGCTTTGCTCTGTAAACTTCTGTCATGTACAACCAACAAGCCCAACTGGTTATCCGTGTATGTCAAACTCGATTAATGTGCTATTACTGCTTGGCAGGACTTTGAGTGAAGCAAATGTATACTATGCATTCCCAGATTCTTAGCATCTTTCATTATGTAACTCCAACACTCAGCAAAAAAAAAACAATATGATAACAATGTGAGATGCACAAGTGCCGTGTTAAGTGCTCCTAAAACACCACTTCCTGTACTTCCCCTAATAATTGCTGCTCACCCCCGAGAACCCTAGGTTTGGTCTTAAAAAAAACAAAAACCTTTATAGATTCCTTTGCCTTCTTTCAAAACAAAATCGATCAAAATCCTTGCTTTGCATGTTTTCAGGTCAGTGACTGCGAACGCTCGTAACCTTCCTTTTTTGCATACGCCACATACACCCACCGTGTTTTTCCTTGTATTTCAAGTTTTTCTTCGACAAAAACAAAACGTCAAATCCCGGTCGTTCCTGTCAACACCCGTCGACACTTTTTATGCTTCGCATAGTCATCGACCCACATTTTAATGACACCAACTCTGCTCTCTAACAAGGCTCTTCCGCTGTATGGATATTCAAGCTCGAAATCGATATCGCCCCCGAAAAAAAAACATTTTGCAATTCTTTTCTTCCGGGGACGGCAAAATCTATGCAGTGTAAATGCACGCCTCGTGAGCTCCAGCTATTTCCGGTGCAGTCGCAAAGTTCTGGAACAAATTCGACCGGGAAGCTCGGAGTTGAGAAAGGGAAAGGTACTCCAAAAACACCGAACGAGTAGCGCTTAGAAAACTGACGGATCTCCCGTTGGACTGGTTAATGATGAAGCAGAGCTTCTATCATGCCCAAATACAAGGATTCAACTGGAAACACTGTCATGGGCCAAGAACAAAAATTCCTACGTGTCGAGATCTGGGTGCTAGGAAAAGTTTCTAAGCGCATCTAAATTATTATGTAGCCCTCTACCAGGGCGTGCCTCATTGCCCATTTGTTTTCGGGTTTTCAGGAAATACAGTCATTGTAGAAAAGGAGATAAGTGGCAGCGGGTAAAGAACCTCAGCATGCGAAATTCCTTTTTTTTAACCCCCCCCCCCCCAATACCTCCATCATCATCATAAGCACCTCCAGAATAATCACCCGAGCGAAAAAGTGTAAATTCCCGAAAATTTGATAAAGCTAACGGACTCATTGTTGAGCTCTGATACTAACGGAGTGCCAATATCATTTACCGTTGGTGTAAATTTGGTACTCGACTCGTATCTACAATGTTCTGATGTTAAAGAAGGTTCGCTGTTCTCCCATAGTTCAACGAGAGAGAAAATTAACGTTTCATGGTGCAAACGGTTACAAACAAAATACCATCAAACTAAATTCAACTAATTTTATCACACATCTGTGGCAATGCAGGTAACACTTTCAATAAGATACCTTGAAAAAAGTTCAAGAAAATTCTCATTTGGGGTGAATCTGCACAAAGAAAGGTCTTCCACCGATAAGCCGTGACAGAAAAGGCCTTTCCTCTTCTGCCTTCAAAGCGGCAGTGAAAACAGAGAGGATTGTAGTCTCAAATAGACAATCAAACAATCTGCTACTTTTCTAGGCAAGGCCCAACCCATTACAAAATTATACTTGACGTACAGCGCGGATAACATCAACGTGCTGGCTGGCTGCGTTACGTATACAGGGAACAAGAGCAAAATGCAAATATATGCTCTATTAACATCACCGGAGTTAGCAACATAATTTCAATAAAGGCAAATTACCTTCGATTTAAATTTCAAACAAGCAAACGAAAACAAATTTGAAAGTGAAACCGTAAAGTTACATTGGGGTTCACAATATGTCCGTAACTTCGGCGGTGAAAATACCGTGAACACTTAAACAGGTGTAGAGCCCTGGGCAACTTAAATGTGATGGTGGTGAGCTGCGCCATATCCGTGTTTGATAGTTTTATGCCGCCTCAATGTGATGTTTTGTGATTGGGAGGGAGCGTAAATGGACGAAAGGCAGGTAATTGTGGTTGTTGTTGTTGTGGTGGTACAAGCAAAAGGAAAAGAAAAGTGCACTAGCGAAATGATTGAGAACGGCAGGGAGCTCGCCTGCATTTAACCCAGTGCGGAGGAGAGGGAATAAAAGGACAGAGCAGAGTGTCGTAGGGATAGAAGAAAAGAGAAGAAAGAATAAAAGATGGGGCTAAGCCAAGAAAGCACATCAGTCAGTCTAAACGGGGTCCTGGGGGCCTGAAGAAGTTAATACTATCTTTTTATATGTGGTATTTTCAGCTTCGGAAGTTGCTATACAAGACCGGATATAAATATCTACAGAACCCGAATCATCTGCTGTTCTGGTTACATGGGGTCCTGGGGCCAAGAGGTGGTTAAATCAACTTCTCTTCATCTGACTGGAACCACAGTTGGCTCGGACTTCATAAAGATTTATAACCGGTATTGTATACTAACTTCAGAAGGTTTTGTTGATATTTATTTTTTATGCTGACATACTGTGTATCAGCATAAATTTATTGTATGATTTTATTTAATGTGTATGATCTTATTTATTTTATGCGTATGATTTTATTTTCTTATACTTGATTTTTATGGAAATATACTGCGCATGAGCACAACAATCAAAATTAAAATTCGTGTGCAAATTGTTTACAATCAGCTGCCGATTGTGTAACAAAAGATTAATACCCTTCATGAGGATTCAAGAAGTTACCAGCGGTTAGCCATGCATGTCTTTATGCTTTTCATGAAAACTGACGAATGTGTCGGTATCACATGACGCGTCGATTGCAGACGCCACGGAGAACGGAGTCGTACCCATGGTGTCTGCCCTATTTCTAACAAGAACATCGGACACAGTCCACCGTTTTTCAGGCCAGGCGACTTTTTCCTCACAGTTTTCGCAGCGAAAAAAACTAGTTAAGCACTGTTTGTGTCTACAAAGCAAGTTACCGCATATGCTACGCTCGTAACAAGCACTGTAAAAGTCGAGCACAGACAAACGGAAAAACAGTGGGCATGTTCAATTATCTCTTTGTGCTCACGTCATTGTACCTACAATGCCGATACTAAAAATGAGGTCGCTGTGGCGGTGGTGACGTACTCGTAGAACTCGATGAACTGTACATACCCACTTTCGCCTGCCTTGGTCCAGAACCAACCGTGGGGTTAAAAATACAACAATAAAAAATGCGTTGTCTGGGGACTTAGGCCGGATTAACCTCCAAGCCTGATTTTTCCTCGATTTTAAAAACCGCGACTACACGCCTCAACTTATGATGATGATGGTTGGATTTTTTTGCGTAAGGCCGACTAAAGGCAAAGAGCGCCAGAGAAGAATTCATTTAATGGTTGATGAGACTGTAAATACTAAAACCTGCGAGTAAAAGTGAAATTAATGCAAAACGAAAGACAATGGAGATGTCTGGTGTATAGGGCCAGTATAATTACATGTGATATGACAAGAGCTGCAGAAATTTACGTCAGCTAAAAACTTAAGAAAAAGTTCACTAGAAAACATTGGTTCGTCGGGGAAAAAGTATGATGTGGGCAGAGGAACGTGTCGTCTGTATAATTTATTGAAATATTTGTGTCGTGTTGTGTCAAGTGCCTTGCATGTGATTAGTATATGGACGACGGATAGGCCCTCTCCACACCTGGTACACATGGGTCCCGAAGTTTCAGTGATCAGGTGGGAGTGCGTTACATGTGTGTCGCCTATCCGCAGCCTAGCCAGGGTGACTTCAGTGTATCTGTTGTGTGAGACAGTTATGTAGCTTTCCAGTTGTGGTTTTATAACGTGTTTTTTGTTGTCGGTTTGTTGACAGCAATGTAGTTGCCATGTGTTGCGAAGCTCTCGTCTTATGTTTGTCTTTAGGTCGGTGTAAGGTACTGTTGTTATGTCGACTATGGTCATGAGAGCAGCAGCACCAGCCACTTGATCAGCGGTCTCATTGCCAGGAATTCTACAGTGACCTGGTAACCAGCATATAAGTATTTCTAAATTTGAACCATCGGCAGTCCTAATAACCTTTAAAAGAACATTAATCGCGTAGTTTTTAGATGGCCTTCCTGATGACAGTGCTTGTACAACGCTAAGAGAATCTGTGGACTTGGGAATGTTATGTTTGACGATGTGATTTAAAACGACTTAGATGCCATACGCTTCTGCCGTGTAAATACTGTTATGAAAATAATTGTTTTCGTAACTCTAAAATCTGGTCCGTGCGCTGCGCAAGAGACAGTAGAAGCAGTTTTGGACGCGTCACTGAAGAATTCTGCCGACCTGTACTTGACCTGCAAGAACAGGAAGTGCTGCCAAATCGCACTCCTGAATACCTTATTTTTTTCTATTAGTGTGGATGACAGGCCGCATGATATAGATCGTAGATTCCATGGTGGAATTAAATTATGGATGGGTGTCTTGTGCGTGTCTTCAGTGTAGAGAAAGGTAAGGAGATAGATGGCCTGTTTAAAAAGAGTTGTAAATTTGATGTATCGTTCATGATAGAAAAAAACAGGATGGTTGGTGAGAGATACAATTTTAGATGCATAAGCAAGTGAACATACTCCCGCTGGTTCCTAGGCACCATTTCCCATACCAGACGTACAGACTCCCGACAGGGCTAGTGCGGAAAGCCCCGCATGAGAGGCGAAGGCCAAGATGGGTCGAGCCTTTACAGGGCTGTTTTTGTCGCTGACTCATATACGGCACTGCCTTAATCAAGCTGAGACCCTACCAAGGCCATGTAGGGGCGCAGCAGGACTTTTGTGTCGGCCCCATACGATTGGTGTGAGAAGTCGTTAAGAATGTTCATTGTTTTTAAGCATTCGCATTTGAGCTGTTTGATATGAGGAATGAATGTAAGCTTTTCATAGAATGAAATACCAAAAAACTTGCGCTCCTTGTTCACAGGAATCGGCACGTTCTTCAGAGTGATGTCTGGGTCTGGGTGGACCCCACGCTTCGTGGAGAACACAACACATGAGCTTTTCAGAGTATTAATTTTAAAACCATTCTTGTCTCCCCAGCTGGTAGTTTCTTGACACCGAGCTGGGCTTCACATTCGGAGATGGACATATTACATGATTTAAAGGATATCTGGACGTCGTCTACATACATGGAATAAGAGATTTCAGGTGGCAATGCCTTTCCAGGAGAGTTTATCTTACCTATGAAGAGCGTGCTGCTCACCACTCCAACTTGCGGCACGCAATTTTCTTGGGCATGAACTTTTGACAGTTCAAAACCAATTCTTGCTCTAAAAGTACCCTCTTAAAAGTAACTAATAACGGTGTTTCACCTATTAACCAAAACAACGAATGACTTGAGGTCACTAAGGATCCCGTAACGCCAAGCGGTGTCGTAGGCCTAATCGAGGTTGAAAAACACAGTTAAAATACTGCTTACGCACGAAGGCATCCTTGATGTACGAGTGAAGTCTGACCAGTTCATCGTTCGTCGATCGCCCCACCCTGAAGCCTGCCTCGCAGCTCTCGAGAAGACCATTGTGTCCAAAGAAATTCACGAGCCTGCGATTTATCATCTTCTCGAGAAGCTTGCACAGGCAGCTCGTTAGGGCTATGGGACGGTAACTTGAGGTGGACGACGGGTCCTTTCCCTCCTTCAAGAAAGCCACTACTATGGCATCGCTCCAAGAGTGTGGAATGGGCCCAGAATTACATATTTTTTATATAGTTGTAGAAGTGTTTCAAGTGTGTCTGCGTGTAGGTGTTGTATTACTGTATATGTGATGTCTCGACCTGGAGCTTAGGGTGTGCACGTGCTGAGAGCAGCCCTGAGCTCATGCAGTGATACCTCTCAGTTATAAGAAGATGTTAACCTATTGTTATCTACTACAGGCTTCATTTCGGCCGATTGTTTGTGTTTTATGAACGTGTTTCTGTAGTATGCTGAAGTAGACACGTGTTGGAAGTGTTGCGCATGTGTGTCAGCCTGGTCTTCATGTGTGTCCCCTGTTGTGCTGACCAGAGGCAGGCTGTGTCTTTGTTTTCCCTTGAGTTTGCGTATTCGTGTCCATACTTTTCGTGTGTCTGTGTAGGAGTTTACTGATGTTATGAATGATCGCCGAGTATCTCATTTTGCCTCACGGCGCACACGTTTTCCTAACGCCTTTGCCCTTTTTAACAAAAGGAAATTTCCCGACGTGGGGTACCAACGAAGGATACACCACGCCTTGTTCTGACCCTGTCGCGCCGTCCTACAGTCTTCATTCCACTACGGCCTCCTCTGATTGCGCGGAGCACCAGAGGAGTTGGTAATAGACATTTCGGCGGCGTCGAGGATGTGCGCCATGAGGAGTTGGGTAGCTTCTTTAATGTGTAGGTTCCCAATGAATATGTGGTGTAGTTTGGATGTCTTTGTAAATGTATTCTAGTTAGCTGTTGCTTCATTGTACGTGTTTTGGGAAGATTGACTCCGCGGGCCTTTACCTATATAACTTAGAGAGGTGGGGAAGCGGTCACTGCCATATCGGTCAGTTCCCACACCCTACTCGAGAAGATTAAAGAGAACTGCGGAGCCAATAGCCAAGTCAAGAAATGAGTGCGTGTTGTGTCCTATGTTATGGTATGTAGGCTGTTTCTTGTTGAAGAGGCATGCTCCCGAGGATGTTAAGAGCTTCTCTATCAGGCAACCTCGGGCATCCGTGCGAGAAGAGCCCCAAAGAGAACTGTGTGCATTAAAGCCGCCTATGAGTATGTATGGTTCGGGCAACTGGTCAACCAGCGCCTCGAAGTCGGAGCTCGAAAGTGCAAGATTTTTGGGAAAGTAGATGGAGCGTACCGTTAACAATCTATAAATATTATTGTGCCGATTGCTACAGCCTCAAGCACAGTGTTCAAAGTGACAGGATGGCATGCTAAGGATTTCAGGCAGATTATCGCCACACCGCCAGAAGAGTGTGTGCACCCATCGTTATCCTTTCTCAATACCATTTAGTATTTAGGAAATTTGTGTGCTTGGAATTCAGATGTGTTTCCTGCACACACATGAAATTTGGCTGATTAACATGCAAGATCTCGCACACGTCGTCAAGATTATTCAGAAGGCCTCTGCAGCTCTATTCAACAATATTTTCTCTTCCCATTGCGAAGTGTTCGGAGCTGCTACAGTTTGTTGTTTATGTATCGTGTTTCGGGGCTTGGACTCTCGGAGGGGGCTTTTTCGACCTCTCTAGAGGTTTGGATGCAGGGACCCGTCCCTTTCGCGGCGACGCAAACAATTACGGTCCCACGTACATCTCATCCTCGGATGCCCTAGGGGTGCCCGATGGCCCAGGGCCCTTGAACTTGGCTCCCGTTCGGGCGCCCTTTGTTTTTTGACCAGCTACCGCCGAAGATTTGTCCCCCGCTGAAACGATGATGAAATGCAGCCCTTCCTCGGTTTTCCAATTCCAAATTAGAACTGGCGTAGTTGTTTGCATACGAATGACAGTGTAACGCTTACACACTGCACGGCACCACCTTTCCCATTTCAGAATATTTAGTGCCGTACTAAAGATACTTGCGCCAAATAATTTAAAAATACCCTCTAATTACCCAATTACAAAAAACGCTGGCTTTGGTATGAGCTACAGGATATGCACTAAAGACAAATCAGTTGTCTGTACCTTAATGAAGTCTGCTTTGGCCAAATACTTCGACAAACCTGAAAAGGACGTAGGCAACTACAGAGCGGCCACTTATTATGAAGATGAAGGTTCCCACTCTTGGAAACCCCAGAATCCTCCAAAAGAGGGTGCGACAAAGGCCAGAAGCATAATGTAGGCGACTGCGAGCAATTCATTAAAGAAGCAGCACGATATTTTGCAAATGTTTTGCTTGTTTTTTTTTTCAGAAACTGAAGGAAGGCAGTTTATAAAAAAACAAAACCATTCCGCTGGAGGAACATCTGAATGGCAATAGATATGAAGAAGAATGATATGCGTATTTAAGACGCAGAAAAGGCCACGAAAGATATGTTCAAAACAAAAACTGATATCACATAGGGTATAAAATAATTTCAGAGAAAGCAATCGCCGGCCCCATTTGTCCTTTATGATACAGAAGCACGTATCGGTGCTCCTATGAGCTTCTTCGGGCCACCCGCCTCATTAATTTCTTTCATACTTATGCCGGCAACTCCCGTCGCCATGAACAACCAGGCTTTATTAATTTTCTGTGCTCAAAATTTCCACCGAGTTCTCAACTTGGCATCGTTCTTCTTCCACTAATGTCTTGTATTGCATTTCAATCCACGAGGGATAATTGGGCTATCGCCTTACGCGTGTTATACATGCATTACATTTTATACGTTTTCAGACATTCGCCTCGGCGAGGAATCTGAAATGTAGAACCAAGTGTGTTTCTCCGCTGTGATCGAAAAGCATTTCGAGCCTGTTTTCTCAGTGAGCGCAATGTCGGTTGCAGAAAATATTTTCGTCGCATTATAATGCCTTGCAAAAACAATGTCTGTTGACTGCCTCACTAGCCATTGTTAAGCTCGAGCTTACGGCGTGGTACACCCGTTGATTACCTAAACTCTGTATATATATAGTTGTAGTTGCGGGAAATAACCACGGAATCGATGCAGCAGAGATAGAAACAGCTCATTGAAAATGCTGCTTTTGGCGAAAGTTGCGGTTTAGGATAACATATTTTTGTATCCAGATCGCGCTGGCACACGGATAAGAAAACATGGTCCTATAAGAAAAATCCCCGCCTTGCTTAAAACTGGCCGTTATATTGTTTGCTGCAGTTATAAACTAGCTGAAGGTTCATATGTTCTGGAATTTTACTACTGCTTTCTTGTGAAATACACGTAAGCAAAATGTTTTTTTTTTCAACGCTACAGAAGCATACGTTACACAAAATTGGAATTATTTTAAAGTTTCGCGATATAACCGAGGACGATGTGAAATGGCTTATGACGGGGCTACCAGGAAAAAACGATGAAGGTTACAATAGCACAAATACCAGAATAATGAAGGAAAATATAAGCCCTCACTGCGGTACTTTGCAGAATATATTTATTTCTGCATTGGCAATCATATTGTATCTTGCTAAAGAGAAAAATGCCCATATGTTGCACAGAACCAGAGGAAGCACTTACACAAATAACTTAAACCGAATATGCTTCTTATGTATAATTTACACCATTTATGATCGATTGTATCAACGAAAAATTTCGCGCTGCACCAGAAAAATAGCACGGGGGTTTCGGTGTTTTATATGCCATCTTCTGATTTTTTGTCGCAAGTTTCACTTAGTAACATTTTGTACTGTTTACTGTTTTCTTAGTTTAACGGCGTTACAAAATATTTACCCGTACTTCTGCTACTCGAATATATTACACCCAAAAATAAGTCGTGTTGTTTAAATTCATTCCAAGATCGGCGGCTTACTACCTTCGAAATATTTCTCAGAAACTTTCGCATAACTCTTGAGGTTTGTCCACATCTATGACGTCATGTCCAATAATAATTTAGGCGCGCACTACTCAAGAAACTTCCCTTCTGTTCGCTATTTGAATTTAGTATCAACAGCCGTTGTTGGGTTACTTGAATGCGAATGCTTTGAACTGCCATTGAGTCTTGACGCTGGCATTGACGTAAGACCTCGTGTCTTCGAATCGTTCCATAGTCCGAAGGTTGCCATAGCACGAACTCAAAGTCGACAATATTTACAGCTGGTCTGCCACCCCATTACACAGCAATTGAAGTCTGTGAGGGGAACAAATCAGCCAAACAAGCGAACAGTGAGGTGGCGAAATTCTCCATCTTCGTTTCACATTACACGGAAGCATCAACGAGCTCCGGCTCAATGCGTAGGACGTAGGTCGAAGAAATTCGAAGGCGTAACGGGTAGAAGCGGATCTCGAAGTAATATAAACACCAGGATACAACAAACATGTTATTTACGACACCAGGAAAGAAACTTTGCAGTGCGTGTATTTTGTTTTTTTTTCCATGCTAGAGCTTCTACTTGTATGGCCAGGAGTGCAATCCTATACTACATCCCTGACGTTACCGCAACCGGTATGCCTCCGGTATACCTACACTTTGGTACTGCTGTGAATTCACCTTGGACTGGCGCAGAATACCAGTCCGAATACTTACTGTGGACATCTTACCAGCTTAGTTCCACATACTCGCTTGTGAGTGCACTCCTTTGGACTAAACCTCACGAGTAAGTGTAATGATGAATAGGTACAGGCCCAGAAATGAAATTAGGTACGCTGGCGAGCGAGTACAGACATGAGTACATGTACTCGTTAGTACAGTACTAGCGAATACAGCACTCCCGAGCACAGTACTTGTTAGTATAGTACTTTTGAGTGCAGTAGTAGTGAGTGCAGTACTAGCGATAATGTACTCTTGATGATTTTTGATTGTAGGGTTTAACGCGCCGACGCAACGACGCAGACAATGAGGCGCGCCGTAGTGGAGGGCTCCGGATTAATTTTGACCACCTTGGGTGGTTTAACGTGCGCCGAAATCTCGTACACATCGGCGTTTTTGCTTGTCGCCTACATCAGAAAAGCGGCCGCCACGGCCGGGAATCGAACCCGCGACCTCGTGCTCAGCAGCGCAACGCCTTAGCCACTGAGCCACCGCGGCGGTTGATGATATGCTAAAGAGTAGAATACTCGTGAGTAGTGTTCTTACTAGTACACGTATACGTGAGTAGCCCTCATGAGCATTCACTAACAAGTCCTTTACTTACCGGCACTTTTAGAAACCACAATGGTTGTTCGGAATATGCTAGCTGCCTGAATATTATTTTGTGCTTATTCCTGTCTCGTAATTCGTAACCGTATTCCTTCCCTGGTGTCCTAATCCGCCATATCGAGGTCAGTGTACGAAATCAACTTGCAACTCCCTTTGCCTGCCAAAACATTTTCCTGGGCCTTGGGGGTGGTTGCGGGCCCTTAAGTAAGAATGAATGCATTGCCGCCAATCTAAAGTGACCATTGAGGTGCGAGGAAAAACGGTGCGGACCATAGCGACTACTATCATTGTCGTTTAGCACCAACGTGACCGCCGCCGCCACCGTCATGCCCCGTGGCGGGTCAACAGAGGGCCCACTAGGCTCCCACGTCGACTGCAAACAAATCAGCGAGGGGGATGGAAGGACGTGAAACTGCGGCACCAAAACAAAATACCGGATATATAGGTCGTCCCTAATGCAGACCGCTCACTGTCGTGCACCACTGCAGCTTCCCTCTTCTTCTTCGTGCTACAAAATAAGAAGAAAAAATACACAGGCTTGCGCTCAAAACTGCAGGGGGATACGTTAAACTTTATCAGAATGTGAAGGCGAAACTCTCGTTTAGTCTTTCCGTTAACCTGCTGTTGAATGCGCTATAGACCCTTCTGTTATACTTTGCGGCCGCGCCCGTCACTATTTCACCTGCAGTCTCCTGGAGAGCACCCTCCGTATCTCGTCCCGCTCACACGCCATCGCCGGGAGCCGTCTGTTTTCCCCGCCGGCACCTTCATGATTCGTGTTGCACGTGCGGCAGTGGCCTACCCTCCTCTCACGCTGTTCCCCGTCACTTTCTCAGGGCCCTCGTCCAACCCGCCCACACACGCCGTATGAACCGCATTTGGCATAGCTGTTTTCCTTTCAGATGGCGCGATGTTTGGCTCGCGTTCCCATTCTTGTGCCTTGCTATTTTATGCACCTCACAATGCGCGCACTCAAAAAATATATAACAAAATGTCACCATAAACATCTTAAAAGTGACGATGAATATACCCTCGTTATGCCGGATGAGACGTTCCACGAACATGAGGTCCATTAATTTGCGAACTCCTGATGCAAGGAAATAGCACAGATTATGGAAATTGGTTGAGGCAGCTTGCCTATTATCGGAATATGAGTGGTTCCACCCGTATTTATCGATGACGAAGGTTTACGTACCTTGCTATTGCATGAGAACACTCGCGACATGGCGGTGAAAATTTCCACCGTCACTCAGCGGACACAGTGCGCGTGCGGAGGGAGATGAAGTCGATCCGCACCCCGAGACAATGGTAGCGCTGCGTTCGCACCTCTGCCGATCTGTTGCTAGGGAAACGTCCAGTCGAAGCGCGGCTCCACCTTTCTCCGCAGTTACACGGTGACCCTACGTGTCCCGACACAGTCTGTATGCTCTCAGAAATGGAGTGTGGAGCGAGTAGGTGGCAAAACAAGGAGTAATAGTAGTGACGAAGACAAAGTTCCAATACTGGTGGGCAACATACGGAGCGACTGGCAACCAATGCGGCCGCCATATCTAGCAAACATGACCACTGAGACGGTTTGAGCGCTACGAATGCCAGTGGCCACGCGTTGTGAATTATAAAGCTGCAGCAAGGAGTGCATTGGGTCGGTCTACAGGGTACCGAGAAAGGAAGTAGGTGCTCGATCGTTTGAATTTTCCGCCAGCGAATCCTTTTTACAGGGGGGAGGACGCAAATTATGAGACTGGCGATGTGGTCGTGGTCCGTCAACGGAGGAAAGGGCTCGTTTCATTTTTTTGCTGCAGACTGTGAAAGCAGTACATTAGTCAGCCGCACCTAGTCACTGGTGAACGGTAAAGTTAGTTTTTTTCCTCAACACACCCCCTAAACCGCTATACGCATCAAGGTGTTCAATGGGTAAAGGTTGACGAGAATATTTAAACCACCGTAGTTAAATTATTCGAAGTCTTTGCCTAAATTTAGAGGGCGCATGCTTGGCAGAGATTTTGCTTCATGGCATACAAGTCGCTCCAGTGTCGTTTCTACATCGAAACCAATTCAGGGACTGGCTTAGCAAAAACTCGTATTACGTTAAACGAAGGGTGAACCGGCCCTCGGTAAAACGACAATCTTCAGCGTTACACCTCTCCCACCATCTTATGAGACAGCTTAACCTTAATTTAATGAATAATTAAGCCAGAAATAGGATATTAAAACAATTTCGTTTAAAATTTCATAAACTGTGTGAAATTTGTCCTTGCTCTTTTCCTACTGCTTTCTAATATGTCCTCATTTTTTGAGTGAGTCCATTAGTTCTCACGATAATTACACGTTTTCGGAAGAAGAACAAAGAAAACAGTGTTAGTCATAAAACTGCAATCTTCTCATTTTATAATACTTGAACACTGGTGATTGCGCAGGAGGCGCGTTTTTATGCATCGCTTGTATCTAATTTTACAGATCATTAAACTCGGTAGTAGCAGTGGCAAGCAGCGACTTTGAACGCCCATTTCAAACACCAAACTTTGTCGAGCTGTAATCAAGAACTACTTGATAAAGTGCACGATGAGAACAGAAATTACACAGAAACGTGAAATTTGTGCACACAGCTTAATCTTGAAAAGCTTTCTTCATGTACAGAAGGAAACATCCTTTATGCAAGAAAATCGGCCGGCAGGCTGGTATGTCTGGCAGGCTTCACTCGGCTGGTTTTCCTGGCACAGTCGTCGTCGCTGTGGCAAAGACGTTTCTCGAAAGGAGAGAAGAAGGCCAAACATGTCACCCGTCCCCTGAAAACGAATGTCTAACCGTACATCCACAGAGTGTCCCACAACATGAAAAAGGTCGCCGAAAGATACAGGCTCACTCTTGCGCTCTGTGCCCCGTGTAAACTTGCGCAGTTGTGCTCGCGCATATCGGGTGAACGCAGGAATAAGGCATGTAGAAAAACAACACGCAAATCGCTATGTCGACTGTGCTGTCGGTGTTGTATACGAAATCTCGCTATCTTGCGGAGCGTCTTACGTTAGCCAAATGAGCCATTGCGTCAGCAAGAGAGCCAGGGAACATTGAATTGTCGTTTGGAAAAGATAATTGCGCACGTTTGCCCACATACTCTCATGCCTGCGGTTGTGAGCCACGGTTCAAAGAGATAAGATTACTAAACAAAAGCCAGAACAAGACGGCGAGGGAATTAGCCGGAGCGTAATATATCAGGGAGGGAACGAATGACTGTGTAAGTGATACCTAGATTGCTCTGTGTAGTAGCAAAATGGGGTTTATGAAAAACGTGTTTTAAACATACCTCTTTTTGTTATCATCTGCGTATCTGTACGCTCCTTCTTTCTCCCCCTCTCCTTTCCTAAAGAATATAAGCACACGCGTAGCCGAATAAAATAGTTGGAAGTTAGCGCCTGTCTCGTCTAATCTGTCCTTCGTCCACGCTTTTTTTTTTCTTGCGCTCCAAATCATAGCAACCTAAATGTGCAAACAGCTTGTCTGTTAAAAGACAGGTATTCGGGTAGTGTGCTAAAATCACTGCTCTTACCCTTGGGTGACAAAGTTAGCGAAAGCGTTTGCGGATGTCAAGACCACGCATGGCAACTCGCATGATGGAAATTTATCAGTGCATTCAAATGAAACGGTCGGTAGCGCTTTCCTGCGTGCGCTAAAGTTTTCCACTTGATATAACCCTATTCCTAAGCGCAGCAGACAGACTTAAAATTTTACATTCCATTTGGAGGCTGCCTGCTTAAAAGCTTCAATCTCCCATACGGTGCTTCGTAGTGTATATGCGGTTGATCAGACTTTCATGGTATCTTTAACACATTCCAATATCTCGACCAAAAAGCCTCAATTTTGTCTCCATCTGAACAAAATACAGCTGCCACAAGCGTTTCGAATGTTGTGCTTACCACTTAACAGGCCCGGCTAAAAGATAAAAGGTTTCATTTTAGTGTGAAAGTCATGTTCCAGCAAACCGCCAGTCGTAAATATACTAAGTTTATGTCTCGCCTCAAGTGAAATAGCAGAAGAAGTTCAAGCTAAGAATAAAGTTTCCACTGTACTTTTTTTGCAGGACACCGTAAGTAAGAGAAACACTACTGTAAAACATACTGCTTAGATGTGTTCACTATTGTGCAGGCTAGTATCTGTAACTTCACTCATTTGTTCAAGCAATACTTCACTCTGCCTTGTACGACTGCTGAAGCTAGTGCCACCTATACACTCTACACTGAAAATAATTTGCACTCTACTTTCCTATAGCTAACCCCTTACATCCTATCAAAATGCAAAGAAAAACTATTTGTAAAGGCGCAATTCACGTTAAAATGTCCTTTATAAAACGTGTTTTTACTGGGGTTTTTACTAAGGTGTAGGGGTGTTATTTCCGGCTAAATCCTCTAAAGCGTGCTTTTGTTTTTTGTCCAAGGTGTAAGGCTGTGTTTTAGCAAATACACCCTAAAGGGCGTACATTGTTTGGAGGGTAAAAACATAAGATCATCATCATCATCACCAGCCTGTCTACGCCCACTGCAGGGCAAAGGCCTCTCCCATTATTCTCCAATTACCTCGGTCCTGTGCCAACTGTGACCAATTTATCCCCGCAAACTTCTTGATCTCATCTGCCCATCTAACTTTCTGCCGCCCCCTGCAGCGCTTGCCTTCTCTAGGGATCCACTCTGTTACCCTTAATGACCAGCGGTTATCTTGCCTTCGCATTACATGCCCTGCCCAAGTTAATTTCTTCTTCTTAATTTCTACTAATATGTCTTTAACACCAGTTTTCTCCCTGACCCACTCCGCTCTCTTCTTGTCCCTTAATATAAAAGCAGGATTTAGCAAGATGTTAAATACATTGATGTTGTCTTTACACGCGCTCGTATAAAATAGCCAGCAGAGTGCTGGGGAGAGTAATCCTAGTGTGGTACGGTACCCAAAATCTTTCAATCATCTGGCATGATGACCCAAACGTGTTTGGTACAAAGCCACCTCCTAATGTATTTTGTTATGCTGTTTGGCAACGACAGTGCGCCCAGGCTACACGATGCAATTAGGATGGACAAAAACCAATACTTTCACAACCACCCTTTCTTCTATAAGGCAAGACGAGAATGGGGTGTACACCCAAAGCAAGTAAACGCAAGCGCAGACACATCCATGTGAACACATGAGTTGTAAGTGCACTCAAAGGCAGTGAGGCCATTCTCTTCAAGGGCCAGTAACGTCATTTCACTCTCCCAAGTAAAACAAAAAAGCATAAACAGCCTCCACATTTCGTCGGCAGATGTCATGGGAGCTCTGCAACAACTTGTAATAGAATTCGGCAAGCAGCAGCGAAGGCGTCTTCGGCAACCGAATGCACTTAGACAAGCAACAAATAGTTCAGGTGCTTCTTCCGTCAAACCGGCAACCTCAACAACATATACCGACACTGATGAAAACTGTTGTTCAACACAGAAGGACACAGGCTGGTCATTCCTCGAGTTCATCCACACGACACACCCGAATGTGCGAGTCCTACAGTTTTTTCAAACACAAATTTCGTTTGCAGCACATGGAGCTCTACACTGGCAACCCAAATGAAGTGAGGAAGTTTTGATACAAGTCTGCGACAGAAATCGTAGCACCTGAATAGAACACAATTTCTTGCATGACATTTTGTGCCATGGCGATTGCTGAAGGGCAACAAGACAACTTTCTAAGCCTCCGAAAAAAGAAACACCATAAAGACACTGTAGGTACTATACTCTACCACACATCACGACCAGTCCGTAGCAATTTTCGTTGACCCACTGGACATGTACAGCTGTCTATTTCAACCTGTTTGAGTAACCTATATCTACTGTCAAACAGTGACACTGCTTACCTTAGGGTCAGTCCAGAAAGGCCAATCTCAATGTAGACTGATGCCACATTTGTGTTTCCACTTGGGTAATACAGTCAAACCCGGATATATCGAACTCGCAAAAAACGGTCATTAGTTCGATATATCGTATAATTCGATATATAATGTTTAAAGAATTTGACAATGCACAGAACGTACCTCATCACTAACTGTTGTTTACTTGCAAGATACATGCTCCGCGGGCACACTAGCGCGAGAAATAGTCTCCGATCTTCTTTTGCTTCATCATTTTCGAAGCATTGTTGAGCACACACTTTTCAACATTGTCAAGTGACTCGAAACAGCTGAGCCCACAGCCTTTTATTGCCGCGCAGTGGCGGCGAAGAACGCTCAGCGCGTGAAGAGCATCGGAACATGGGGGCGGGGCGGAACCCGTCGAGTCCTCACAGTTGAACACAGATGAACAAGGCGTACCAATGCGTCGTCAACCGCGAAAACACGAAAAGGGAAGCATGCGTAGAAGCGAGGGGAGAGAGAGCCCGCCGCGCGAGACTGGCGAGACAGCGGGAGAGTGTGGTCCAACCACTATTTCCAGGGGGTGGCTGTCAGAGCGAGCGAGAGCGCGAGCGCTTGGGCTAAGTGACTTTTCAAACTGGGGGAGGAGGCGTAGGCAGCTCGCCCAGCTGCCGCGCGGGAAAGCCAACTTGGGGGGCAATCTTGCGCTGCCGAAGTTCGATATATAGGTTGCGGCTGCCTTTTTTGTTCGATGTAGCCGTACTTTTTGCTATATATTCTCCCGGTAACATTATAGTGCACAATAATTTTCCGATATATGGGATAATTCGATGTAAACGGGTTCGATATAGTCGGGTTTGACTGTATAGCAAAAGCTAGTTAATTATAACTCGGCTAATTCGAACTTACAGGTAATTCGAACAGACACGCTGGTCCCGGCCCAGCCTTTTATATTTCAGGTGCGAGGGGTAACTCCCAGTAATTCGAAAGCGTCGGTATTCAAAAGGGTTAATTCGAACTGGGATCCCCTGGTTTCCATCGACGCGTTTGCTCCTTGACCCACTCCGGCCCCTTCTTGTACTTTAACGCTACACCTATCATCTTCAGTTCTATTGCTCGTTTGTCATCCTTAATTTAAGTTGAACCGTTTTAGTCTGCCTCCAAGACTCTGCCCCGTATGTGATTACCGCTAAGTTGCAGCGGTCACACACTTTC
This sequence comes from Haemaphysalis longicornis, assembly GCF_048455015.1. Classification (NCBI taxonomy): domain Eukaryota; kingdom Metazoa; phylum Arthropoda; class Arachnida; order Ixodida; family Ixodidae; genus Haemaphysalis; species Haemaphysalis longicornis. The sequence goes on from NW_027526407.1 coordinate 142,217,972, forward strand.
TTCTTGAGGGACATAATAGGCGGACATTCATTATCTGAGGATGCCTGCCGAATGCACTCCACCACATTCTTATCCTTCTAGTTATCTCTACCTCATAGTTGAGATACGTGGTCACTACTTGGCCTATGTAGATATATTCGCTTACCACTTCCACTGCTTCGCAGTTAAATATCAGAATTTATAAACTAATACGCTAAACTTCGCAAGTACGCAGTTTGAAAGTCGCTGCTCGAACAGCGTTTCATCGATGGCCGTGGATGCTAGCGCGAGGTGAGATACATGGAGTTAGCGCTAGTGATCATGTAGGCTGCCTTCCGCTCAGGGACCACTGCCGGCTTGAGCAACGTATCGCGGATCGTCCCGCTTCCAACTTTCCTGAGAAGAGCGGAGTACCGATTTTCGCTTTTAAGTGCGAATGCACTTTATAAGCGACCCCAAACCATCCACCGCCGGCGGCGGCGGCGGCGGCGTCGGCGGCGTTGGCGTCCGCAGTGCTCCTCTATATTTAAAAAAAGAAACAGCATCCGGCGCCAGGTTTCGATCCGAGGACTTTGCGGCCGCAGCGCGACGCTCTACCGACCAAGCCACGGACACAACGCTGATATCAGTGTTAGTGACGCGCCTTATATCTTTAACGCATTCAAACTACGGCGTCAGCGGCGTGCGTTGGCGACTCAGCGGCGTTATAGCGGCTTGATAACTGCGTGGTGTACACGTGATACTACAAACCCGATGGAAGAGATGGAAGAGAAGGCGGCGAGGCGGTGGGCTGCGGGGGCCGAGCGCAAGCGCCGCAAGCGGGCCGACAACCGTGCATTCGCACTTTCACATTCTCCCCCTCGGGGAAATGCGGGGGAATTTTTTTATAATGGCGTTGTGAAATGATGGGACGCGCCTACTTTCAATGGAGTCACGACGACAAAATACAAGCTTTGTTCCCGTGACAATGACACCGCTTATATCGCAAACTTCAAACAAACAAATAATGCAGATACTAGACACGCCTAGTGCTTCATCTGTATTGCAATACAGATTCACTCTTTCGCCGGGTCCTTATGACGTCACAGGATCCTGTGTGCTCAATTGGCGGTCGCCCACCACAGCCACCGACCGGCAAAAAACATGGGTGCGCGATTACAGTGCGGCTTACGGTTGCATTTGATCGCATCACTCAGATGCTAACCCGCACTTAACATGGATAACCGCTTTGCTTGTTCCCTCTATGCGTCACTTCTGACGTCGTGTAGCGGGAAATTTGAAAGCTTTAAATATTTCTCGCCTATTATCGGTTCACAAAAACGCTTTTCTTGCTGCAACGGAGCTGGGAAGGGCCAGAAAGGGCTATAAAAGTTCCCCCAGAATAAACAAACGAGCTTCTATTTTCTTTTCACGGCCAGGTACAACAGGCGAGCGACCACTGCCCGAACATGCTATCTCGCATATAACCCGGACTGTCCTAATGTCAACCGTGAGCACAGTTTTTTCTTCAGGCCTTTCACAATAGCCCTAAAGAAAGAACCATGTGCTAGGGAGTGCATGTAGAGGTGACATACAGCGGTTTTAGCAGGCCCAACCACAATAGGCTCCATCCTAACCGTACGACGCGCAACGTATGAGCGCCAGCTGGTGCCGTTGTTAGCGCGTGAAAAACGACAAAAGAGCGCCTTGCGCCCACTTATTCACGTACACAAGCCTGCAGCAGGCAGCGTAAAGCAGCCTCGTAAGTGCCACATCCTCCCCCCAGTCGTCTTCGTCGGGGTTGCTCCGCCGTTACTTGGAGGCGGGAACAAAACCAAAACCCTCCTTGGAGGGCATGCAGTTAAAATGAGGAAAATATTCCACGTTTTCATTGGATCCTGAAACCACTGTCAGTTGGGGACAAAAGTGAGGGACATGTAGGGAATTTGTTGTTGCAGCGAGCAGGCTTGTTGTGGCCTTGCGCATCGCTTCCTAGGGAATTCCCTGCAAGAAGCTGAGTGCCGGCGTCTAGCAGCAGACGACGCAAGACAGGGCTGGAACTGACGCTTCCTTTCAGTTTTGACGGGCATCTTGCTTGATGATATTTTTTTTTGCGAATGCGCAGCGTGGCTGCCTGACCGTGTCCATGGTATCGCCCCGAATTTGTCCAGCGGTGGTTCCTTTATTTTTGAAAACTTCAACATTTCTTTCTCCCCTATGTGGCCTCAATATTACTGCTGCGCCGCACCAACCAATCATCATACTTGGAGGACGTCTTCATTATGTCTCCGTCACTGAAATACATTTGCATTTACTGCTTTTTTCAAGAACGATGAGAAAATCAAAGAAACATTCTGTGCAGAGCTGCGAGATCTCCTAGAAGCGCGCGTGTGTACCGTCCGGGGAGAACAGTAATCGCAATAGCACTTTTACTTGTTCAGTGTGCCACTTTTAAAATTTAAAAAAAAACGTAGGATGAGATATTGCCCCTTCAAGTCAGTTTCCAGATCTGGTCACTCCAAAATGCACATTTATTGGCGTTAGATGGTAGCGTAGCTTGTTTAGTGACTCTAAGTCTAAACAAACTGTGTTTGCAAGATGCTTGATTGCTATGACACTGGACCTTTGTAGTAACCGATGTAGAGCAAGCATTAGATTGCTTCCAACTTACAGGCTTCAAGAGCAGATGTGAAGGCCAGTAATTAAATATGCAAAATTTTTAGATCCTGATGTTTTAAGTGAACCGGCAGTATGGCATCTCAATCTTTATTCATGTGCTGCTGTGAGAATCTTTCAGATGTTCCTTGGGTAAATGAATTATAACTTTTCAGCTTGAGAGGTACAACTTGATATGGTTGTGAATGTTGGCTACCTGGCAGTTTGTTGTTTAAACTTCAGCCTAAATACCAGATAAGAGACCAGAGGACGATGACGTGCAAGTGCTCGTGTATTGTCCTCCCCATTATTTCCACGTTCCTTCACTATTTTCCACTATTTCCAGGTTCCTGCACTATGTAAAAGGAATATACCAAATGAAGGAGACCTTTTTTAGTTTTACTTATTGCCAGTTCCACAGCCATAGAAGACCACATGTATCAGAGGTGCCCAGCAGAAACATTGTACGTGCATCCTGATGCTCGTTGAGACTTCTGTCACTGAAAAGTAAAAGGTAATGCCATTTTGATAACTGGTCAAGCACTACATATATTTTCTTAGGAGTCTCCCATTCAAAATTCTAATGACCGAATAGCTTAAACACAGTATACTATTATTGCCTTCCTTGCGTGTACATTTTTTAATATGCGTACATAGAGTTTCTTAGTAAGTATACTAGAGAGGAAACTGCGCCTCGTAAGCCATGTCGTCATGGGGGTTCTAGGGAAGACACCCTTTTTGGCTTGGGCTTGGCATGACAATTGGATTCTTCAGCAGTTTTGGGGATTTGCTTTCTTCACTATGCATTAACACGTTTACGAGCTACAAGAAAGCCGAAATCTTCCCGTTTCTATGGTAGCCGTGTTCAGTGAAACAGCAGGTAATGCGTGATCGCACCTGACGTTGCTCATGCCGCAGTCGAAGGACGTAGGTCTGAGCAGGTAATATGCCGCCCCGAAATTTGTAGCCGACGAAAAGAAGAAACAAAACGTACTTCGACGAAGACAAGATACTCCAGATACTCCCTTGTCATCGTCCACGACTGTTTAACGCCACGTTTTCATTTTTCTTGAAACTAGCTGGCAGTCGCGGTGCACCGGTTCACCACGAAGGCAACGTTTTTATAGGCACGCTCAAAAAACTTTCGAAACTCTGCAAACAACTTATCATTTGAAATAATGGTAATACTAATAAAATCACAGTCTATAATGAGTTACCTCCCAAATATTAACATAGTTCGTAACTACAAACTTGGCCTGCGGAATAGCAGGCACAACCGTTCCGGCAAAAATACCTCTTTTTTCCTTAGTTTTAAAACAGCGTGTTTTTATTTTCCACTTACATAATTGCACACTATTCTTCGCGTTTTTGTGGCACTTTGTTTAAATTTGCGGTCACTAAAACGTTTCAATCCAAGCCAATGATGGAACTAAGGCGAGCGCGATGTATAATGGCGGCCCATGACGACACAGACGACCTTGATATGAGCAGCATAGACGCTAACGCCAGATTCCTCTCTAGTGTATACTGTAAGAAACTATGTATGCTTATGGACACTGACGTTTCTGTTGTATATTTCTTTTATTTTTCTTCTTGTACACGCGTGGCAGAATTCTCTCATGTTATTATTCTTCGTTCAATCTGTTCAGGTACCATACCCCTCATTATTGCACGCGGGGCCGTAAGGGTATCTTGAATAAATAAACATAGAACACCAAATGCATGCAACTACTTCTACAAATTAACGTTCTTGTATGAGTTAAAATTGATAAAATAATAATAAAATGGCACCTTTACAAAAAACCCCCTAATAAAAATAAAAACAGGGCCAACTCCTGCTTTCCTCAAAATTTTGTATACAAGTCTCTTTCAAACAGGAAATAGAACTCTAAACATCTTACATACAATTTTGTTTGCACGTAAATTACTGGCAGTAGTGGTCCCAGAGAATCGTTCTGGAGGGGGTGAGTTTTGGAAGCGCGGGGAAAGTGGGCGGGGCGAATAAAGAACCGCTCCCCTCCTTGCACCATTTCTTCGGAAGAGGTGATAACCATGCCGGCGTGCGCACGTATGTGGAGTAAACCGCTTGCGCACAAGCCCTTAGTGGCACAGTGTTTTTTTGGCGACCTATAGGCGGTAAAACGGCTGGCTCGAGCCTGCATTTCTAACGGTCGCAACACGTTTTGCGACTTCGCTCAAGTGGGACTCTTAAAAAAAGCAAAAAGCTAAGGACCTCTGGGCGGGCCCTTAGTAACAGTCCCCCTCCCGCCCCCCCACCCTCGGACTATCACTAATTGCAGGCAGGTTAACTTTGGTGTCGCAGAAGCTGTCGTGCAACGATTACATACTTGCTGGTTTCTATTTTAAATGCAGAGCATTTCAGTAACTCACGATGTCACCCGCGTTGACGTCCGTAGTCCGCATCGTTCCCCCTACACTATATAAAAAAATAATACTTACCGGCGCCAGATTCCGATCCCACGACTCTGCGGGCGGAACGCAAGGTACATGGTGCTCTACCCACTGCGCCACAAAGCCGACGCAGAATGGAAGCTTACGAACGCGCCTTATATCCTTGACTCATTCAACCGTCAGCCACAGGTGCGCCCTCTCCCCCGCGTCCTCCTCGCCTTCTCTCCGCTCGCAACACCCTCTGTCGCCGCGTTCGGTTCGGGCGCACAACAGGTGGGGACGTGCGCAACACCCTCTCTCGCCGTGTTGGGTTCGCGGTGAGCAACAGTCGGTTCGCGCGCAAGAACAGGTGGGGGCGCTCGCATCGCGCTCTCTCGCCGCGGTCGGTTCGCGCTTAAACCACATATGTCGTTCGCGCGCGCTCCGGTCGCTAACATCTGTGGCGTGATCGTGACGTCAACATCACGCGTTCGTGTGGTGGCGCGATGTCGGCGCTATAACACTCTCTCGCGAAGGGCATTGGGTTGGATTCGATTGGATGGCTTGGATTGGCTTGGCTTGGCTTGGCTTGGCTTGGCTGGGATTGGATTGGTTTGGATTTGGATTGGATTAGATTAAAGTGGATTGTGTTGGATTGTGTTGCGTCATAGCCGCGCCACGTTGCGTCATAGCCGCTCCACGTTGCGTCATAGCCGCGGCAGGGGGTTCACGGCACGTTTCACGTTTCACCATCGACTTCATCGACAACGTCTACGCGGGAAGACAACAATTACAACAACAACAACCAATACGTAATCCATACGACTTGCAGGCGCGCCCCCCGCGGAAATGCTCTGCATTTGATCGTGCCCCTCGCGAGGGGGATTTTTCGGTCACCGTACCCTTAGTGAGTTCTAATGCGTCAAGACGCGATTGAAGAGCTGACATAACTGATTTTAGAAAGGAACGCTGCAAATATTACTTCTGTATTAATTTGTTGTCTTATATATGCGTAATGTCTTGTTGTTCTTCAATAATATTGAAAAGTATGAACATTACACCGGACTTAGACGGGCACATTTAGCTGTGACTATATAAGACTATTGCGCAGGCATTGTTTGTGATTTTTACATTTCATAAACAAGTCACCTCCTTCAGTCGTCATGGGGCTGGTCGACATGTTAACACGTTCCAAAAAAGATAGCTATTGTACAGTGCTTTCCTTACAGTATTGTAAAGTTCTTATTCTCACTCTCGTGACACCTAGGGCTGATTCAACTTGAGAGCACTGCTAAGTTGGCAGCAAGTTTTATTGTGGTCCTAAGTTGCAAAGACTCAGCAAAATAAAACCCTTTCTGATGTTAGGATGATCTTCTGTCAGTTGAGTGCAAGGGTAGAGATTGCTTAACTTTTGCACGATAATGCGTTAATCACAACTAAGTTCAACTACGTGTCTTCAACATTTAAGAGAAGTGCAGAGCAAAAAATATTCTGAAGAACGACTTAGAAATACTGATGGCAGAAATAGGCGGTCAGAATGTTACGGCATCTCTGAACTCCAAACACAAAACGTCAGCTTAAAACAACTAAAAAAATACCTTAAGGAGTAGCACCACTATTAAACGTCCATAACGTGATTAGGCTCTACTTAAAGGAGTACTGAGACGAAATATCAAAGTTGTGAAAACTCTTCAAGAAGTTTCCTTTGTATATGAAGATTTTAATAGCAACCGTTCAGTATAACATATTTTAAATCAATTGTAATCTTTGCATGCGTCAGAAAGCTCAGAATAAATACCCTTTTGACACTGGCATAAGCAATACGCGTGGGCTGACTCGCCATTCAGTTCGCCCCAAACTGCCGACATCAAGGCTCCAGTGACTTAACCAACACACCGGTTGCTGATGGCGCTTGCTGCACTGCCTTGTGTATCATGTCACAGTTTTGGGACTGATATTGTGTCGCCCAGGCACGTGCAACCACGGCCGGCCTGGCCGCTCTTTATAGCGCATGCGTCCAGTCTGACCATGATGTAACAAAAACAGTGACATCAACAGCGGCATTCCCTCATGGTGGCCGCCTTGGTGCTCGTTTTGTCGGAGCCGAAACAGACATGAATAAACAAGGCTCAAAGTAATTATTTATTGAGCCTTCGTTCGACCATCTACCTTTCTGTTCTATGATACCTGGGCTGGTAGGCAGCCATAGCAATAGGAAAAATGTAACACGAATATTTCATACCAGTACTTTTTAAAATATTCACATAGTGTGAGCGTGTGTAAGCGCAGTCAACATTACTGGACAATTATTGCGCTCTGGGACACTTACATGCCGTGGCCAATCGCCGTCATTCGGTAGGACCCATCCCTCATCTGTGCATACCCATCATCATCATCTGTACGTAATCATCGTCACGGATGGCTAATTCTGTTGAGTCACCGACAGCCTCATTAAACCTAGTCCACTGGAACTGGTGCCGACTTGTGCAGGGTCTTCCGTCTCCTAACAAGTGGTGTAGGGTGCTTCTTTCGACCCTGACCTCTCCCTGACCTAGCTGCACCCCTGGAGCTCCGGTCCGGTCGCCTTGTGCAACCGCCACCCCGTCCAATGAACCAAGAAGGCGCGCCGAATGCTGCCGCTCCTACCTCGCCGGCATGGATGGTGACTTGCCGCCAGCGCGACCCTCCCGGATTCGCTTGTCTTCGTAGCGAAGACGTCGAGGAGTAGCTTGACGAATTCAACCGAATCAGCCAATTTAACAGGTGGGACGAGAAGTTCAGTCTACATAACGTAGGTCTCTCCCTCAATGAAGTTGTAAAGACCTGGTACCATAACAACGAGCATACCATAACTGATTGGGCCTCCTTCACTGAGAAGATCCGCCAGATATTTGGCACACCATCTGCGCGTTCAGATGAGGCAAAGAGAGAACTAGATGCCCGCTGGCAGCATCCGGACGAGACATTTGCGTCTTATATTCAGGATGTCCTAGCTCTCTGCCGTCGGGTGACCCCAGACATGTGAGTGGTTGACAAAGTTCGCTATCTTCTCAAGGGCATCGCAGAGTTTGCCTTTAACTAGCTTGCCCTGCAAAATCCGTCTTCCCTGGAGGACGTACGAACCACGTGTCAGCGTCTTTACCAGAAACAAGCGATCCGCCTGCAGCAACGGCAGGAATCAGCTCGTCTTCCGCTTGAGTCGGAGCTTCGTGCTCTCATACACGATATCATTCGCGGAGAACTCCAAAAGCAAGTCCCATCATGCTCTCATGGTGACCGGTGTGCTCAGCCTGCGACTGATTTGCGGGGGATTATTAAAGAGGAGCTGGCGTCGATTACGTGACGTGTAGTCCGCGCTGTACCCCCCCCCCCTCCCACCCCCCGTGCTTTCGCCGCACCTTCGTACGCGGACGCAGCTTCGCGACCCCCGGTCTCTCCGATCGGAGTTCCTGAACCTCCGCCAATGCTCAAACAGCTCAGAGCGATCTCCTCAGCGGCCGATGCTTCACCAACATATTCCAAGTGGCGACCGCGTCTCGATTTCCTGCCTAACGAACGCCCGGTCTGTTTCTATTGTGAAATTCGCGACCACATCTCGCGCTTCTGTCGCCGGCGCCAGCAAGATGAGCGGGGGGGTTACACGCCCTCTGAACGCGATCTCCGCTACAACTACAGCCCTCGACGACCTGTTTATCAACCTCGCAACCGCCCCCGTCGACTCAGGATTCACCCCACCTTTCCCGCAGTCAACGTAGCCCTAGGCGCCGTTCCCCTTCGCCTAAACGACGCTTTGTCTCTCCTCTTCGCCCTGTATCGAATGACGCCAGCTACCAGCCGGAAAACTAGATGCTGCAGTTTATGGAGGGGAAACTGCATCGTGCGAACAGTCTACAACTGCTCCGGCGCGTCCTCGAAAATTTTGCCTGTAATTCTGGAAGGAATTGTTGTACAAGCTTTAGTGGACACTGGTGCTAGTATCTCCGTCATGCATAGTGATCTGTGTGCCGGCTACAAAAAGTGAAGACACCCTACTCTGTTCCTTCACTGTGTAGTGCAAAAGGAAATGTCATACAGCCTGTCGCATCTTGCACAACACGTGTCGTCATCGGAGACGATTGTCACCATATTGAGTTTGCCGTTTTGCCAGAGTGCACCCATGAATTAATTTTGGATGGGACTTTCTTTCTTCAGCTTCTGCGGTTATTTGCTGTCGCCAGCCAGCCATTCACATTTCCAGCACAGAGCCTTCCCCTGCGTCAAGCTCCCGACAGCAGCACTTAACCTTACGCAAGGACTATTTTTTGCCGCCGGATTGTGAACAAGTTCTTTTGGTGTCCTCAAGCACCATTTTCGCAGGCGATGTGGTAGCGTCTCCGTCAAATCGTATGCTTCCCCGAGGAATTGCTATGTCCACATGCCTCGTCCGTTTTTCACAAGGATCTGCAGCTCTGGCCGCTCGGAACACCACTACATAGCTAATTTTGTTGCCTAAAGGCATGACCATCGCTCAGTGGTTGAAAGAGAGCCTGTTTCTGTCCTTTCCAACGCAGTACCACCTTCGCGTGCGTGTGGCCTTAATTCTTCGGGTGGTATGTCTAGTATCGCGGCAACCATCAGCCCCGACCTTACATCTGAGCAAACAGAACAGCTGCTCACGGTACTGGCGAAGCACCTTGCATCCTTTGACGTGGTTGCTAACACTCTAAAACGGACAACTGTGACCGCTTACCGAATTGAGACAGATGGCTCAGCGATTGTACGCCGGCGACCATACCGCGTCTCTTCTCACGAAAGGAAAATTATTGAAGACCAGGTCGCTGAGATGCTCACGCGCGACGTTATCCGCCCATCGTCAAGCTCTTGGTTATCGCTGGTTGTGTTAGTCGGGAAGAAGGATGGGTCAGTTCGCTTTTGTGTCGACTAGCGTGCACTAAATAAGATCACTCGGAAAGATGTTTATCCGCTGCCCCGCATCAACGATGCTTTGGACAGTCTCCAAGGAGCGGAGTACTTCTCGAGTCTCGACTTACGCTCGGGATATTGGCAGATCCCAATGCACGAGGGTGTCAAAGAGGAGACTGCGTTTTCCACCCCAGACGGGCTTTTCCAGTTCCACGTGATGCCATTTGGGCTGTGTAATGCGCCTGCCACATTTGAACGAATGATTGACACCGTGGTTCATGGTCTTAAGTGGAAAACATGTCTCTGCTACCTGGACGACATTGTTGTTTTCTCAGGTACATTTGACCAACACTTACGCCGTCTGGAAGAAGTACTGAGTTGTCTTTCCAATACGGGACTGCAGATAAACACAAATAAATGCACTTTCGCCAGCAAATCTATCAAAGTATTGGGCCGCGTCGGGAGCAAAAACGGAATTCAACCGGACCCCGAAAAGATTTAGGCAGTTTTAAATTTTCCCCGTCCACAACAGCAGAAAGAACTCCGCAGCTTCATCGGACTCGCCTCATACTTCCGCAGATTTATACAAATTTTGTGCAATGGTTGCTTCCCCGCTACATCACCTTCTACGCCCTGGCATCTCTTTCGTTTGGACAGAAGATTATGAACGGGCTTTTCAGGCCCTCAAAGACGCCCTCACATCGAGCCCCGTCCTTTGCCATTTTGAGGACAGCGCTCCAACGATCCTACACACGGACGCCAGTGGGCAAGGCATTAGTGCCGTCTTGCTGCAACTAGATGCCCAACACAAGCAGCGAGTGGACGCGTATGCCAGTCGTTCACTTACGGCGCCAGAACAAAACTAAAGCATAAAGGAAAAGGAGTGCCTCGCCGTTGTTTGGGCAATTCAAAAGTTTCGCCCTTACTTATACAGCAGACATTTCACTGTCGTTGCCGATCACCATGCGTTGTGCTGGCTGTCGACACTCAAGAATCTTTCCGGACGCCTTGGCCGTTGGGTTCTTCGTCTGCAGCAGTACCGTTTTACTGTTACTCACAAGCCGGCCAAGAAGCGTTTGGATGCCGACGCCCTTTCACGTTGCCCGTTGTCCAAATCGCCAGCCCCTGCCTCCGCGTCGACGCAGCCTGTTTTACCCATCGCACCCATTCCTTGCGCAATCTTTGAAGACACACTCAACTTACCGGCCTTGCAACGTGGGGATAATTATTGTTGCCGAATTATATAAAGACTTGAAGGCACGGCACGGCCACCCAACAGCCTCTTACGCTGGCAGCTCAAGAACTTTCAGCTCCTTAGCGGTGTTCTCTGCCGTTACAGCCATCACCCTGCAGGCAGTCGATGGGTCACTGTTTTGCCTCGGATGCTCAAGCCAGTCATTTTAGAGGCATTCCACGATGACGCGACCGCTGAACACCTTGGTTTTGAGAAAACGTACGACCGAATCCGTAGTCTTTTTTTTCTGGCCTAGGATGTCCACAAGTGTGGCCAAATACATTTCGTCGTGTGCCAAACGCCAACACAGGAAACGCAGTACGTCTTCCCCAGCTGGTCCGTTACAACCAGTTCCCTGTCCGCCTTCACCTTTTGATACGGTGGGCATTGATCTGTATGGACCACTGCCACGCACACCCACCGGCTACGGCTGGATTGCAACGACGGTCGACCATTTGAACAGGTACGCGGAAACATCACCTCTGCGATCTGGATGTGCTCAAGAAATTGCACATTTCTTACTTCAAAACATCATCTTGCGCCACGGTGCACCTCGCGTGCTTTTGAGCGACCGAGGCAAGGCATTCCTATCTCAAATTCTGGCTGAAGTGCTTCAAGCAGCGAATACTGTGCATAAAACTACCACTAGCTACCATCCTCAAACCAACGGCATCACCGAACGATTTCATCGTACTCTCTCCGACATGCTATCCATGTATATTAAGCTGGACCACACTAACTGGGATCGAATTCTTCCTTTTGTTACATTTGCCTACAATTCGGCTATCCAGTGAACCACAGGCTACTCGCCTTTCTTCCTGGTTTTTGGACGCTCCCCCTCTTTCATCATTGACACGGCTTACTTTTCTGCTCCGGCCTCCCTTTGCCCCGTTTTCTCACGTGTTCGTCTGTCGACTTAACCACTGTCGTCACCTGGCCCGTCTTCACACTGAAGTCACACAGCAAGAACGCAAAAGCAAGTACGATTCTACTCACCGCTCCGTTCACTTCCGTCCTGGGGACGAAGTATTACTGTTGACGCCACTACGCTCCCCCGGTCTATGCTAGACGTTTTTGCATTGATACATTGGTCCGTACATAGTAGTACAGCAGACATCTCCTGTAAACACTCTGGTGTCTCTGGCACCTGCCCCTACTGACCGCCGATGGCGAGGAACTGAAATAGTGCACGTCATCTCGCATTAAACGTTACAACCAGCGTACATCGTGACTCTCTGCGACTAGGAGGCCGCTTCCACCCGAGGGGGGGATATTGTGAGCGTGTGTAAGCGCAGTCAACATTACTGGACAATTATTGCTCTCTGGGACAGTTACATGCTGTGGCCAATCGCCGTCATTCGGTAGGACCAATTCCTCATCTGTGCATACCCATTATCATCATCTGTACGTAATCATCGTCACGGGTGCTAATTCTGTTGAGTCACCGATGGCCTCATTAAACCTAGTCCACTGGAACTGGTGCCGACTTGTGCAGGGTCTTCCGTCTCCTTACAATAGACACAAAAACCGCATGCTAATGGTCCTTTCTGGCAGTTGTTGCCCCCATCTGTCTAGCATTCCTCATCTGAGCATGAAAGACTGGTACAATAAAGTGTCACGTTTATATTTGACAAGTTTGCAAGCGTAGTGATTCACATTGAAGTTTTTGTGATCTTTCCTGACAAGTATTTAACCTATAATTACTCCTCACTGGCTTGGCTCATGTAGAATGGTCAAGTTTCACGCACATACTGTACTTGGCACAGTTTCATTTACTAAAGTGAAGCTTCCAGCCTCTTCCTGATGGATCTGTAGTCTACCCAAAATGCACTGCAGGAAAGCCAACTTTTTCTGGTGATGAAGATTATGGTTAAAGTGAAAAAAACATTAAAACGCTTCCCGTGATCTGAACTGAACCTGGGTCCCTGATGTTATGAAGATGACGTTTATCCCACTGCGCCATTCCAGCACAGTCTAAGCAATCTGGATTTGCATGGACGTATAAAATTACACAGCAAATGCACCTCCATCTAACGATAATGGTTGTACACAACCGAAGGTCATGGATTGCCTGCATCAGTAAAGCTCTAGAGAGCAGAACTGCAGTGCAGCATACCGTATCGATAAGAAACAGGTGCTCGGTACTGGGCTGGTTAATTTGGTGTTGGACTTGGTTTTAGAAAGCTTCACATCCCCCGTTTTTATCGGTTCAACAAATTGGCAGTTGATTTTTTATTAGGTCTTCCGGTCAGTAACTAGGTCACAGCTACATATTTGGTTGTCATACTACCAGGGTGGTCTGCGTTTCAAGTGTACCACAAAACGACCCACTTGTGGAGGCTTTCAACTGCTTTCCATGGGTACCCAGAAAGCATGTGAACCAAGGCTTGCCCTCCAGGCCATGCACCAACATCGTAGGGGCCAGGTTCAAGCACTGGAAGCCCTCCTATGCGGTTGCTGCAGGACCAGGATTAAATGCCAACTGAAATTTGGGTAGGCTAATAATACATCATTGAAAAACGAAGTGCGTAAAAGGGGGCGACGTGGAATACGACCACACAGGACCACCCACTACAAGAAAAAAAATTCCCTGCATTTCCCCGAGGGGAATAATGTGAAAGTGCGAATGCACGAGTTGAATTTGCGCGGTTCGGTAATGTTCGCGAAAGAGAGATCACACACACACACACAACTACAAAGAAAGAAAGATGCATTTATTCACAGACACCTATTTGTGTTGTCGTTGTACTTGATTGCTAGAGCGGATCTCAGCTTTGAAATTTCGTGTCAGTACTCCTTTAAGCGGGTGCATTAGCCCTTCTCACGCCCGATTCCTGGCCAGTCCCCCACGTGGGTATGGGCCATGTCAGCGGACAGGCAGCGCGCGCCCATCTCCCCCTGTTGCTAGGGAAGACGAGGAGCGCGCGCACCCGCAGCTGTTGCTATGCGGACTACGGCGGCGGACGATTCAGGCTCGCTTAAGAAGTGCATTCCCACTTAAAACACACAGCGCATCGTCCTGTGTGTTTTTTTTTCTGCAAAAGCAAAAATGGGCAATCTCTGTCACATTAATAACAAGGATCATCTAAGGAAAGGGAGGAACGAGTGCAGTGTTAACCATGCACAGCCTTCAGTTCATTGTATGAAAGGCATGGTTTACATAATTCCGTTATCATTTAAGTCCTTGTAGCGGGCCAGGCAGGACGCTGTCTCAGCGTCCATCTCGGAGAGCATTTGTTTACGATAATAAATTCAACGGGCGCTAATCTTCCTGCGCATTATAAAAAGTGTGGGTGTCACCCTTTGTTTGACGACACTGTGGCGCGTTCCTCCTGCCTGTACGTGTTATTTGTGCTCTTTCAAATTTTCTGTGGCTTTATGCCCTGCCACATACTGTGTCCTTTACGCAGCGTCTTCCATTCACCTTCAATGTACACTTTACTGACAGTTGCTGCTCGTTCCTCCTCATACAGGACCCAAAAGGCCGCGTGACCTTCACAGCCCCTCGAACGATCTGATTCTGACGCCGTCATCTGGTCTATCCTTTCTCTCTCCGTCTTCCGTCTTTTTTGGCTCATGGTTTCACGCTTTTTTTCCTTTGACCGCGATATCCTTACGTTCTCTGTACAGAAGCGACGTTTCCCATTCATCTCTCGCAACGCAACTTAACTGCCCGAAGAGCTAGAACTCTGATGCCTGCACACGACATACTCGCGAGATTGACGCTATCGAACACACGCATATTTACGATCGCGGCACGGCACTTCAAGGACCCAGGACTGCGCTTCGGGGACCACACGCCACCGGTTCGATCAAACGTGAGCAATGTTATGGGCTCCTACACAAAAGGAACAAAAACGAAGCGCTTGAAACTGCGGCCAGAGTGTGTGGGGACATAGCATCGTAATTTCAATTTAGGGTGTGCTGCATACTTGGACGAGAAGCAGGGACTGGAAAAAGACAAACCAAAGGCACGTTGGCTACACGAAGCCGGTTTTGGTTTGCGTGCGAACGTCTGGTTTGTATTTTTCCAGTGTCTCTGTTCCTCGTCCACTTAGGGAACGCACGCTAAATTTGAATTCAAGATTATACATAAATTGTTAACGTCACAATACTATCAGGAACGAGATTGATAGCTAGGAGGCCGAGGCGGCCACGAAAACAAGAATTCACGCAGCGTTAGGTACACAGTACAGTGGTATAAACACAAAAAATACAAAACAAAAACATAAAATAACGACGTTACTGAGCTCGCGCCGAAAATGAGCGCATAGATGCCCTCTTTTCCGCTCTTCCATGTCTCTGACAGCAAACGCCGGACACCGGCATGCTGATCTGCGTTAAGCTAAGGCTGCAAATCTCTCTTGAAATGTCGCAGTAGTATGTAGGTATGAGAAACCTAATCGAATAGGGAGATCGCACCAATACTAGCATTCAAGGTATATTCACGCATTGCAGCTTCATTTAGTAGCAATCAACACAAACTGACACGCTTGGTACTGACAGCGCAAATCGTTCACTCGGGAGTGGACCTAGGGAAATGCTGCGCCTACTTCGGCGTTGTTCCTAGGGGCTCAAGAACAAGTCCAGTGACGTCGGGTTTTGGTCACTTGACCCAAGGATTTCTTTCCCCTTTCTAGCCGCTCCGCCTTGCGGGGGGGGGCGCTGAGTGGTGCGTAAATACTCGAGCCGGAGGCGGCGGCCTGAAGAACACGCGTAAGAAGCGGCCTCCGTAAGTGGATTCGAGAGGCACAGGCCCCGCCGCCGCCGATCAATAACTGCGATTTTCACTCCGTATCATTTTAGGGAGGGCGGAATATGCGCACCGCGCCTCGCCGGCCGAGCCGAAATTTGGCGTAGCGCAAGGAAGGTAGTTACGAAACAATAAACTTCCCGTCGTAAAGTAGTTGCGTGAGTGGCATTGATCGAATTCGTGGCGCGCGGCGAGGAGTGACCGCGCATTCTCCGTCCATCGTGGTTATACAAACAGCAGAGGAGCTATAGAGCCTCGACGCGACTTCTCGAAATTGTGAGCCGCACGCGAACGCCTACGCCTTCCAGTAATTAATTTTTTTTAAGAGCGCCTTAGAAACGAACGAAAGAGCTCCGGAATTCACGAAATATTCATTAACGCTAAGAGGGCTCGCGAGGGGGGGGGAGGGCGGTAATTCGTTTGGAGTCATTTATTCCAGCATATTGAAAACAGCAAGATTTAACAAATATCGCATGCGAAAAATTTCATTACCCTTACCACTTCCTGTAATTTGCGTGAGCAAAAGACTTGAAAGATTGCGGTTGTGATTTTATCCCTTTGTCGTTTGTGGCAAATCTGCGCAGTTTGAATGACAAAACATTCGTATGCGCTTACTACACAAAATTGCTAAATGGATGATAAGCGAACAGTCACCCAAGTTCACCATGCAGAAAAGAACAAAATAAACAAAAAAAGCAGCGCACACTTGCAGTTGGAACCCGCGTTCGAGCCAAGCGTTAGGCCCTCATCCCCCTTAAAAGAGCAGCGACAAGGAGTTGCGTTCGGAATTAATGAGGCTTAGCTCACGTTGCTTGATGCGGCACGACAACGTTGTCTACTTAGAGTTAATGTATATCCATAGTGCCTTACATCTACAAGAACTTCAGACGTACTACAAACGCAAGCGCCATGGCGTTTGCGACACACTTAGAAAATACAGGTTGCCGTTTTATAAGCGTTGTCACGTTCAAACGAAGCACGCTTCACATATAGAGGACACCAAACACATACACGAGTACGAAAAAAACCAAGCTACGTGCATCCCTTCCAATGTTCAAAACAACGGGATCATTCCTGCTTCTGCATTCAGTGACTACCGGCTGTTGAAGGCGGTTGCTACGGCATTGTTATATCCATTTCCTCAACGGCGAGAGAGACCAATACTCACCGAGACAGCCCAAGAACTCGATGTGTACACTGCCTGTTCGGAAAAAGCGGCGGCACGTGTTGAAGTCGGTTTAAACATTTACCAGTTTGGTCTGTTTCATAATTATGTATCTCCTCTGCATTGCATCCAAACGGGTCACCGGTACCAATCACCCTAATACAAAAGTCCACTTACTATTTCCTAAGGAAGCTCTGCCGAGCTCCGATTTGCTCGGATCCAATTCACGCTGACTCTAGCGACTACCGAATCGGAATCATTCATCCTCTTGGCTCAATCAAGGGACAGGAAACTTCATGAGACGGCATGGCGTCACGGAGCCAGTCTTCGCAAGCCCACCTCCGTTGACGCACGGCCGGACTCGACTGTCCTCCTCCCTCGCGGGAGGAGGAGAGTAGAGTTCAGAGGAGCGCAGAAGGAGGAGAGTCGAGTCCCGTCGTGTTTGACGCCGCTCCCTCGGTTGTTTCCCTTTCCAGAGCCACCGAAGTCGGCGCAGCACGAAACCCATTATCTTTCAGCGTCAGGCCCGTCGGCTAATTGGTTAGAGGACGCTTTCAGCAGAGCTCCCTCCATTCGTATGCTCTGCGCTCTTACGTGCGCCCGTGGATGCGTAGACGCAATTCGCGATATAGTTTACCTGGTTCGCAAAACAGGATTGAAGAGAAATCATTACTGGTCAAGTGGTTCAGGATTGGTTACGTCGTCCTGCAGAAACGCTGCATGCGCGGTCATCTGTTGGCAGTGTAAGCAGCACGCGGAGGCCAGTATATCCTCCGCGCGCTGTCACATGGCAGGGTCTGGTGGTACAGTGACGTCCCGGCCGACTTTGATTTTACTTTTTATTACTAGGCCTCACTCTTCTGAAGTGTCGCCATCTCCTAATTCTTCCTCTGTGGATGCGCCCCACTAAGGACAAGGGGACCGGAATCATACCAAATGACCCAAAGCTTCATCTATCTCAAAAGTCACGGATAACGACTGAAGCCGCACGGAGGCGTACATATGTGCTCGAATTTCCGCTTGCATGACGAGGACGCGAAGCGAGCGACGAGAAGGCAGACTGATGCACGGAGTCCGGCACAATACGGCTTACTTCCCGTTACTAAACAAGCTCGTTAAATTGGGTAGTGCGCACATTACGTTGCAGTGCGCTTGCGTGTACATTGCAGATTGGTCAACTAGTTGTTTCTTGCGTTCTGCTTGACACCTGTTCCGAAAATATTTTCCAAAGGAAATGAATCGGGAAACTCCACTTATAATTTCTCGCTTGATCTAACGCCCCACACTGTTATACGTCGTTCAAGGCAAAACACTTTCCTCCCTCTAAACCAACATTATCCAGGATTACTCGCCAGGAAAAAAGCTGCTAGTCATTAACGCATGACGATTTGTCACGAGCGACAAGTCCACCTGCCGTTTTATGTTGTTGTTGTGTGGTCAAAATTATCCCAACTAACCTTGCTGAGAGTGACGCCAAATCACAGATAAGCTGCATAACAAAATTAATGGAATGAAAACCACCTTCTTTGGTAATAACGACGGACCAGAACGTACTTGCCGATAAGGTTGACAAAAACCAAACAACAGAAATGTACTAAAAAGATCGAATCGCTGGCTTGTCCGAAATGGAAACACCACTTCCGCGCGAACCCAGTCCGACTGAGTCGGACTACGCCGGGGCTTTCGCAAGCTATCGTGTTCCAGGTAGATAACTGTGAACTTTTCGTGCCTCAAAACTTTCTCCTTTCTATTATGGGGACCTGTCGCCTCTACGATTTTTAAATTTTTTAAGGGCATGTATAGCTTCTAACCTCGTAATCACGCGAACTTCCCCGGCCTGGCGCAAACGACATGTCTCACCCTACCTGCCACGCTTTTATTGCAAATTTCACCTCCCTATATTGATACGGCAGAAAGGTGCAAAAAAAGTTTTCCAAAAAACTCTTCCCTGCTTCGGAAAACACGTCACCACGTCTTTAAATAAAAACTGCGGTTTCTCGCACGTCGAACAAGGCTCGGTAATGGATCTCTGTACCGGTGCACTTACAGCAACTGGCGGTCTTCTGCAGTACCCATAGATAGAAAAACAAGACATCCGCGTTCGACGCAAAGCGATGTTCTTTAGGTAACTCTCTGAAAAGTGGCTGCTGTTTGCTGTTCTGTATCCAGATTTATTGCTAATATTGGCCTGTAATAAAACATTTTGTATTCTGGTCTGCTTTGTGTATGATTTGTTCAAACTCCCCAACCTTATTTATTTATTTATTTATTTATTTATTTATTGCAAGGTGTAACGCGCCGACGCAACGCAGCCGATGAGGCACGCCGTAGTGGGGGCTCCGGATTAATTTTAACCACATGGGGATCTTTACCGTGCGCCGAAATCTCGTACGCACGGGCGTTTTTGCTTTAAGCCTCCATCGCAAAAGCGGCCGATGTGATTTTGCGGCATCGGACTGGCGCGTGGCTTCAATGGGGAGACCGTTCCAGTCCATGGCTGTTTGAATAAAGAACGAATGAAGATGCGCAGAAGTATGGGCATGCGGCGGGCAAAGTGCTCTAGTGTGATTTAAACGTCATGAGTGAAGGTGATCTTGCGCAATGACCGAGTGGTAGAATTGATGACTCAGACATATGCGGGCAGTTTTGCGTCTGGTTGCAAGATTTTCTAGGTTGGCTTTAGATTTAAAGTCGCTCACGCTGGTGTCGTATGATCAGTCATTACAAATAAACCCAGCCGCACAATTTTGGACTGATTCAATGCATGATGAAAGGTTAGATTGATGATGGTCCCAGACTGCGCATGCGTATTCCAGTTGGGTCGTACAAGAGTAGTATGGGGTAATAATTTGACAGCGGCTGGGCCGAGTTTGACGGTACGCCGTAAGTTGCCGAGGACCCGGTTAGCTTAGTTTGTTCTATGAGTAATGTGAGCAGACCATGACAGGTTGTGAGAAAAGGTAACGCCCAAGAACTTATATCAAGAATGACGCGGCTTATATATAAAGCCAAGTCAGGAGCCCTTAAAGGAGCCATGAAGAGAAAATACAACTTTGTTTAATTTGAAAGAACTAGAATTGAGTATCTCACACAGCTCTATTACAGCCACAAAAGATGTTTTAACGAAAAAAAAGCAAGAAGTATTTGAAAACTTTCAAATTTTGCGCCACAGTGACGTGTTAGGAGCAAGAATGACGTCATGCGGGCCAACAATAAAACATAGTTTTCAGTGCGTTACTGCACGTTAGCATTCAACTGATGCGCTCAAATGGAACTAGAGGCCCCATTACGAACGTCCAGTCATGTGTCGTCGCGACAGGTCAGTTAGGCGGCCGCCAATCGCACAAACAAGGTTCCGTGACGTCATAGAAAAGATGCGAGAAATTGGCTAGGGGGTCGCGACTGCTTCACACGTTTTCTTCAATATCTCCGTTATTTGTTCGAAGATTGCGATGATATTGGTACCATTGTTATCGGGATTCAGCAGCCTTTCTATTAAACCCAACTTGTGTTTTGACTTCATGGCTCCTTTAAAGGAGCCATGAAGACAAAACAAAATTAGGTTCATTCAAAGGATTGCTTTGTTAGAATCATACTGACACCATATTTACCTCTCAAATAAGCGGCATAATTAGGAAAAAAGGGAAAGGTTATGCGACCCACTCACTCATTTCCCGCAATAGAACCTACCATTTCATACGAGCCAGCTCTGCGATTGGCGGAGGCCGGCAAAACCAAACGCCAATTAGGCAGAGCTGATAAGCTTTCCGAACTGGCTATTTTCGCGTATATTTAGGTCACATTTTTTTAAAGCAGCACAAATGGTGGGACTGACAGTGAAATTTGCGAAAGCACACGTAAACGTAGAAGTACTGATGCGTACTGCGGTTGGTACTGCACGAACTATGCTTGGTTTAGCTGTACAGGACTGCGGGGCTTTGGGATAGTTTTAGATGACACTTACCGATTGAAGGAAGCAACTGTATATTACGTGATCGTATTTGTCGAGCGAGAACTCTCTTTCACGAAACGAACATTTTCTCCCCGAAGAAAAACAAGCCAGGTGTAAATACGGTCAAAAAGAAACCAGAGACAGAAAACGGTTCGCCACGGTATGGTGACGGCCTCTAGGTTCACTAACGGTAAACAGTGCTTTCCGATCGGCTGTAGAGGTGTCGGTTCCTGATAGGTGATTGCAGACCACGAAAACGCATGATTTAGCGCGAAAATAAAAATTTAACCGCAAAAAATAATTTCTCAGTGAACAAAACAGCGTTTGCATCTAGACGAGCGCTGGGGACAATAAAACACGATATCTCTCGAATAAAACAAACCTGTATTTTGTCTTCATGGCTCCTTTAAGGGTACATAACGATTATGATGAAAAGTCCGGCCCCGACGCACGCTATTGTCAGCCTCCCGCCATATAAAAAGAAATCACAAGTACAGGCGCTTTCAGAATTCGTGCTACATAAAGTGACCAGTGACGCCGCAATGGAAGCCCGGTTCCACGCGCGCGCCGTGTGCGCAGAGATCTTTTCACAGCTTTTCTGTCGACCAACCGGTCTATGGGGAACTGCATTAGTTTTTTACCGGGACGTCTTCGGGCCGAACCACCGGGAAAGCATTGGCTTTAAAAATTGCCCCGCCTGTAAAGGGTGCACCACCGCACAGAGGAAATAAAAAAGTGAAGCCGTATTTCACGCTTGCGCGAGTATTAGTACAAGGGGTACATGCGTATGCGCACCCCTTACTATAGAATACTGAAGGTTATAGTCTATTTTGGGCGACTAAAACGAAAAAAAAAAAAAAAACAATTGGCGTAGCTTGCACTAGGGCTGTACCGCTGGAGAAACAGCGGAGCTTGGAATCGACCAATCTTCTTCGCCCCTGGGATTCGCTGTCCGGGAGGGGGAGCGACTGGAACGACTCGTAAAATCAGTATAAACTTGGCCTCGGCCCTCAACACTTCGCCTAGCCTAGAACGAAAATTGCAAAGTTCAACAAAACTTAGCAAAGCCTAGCAAAGCTTCGCAAAACGGAAAAAAGCTAGGTCGACCCCCCGCTGCGCTTTTTCTCCGGCCTTGCACCATTAATGGAAGCTGCACCAACTTTGTTTAAAAAACAGCAAATTTCGACAGTTTTGCAGAGGCCCATGTTCAGTACTTCACGGCAACGTCGTAGTCGTTGCATGCCTTAACAGGAAACAAGGCGATAGCCATGGCCTTTTGTCACCCCCCCCCCCCCCTATCCATGTAATGCGCGTTTCGAACTCTTAGTGCAAGTCGGGGGAAATCGCGGAAAGGGTGCATCAAGCGCTGCAAGGAGCGTAGCGGCTGCTAAGCCTGACGACATGTGCGCTTGCACGCGGTGCGTTCAATGAGCGCGGGTGAGGGGGAAATGGAAGAGCAACCGAGTTTTCTTTTGGGGGATTCGTGGGAGGTTTCGGGAGTATTGCTTCGCTCGAGATGAGCCACGACGCTCGTCTCCGTGGCTGCAGAGAGTAATCAACGGGCTGAGTATCCTACTTGCAAAAGCATGCTTATTGTGTAAAAAGTGTAAATGCTGTTACGAATCGGCCAGCGCCGCAGTACTTCCCCGCATCACTCCTCGGCTGTGCGGCGAAGCCACTACGTGCGCCTTTCTGCCGTCAGGCGCCACCATGTCGGTGACAAGTTGCGACAAGCCACGTCAGACGCTTCGCTTTCGGCGCATTTCAAAACTTCGGCGGCTGCCGGCGAGGCTCGTCTCCACGCTCTTCAAGGACACAGAGGCCCCGCGAACTGGGCGGAGTCCTCCTCTCTCCCCTCTCTCAGACTCAACGTGCGCCGAGGCTACGAACTCTGGAAAGAGCGTTGTGTGTGTCGGTGACGTTCGTGGCGTGTTTCAGCTTGTTGGCGTTTGACCGTTACCGCTCTTGCGTATAAATAGACCTCCGCAAGCGCTGTAACCCATTCCTGTTAGAGCAGCGAATCGATGTTGTCGCTCTGCTCGAGTCCTGTATTGTAACCTCGCCCGTCGGGGCCTTGTTCTTTGGCTTCGGCTCACTTCTCGCAATGAAGTAAACTGTTACGTTAGCCTACGGCTTCTGGACTTCGTCACGGCGGCAACAGCGGCTACCACTCGTATGTCGTACCACTCGTACCACTCGTAGCTACCACTCGTATGCGGCTACCACTCGTATGTACGGCGGCAACACCCTACCACTCGTATGTCGGAGGCCACGGAGATCGGATCGGGTGCCCCCGCCCGGTTACAACAATGCAAACGTTTTCGCTTCAATCTCAACCGGTAGTCGTCGTCGTCAACACTGCCGAAGTGCGCTAACAGAACTTAGCACAGGGCAAGCAGGAGTATCTCCAAGCTTCATCACTACCCGCTTTGATTGATTGCGGGGTTTAATGCGCCGATGCAACCCAGCCGATGAGGCCCGCCGTAGTGGAGGGCTCCGGGTTAATGTTGACCACCTGGGAAAATTTAACGTGCGCCGACATCTCATACATACGGGCGTTATGATTTCGCCTCCATCAGAAACTGACCGCCGCGGTACGGAATCCAACCCGCGTCCTCGTGCTCAGTAGCACAAAGCCTTAGCCACTCAGCAACTGCGGCGGGTCACAACCCGCGTTCAACGGATGTGAAGCAGGTAGGGACAATTACTCCCAATTTCGAATCCAATTACACCGCCCAAGTGCGCCTCCTTGGTACCCTGTAATACGGCGAAAGCTTTCAACCCATTCGAAGAACTAATGGGAATGGCAGCATCGTCAACCAGGCTCGAAAACGCAGAGCTATGAGCCGCTCGGTATTTTCACCTCTTCAGCGAGAAGTTTTGGTTTGGCATCGGTTCACCCCGGTATCGGCTTGCCTCGCGAGCAGCCAACAATGACGCTTAGCATCTTTCCGCATACCACAGTGCTATTTCTGGCAAAATAGACATACGGTTCACCCGTAGTAACACTGAAAGCGGGGGTAGCCCTCCACGCAAACGCAGACGCAACGACGCTATTTCTTTCACTTAGTTCTTTTTGTACCCCATTTCGAGCGTATATATACGCAAAACGCAGAGTTGTAGAAACACCAAGAGCAGTTGCAATGACGCTGTCTTTTAGCGCCCACAAAGCCTTTGCGTACGCTATTCAGAGCGTGCTAGAGTGGTCGAAACGCCTACGTCGGCAATGGAACAAAAGTGGAGTACCTGCTTTTTTGAGGCGCTTAATCACGATGCTTGAAAACGAAGCTGTACTCGCTTCGCACGTAACGTGCAGGGTTTCGATTCCTAACGATCACCTTGCCTTACGGTATTAGTTTCCGAGCACCGAACAAACCCCAACCATGTAACACACTGCATTTGTACAAGAATATCCTAACAGGAGGAGGTACGACATTTATTCGATAAATTGGTCGGAGATAAATCTTAATAACAAAAATTGCAAAAATATATAAACATAACCTTAAATTTGGAAGAAAGTGCATCTAGTCCCCACAAAAAAAAACACAATAATAAACACCGAGAGAGAGAGAACAAAACTTTATTTAAAAAAACGGTTTAGCGAGGGGGTGGCCGCGAACGCCAGAACTCGGGAAATGACCAGCAAGCCACCCAAACAAATGACGAGTAGAAAAATTGTAAAAATGAATCACTCGTGCAACGCCCTGCATTCGCACAAAATTGCCGATTTGGCGGAACAGCATTATATTTCTTGTAAAAACGTAAATGGAGATACTTGGTCAGAACACCAAAACAAAAACATTAAGAAGCAATCGATATAAACGAACGGTAAAAATGTGCATCTTACCGCCTAGACCAAGGAGCAAAAATAAAAAGTACCCGAATGGGGGACGGCTAAAAACGGCGGAAGAAGGGCGGAAGCAAAAAACAAATGGTGCGGCTGAGCAAGGAAGTACGCAAACCACCGTTGGTGCGCGGAACCCTCACACGTTCTTAGCCGCGAGGGTTTGTGCCATGTGCGATTATTTTTGCGCCACGCAACCCAGAGTACATCTTTCTAGTGGCTAGAATGATCCTCCCAATTCCAGCCCAGACTCCGAGCTTGCACCTCTACGCGGAGGCTGGCATGAACACCCTTGCCGACCTCACCTCCGACCGGCATCTAGCACAGCAGCATCACCTAGCTATGACACCAGCTGGATGTTGCATCATAAAGCAACAACTCAAACAGCAACCGCAAGGACCGAGAAGGCAGTTCCCGCAAGCACCGTGGACAGCAGATGTGCGCACATGCGCTGTAATCCCTGGACACCGAACCGGCGTTCATTGCTGGAGGGGCGAACGAAAACTGTCTCGAGCATCCTTGGCAGTTAAACGGCTATACAAGAATTATAACACCGCTTTCAGGGTTTTCACCGACAGCTCAGTTGACCCATTGACTGGGTGTGCGGGTGCTGCCTTCGTGTGTCCAGAATGCGATGAAAAACCTTAGATACACATTTGCTATACCAAGATACGTGAGATGGCCGAGCTTCGAGGGCCTCGAATGTGGCGTCTAGGTGGTCTAGAATTTGCTCCTTATGGATGTTAAAAAAGGCTTAGATAATAGATAGATAAGCAAGATAGATAAGCAAGATAGATAAGCAAGATAGATAAGCAAGAAGGCAATGGGCATGCTGATATACTCGTCCACGCAGAAACTGCTGGAAGTAGGCGCCCACAACACGGTGTGGGAGCTGATCGAGGCTCACCTGTCAAACCACAGGGTACGGCTAAGCCCAACGGAGCACGGCCGGGCCGTTCTACGGAAAATAGGATGGCAGATTGAACCACTGCCAACCAAGGCGGCCCTTCCCGAGGAGGGAAAATAGGTCGTTCAAACCAAGCCACTATTTGCAACCGGGGAACATTGAAGGGAGGCGGACCGCACGAGCCACGGCTCTGGCCCGGCAGCTGGAGGATAACCGTAGGGTACTCTACGCAGACGCGTCGCTCACAAAACACGACGACTGAGCAACGGCGTCAGACACGTTCATCGGCAAGCTGATCGTCAGCGCGTAGCTGAGGACAACAGACCCAGCCTTTGCGAAGAAGCAGCCGTGGCCCTTGCACTCGTGCAACCGTGCGTGGACACCGTGGTCACAGATTCGAAGTCAGTCTACGGAAGCTTCCGGAGGGGGGTGATCTCTCCCGCGGCGCGAGCTATTCTCTCCAATCTCAAGCCTTCGGGACAAGCTATCGAGCTCCTGTGGGTCCCGGCTGCCTTGAAGGTGGAAGACAACGCCATCGCCGACCACCACGACTGAGAACTGCCTACCCGGGCCGAGGACGAGCCGCCTGAGCTAACGCTTCCCGTGACGAGCTTTAAAAGCATTACTCAGATGCACAGAAGCGCGAGATGCAAACTTGCCGAACCGCACCCGCAGCTAATCAGGCAACAGCAAACGATCCTGCGGCGCACGCAGGCAGGATCGCTAGCATGTCCCGTTCTGCTACACCGCATGTACCCAGCGGAGCATGACACACTCTGCGTTTCTGCAAAACGGAAAGAGGCACTCTGGCATATATAGTAGAGTGCAAAGACCTCAACAAACCCCCCCTTCTTCTTCCGCCCAACACCCCCCAATCCACAACCCCCGAGCGATGGGAGACCCTGTTGTCCAGCCCCGCCGTGCCGACTCAGCTCGCACTGACGGCCAGGGCCAGGAGTTGCAGCAGACATTTGGGTGCCGCGAAGAGGAAACCGCCCCGTCTGGTGCCTGCGGGCGCCATCGAATTTTTTCGAGCCCAATAAAGTTGATTCTCTCTCTCGCTTTCCTATTAATTTGTGAATAACGTTAGTCCAGTACTCGATGTCTCCACATTTTGCTACTAATAACATCACGGAACGAATCCCATTCTATTATCCTGATCTTGTTACGTTTTTGGCTTGGGAAGACTGGCATTCATTGTTGTTGCTACAGTAACGTGATCACTTCGCAAATTTTCTTTAGTGTTCCGCCAATACTAATCCGGCGTGTTCTTGATGAAAGCAAGGTCGGTACTTGTGTCGCCAATACGCTGTTAGCCACACTTGTGGGATGAGAGGGACCGCGGTCACCAGAATAAGACCCTCCTGCTGTGCGTCCATCCAGACGTTTCGCCCTTTGGCAACCTCCCTACCTTACCCCCAGGGTGGGTTAGGCGCGCTAAGGTCACCCAATACGACGAGTGATTGTGTTTTGACCATGTCTAAGACTTTACGGAATAGCGTCCCGAACTCGTGCCTTCTCCTGGGACTACTATATACGTTTACAACGAAAACGCTGCCTTCGCTTAACTTTCTGGTCGGAATAATTTTGACTACGACGTTGTCCACAGTTGCGACGCCAGCCTCGTGTTGGATGACCGGTAAATTGCGTCTGGCTTGAGTTGCGGCCGCCGTCTTATTGTCCGATGCTTTACCGTAAGTTTTAGACCCATGTAGCTTTCCCTGACCCCCGGGTGCCTGCAGGGCTCTAACTCGGCGCCGCTTGCACTTTGGTGTCTATGAACTGGAGCGGGTTCCCTCATTTTCGGCGAAACCCACGGCAGTTCCATTGTCATTTCTCGTATTTCTCGTTATTCCGCGCCTTTTGTGTAATTCTATTCTTTGCTAAATTTGGCCATGTCCGCCTAAGCAGTTCTGCTGTAAGGTTTTAAGGATTTGATCATCCGACGCCAGGCGTGTGAGAGTTCGTACGGGTAACCTCTCAGGCTGTCGGCCGGGTTTCCAGCATGTCAAAATGATCTTTAGTGGCGTCGGATAGTATAGAGATCACAGCATTGATCATTCGGTCTATATCTTCAAGCCTGCGCTCTTTCCATTTGGCTTCCTTAATAACTGCATTAATTCTCTAAAGCTTGCGATAAAATTTATATTATCGTTATTTGGACAAAGCAGTCCCTTCAGTGAACGAAGCTTCCCTATCGCCTTTTTGCCCCTTTAAGCTGCACCCACACGCAGCCCCTGCAATAAGGATTAGACGTATATCAGGTGATGCCTTCTCTGCACGAGCGCGATGAGTTCGAGCAAAGTAATTCCAGCAGTAGCCCCGGACGGGCATGTACGACAGCATTAACACGCGGCAATATTCGCGACGTCGCCAAGCAAGCGGCGTCGTCAAGCGAGCGAGCGATATGAGAAGCGCGACAGAGCTGGAACCTCAGCTATCCGCACGCGCCAATAGCCCGCTGCGGCGCCCGGGGAAGCACAGCCTCATGGGGACTGTCTGTTGCATGGAGCGGCCGTACATCCGTAGGGTTAGGACTATAAAATTTGCACTTTCGCTCCCAGCGTTAAATAGACGTATTAACAGCGGACCTGTTTAAACTTGAATTCAATCCATGCCTAGCGTCGCTCAGAACTAGGCGCAGCAATGTGGAGAGGAGGAAATTTCAAAGCCTAGATGTGTGAGGGGAAGTGCCGAGGAGACGAGGAGCCGACGACCAGTTGTGGGGAGTGCTCGTCTCAAGGAAAAAAACGTTTCCTGGCGCTGGAATTGAACATGCGTCCCTCGAGTTTTATTTATTTATTTATTTATCATAGTACCCACAGCGCCTTTTGAAGGCATTACAGTGGGGGGGGGGGGGGGGGGGAGAAGTAGAAATTCGTACAAAATACAGGCATAACAGAAATATCACTTAAAGTACAATGACAAGCCAAAACCCGGCATGTTCAACGAAGATACACTACAAAGAACAAGAAAATACATCATTAGACATGAATGTCACAACATTTTTGGGTAACTTATTCCATTCGCTAATAGTTTTGGGGAAAAAAGAATGCTTAAAAAATTCGGTTCTACAACTTATTTCTTTTATTTTACAGGAGTGATCTGTCCCTAGTGAAACGTAGTCTGGGCTCATTAAATAACAACTTTTGTCTATTCCTGTTTTGTTATGAAATATATTGTGAAAAAATTTTAATCGAAGTACTCTCCTACGATGCTGAAGCGAATCCCAACCTAGGCTGCGCTTAGCTGTAGACACACTGAAATTCCTGGAGTAGTCTTTAAGAAGAAAACGAATAGCCATGTTTTGAACTCTTTCTAGTTTTCCGATATCAGATTTGATACGTGGATCCCATACCGTACAAGCAAACTCGAGTATGGGGCGAACATTGGTCTTGTACAACAACTCTTTAGTCTTCACTGGAAAACGTTTCGCGTTGCGACGTAGGAAGCCCAAAACACGACATGCTTTCGCACATACATAATTTACATGGTGGCACCAAGACAGGTCCGAGGTAAGATACACACCAAGATATTTATGTTCGAACTTTTGGTGAAGACATGTACCATTAATAGTATAGGAATAAACATGAGGCGTCTTCTTTCTCGTGAAGCACATGTACACCGATTTCTGTAGATTTATCTGCATTCCCCAAGTTTTACACCAATCAACTAGCCTATTCAGATCACGTTGAAGCGCAGTGCAGTCGTCTAAGTGATTACTAATTCTATATAATACACAGTCGTCCGCAAACAATCTTATTGTAGAAGAAATACCATTACAAATATCATTCATAAAAATTAAAAATAATAGTGGGCCCAAAACAGAACCCTGCGGTACTCCCGAACTTACATCGACATCTTCAGACTGCTGACCATTTACGACAACACGCTGTTTCCGGCAGTTCAAGTACTCTTGTATCCAACGAAGAATTTCAGGGTTTATGTTATACCACGCCAATTTTTCTAGGAGGAGTGAATGAGGAACAACTTCAAACGCCTTTGCTAAATCAAGAAAAATACAGTCCACAGAGAAACCTTGATCCAATGAACCAGCAATATCATTAGTTAATTCTGTTAATTGTGTCACACAAGAAAATACAGCTCGAAAACCATGCTGTTGGGGGCAAAGCAGCGAGAATGAATTTAAGTGATTAATAATGCGAGTGAAAAGCACGTGCTCGAATACCTTACATACTACACTCGTCAAAGAAACAGGCCTATAATTGGGTACGAGGCTACGTAGTCCCGATTTGTGCAACGGCGCCACGTTTGCAAGTTTCCAGTCATGTGGTAGAACTCCTTCTTTCAGTTATCTCGAAAAAAGAATTCGAAAATATTTTGATAACACGGCTGCACATGACGATAGCAACGCAGTAGGTAATTCATCGGGTCCCATGGCACTGGAAGGTTTCAAACGTAAAAGCAGCTGCTCAATTCCACGTATATCAAACTCAGTATCACCCATGGGTTCAGCACAAAGGGAGTCAAATCTAAAGTTATCAGTACCAGGCCGCCGTTCGGTAAAAACGGAACTAAAAAACGCATTGAAGCATGAAGCTTTCTCGCGACTATCAGACACCAATGCACCATTACATTCCAGAGTAGGAATCGACACTTGGTCCTTTCTATTTGATTTAATATATCGCCATAGTTCCTTCGGACGGTTCACAACACGCTCGTTAAAAGAATTAAAGAACGAGTTTTTGGCTTTCCTAACGGCTTCTTTAAACTCATACGTAAGAGCTTCCAATTTTACTTTATTACACGAGTTAGGATTTCTTTTGAAAGCCGCATAAATATTCTTCTTTTTATTACTGACTTGACGAACTGCTTTAGTGAACCATGGTTTATTCTTATTACGGCGCGATGTCAATACCCACGATGGTACGTACTGATCACGCAGTTCAAAAATTTTACTTTTGAGAACTTCCCACAACTCTTGAACACCACAACTTTCGGAAAGTGTTTCGGAAACGTCATAATACCTGTCAAGGGAAAGGGAAATCTCAGCAGTATTAGCTCTCTGATAGTTATAAATGCGTCGATTACCGGGGTCCGAGATTCGCGCGTACTCAAGTGACATCTCACAAAAAACTGCTTTGTGATCGCTTATACCAGGCAGCACCTGCGGCAAGCAATCTCCTGCGGAAATATTTGTCAAAAATAAATCTAGAATATTCTCGCCACGCGTCGGTTGGGACACCAGTTGAGAAAGCGAAAACGAGCTGCACATTTTAAACACCTCAATACCCAGTGCGGTTCGCCCTTCCTGCAAAGCAGCTATGTGGGACCAATTTATACCAGGTAAGTTAAAGTCGCCTGCTATAACCAAGTTATCTGCATGAATAAGTTCAATTCCCTTTACGAAGTCTCTAAGCATTTCATCTGAACTACCTGGCGGACGGTAGAAACAAGACACCGATAAACTCACACCATTTCTGAGGTTAATTTGGGCCCACACAGCTTCACATAATCCCACGTTAACTTCCAGCCGGCGACAGTTGATTTCGTTTTTTACAAGAATGAACACGCCCCCACCATGGCCGTTCCGGTCTTTCCGATAACAGACATAATTTGGAGGAAATATTTCATTATCGTTAATATCAGCATCTAACCATGACTCTGTACCAAGTACTACTGACGGATCTGTCATGTTAATAAGGCTGGCAACCTCATCGACTTTATTTTTGACGCTTCGGCAATTGACGACCAAAAATGACAGGTTGCATTTTTTTGTTTCTCTTGTCAGGTAGCTCACAGTACTTCGCCGCTTGATTCATCATAAATATACTTAGTTTTGTTGATATAAAGCGCGTCGTATCTAAGGTTTACTTCCTCGGTTTCCTTCCGTACTTTCTTAGCATATTCCCAAAGCTGTTTTCTTTTCAATCTAATGGGTTCCGAGAAGTCTTCCGAGATGCTAATGGGACTGCCTTTCAACTTTTTGGCGTTGGTTAGAACGCATTCCTTGCCTTTGTAGGTTGCAAAATTAACAATTATGGGGCGGCAATTACCCGGCCTAAATATACCCAGGCGGTGTGCGCGTTCAATATGTACATCGTCAACAGATAAGACTGTCTTGCAGAGATCTAGTACGCGTTGCTCAGCCGACTCGTAGGTTTCGCGCTCCTCAGTGTCTTCTATACCGTAGAAAATCAGGTTGCATCGTCTACTTCGGTTTTCTAAATCATCTAGTTTGCTCTCCAGAAAGTGGAGTTTGGTCTGTTGCAATTGAATTGTTTTAGTGCACTCCTCTACACCAGTCTGCAGCTCTTGAAGTTTGCGAATGTGTTCCTCTAGGTTAATTAGGCGTTTGTTTACGGCCTCCATAGGAACCTTGTTTTCTACCTGATATGACTCGATTGCCAACAGTTTTGTTTTGATTTCATTCTGGCCTTCAATCAATTTTTCCAGAGCAGCCTCCATCGGGCCAGGGTTAAGTTCAATATCACCGCACACAAACAGCAACAAGAGATAGAATGCTGCTCGACGTAACAACACAAAGCGATGTTTTCTGCAACGCACATGCTTGCGGGAGCATGAATGAGAACAAGCACTTGAAAACAGCAAACGGGGTGGAACCGGCAGTGTAAACAGCACTGTCTTACTAGAAGTAGAACAATGACTGACCTGCGTAATGATCAACACATGCGTGAGCGACGCTGCCATTGCGCCGGTTCCACGCCGCGATGGTCTTGTGATGAGGTGCTCCTTATTTACGCTGATGACGCCCTCGTTTGCAGCCCAAGGTTCGCTGACTGGTAGCGGGCAATATCCGAGTTCAGCTTGGTCGCAGAAACCACCGCCGACGTCGGACGCAGTCTTTTCGAATTGACGGCAAAAAGTAGAGTTGCCGACGGCCGATGACTACTCGCATATCCCACGCAGTGGCTTGTCAGATGCGCAGAGGTACGAGGCACCGCTGTTGAATACCTGCGTAATGCTCAACACATGCGTGAGCGACGCTGCCATTGCGCCGGTTCCACGCCCCACGGCTGTGGAACCTACGGAACCTACGGAACCTACGGAACCTACGGCTGTATATCCGATTGCGCTATCATCGCAATCGGGGCGCTCAGCATTTCTTTTGGGTTCGTATCGCGGGCGTTGGCTTCGGACATTTGGCTAAGACAAAGTGGACAGATGTTCGGTGGGGAGGCGCCTGTGTTTGCCTGTGCCTAGTGATGACGTAAGGTCAGACGTGCAGGTGTTCTAGTTTAGAACGACGTCCTGCGCTAAGCGGCACCATCGTCCGATCTACTGATAGGGTGGGCGGACCTAAGGACCTAAGGAGAGCTAGTGAAGACCACTAGCTCCGCAGTTTCCTTAGCCCTAACTTCTCAATTCGAAAAATGGGCGTAATCGCTTTTATTTCTTGAGTTGTTTATTTCAGAATACGGTCAATTCCGTGATGAAGTATTACAGGAGGGGCATGTAAGTAACTTGAGAGTCATATGAAACAACGAATAAAAGTGAATCGCGACAATTACCCCTGTAATTTTGGAACATCACTAAAGCGGTCATTAAGAACTACTTGCATGAGGTAATAATGGTAGCAGAACAATTCTACACTAAGCTGTATGCCAGTGATGTAAGACCAGGGGAAAGTACTGATAGTATAAGCTGAACTTGCGATATCCCATTAGTAACTAAATAGGAGGTTGGAAACTCCCTTAATGGCATGAAAATAAGAAAAGCTGCATGTGACGATGGCATAACCATGGGTCTTTTCAAGGAGGTAGGAGATATTGTTGTTGTTGTTGTTGCTTATTGGTTATTGATAACACCATGTTCAATAGCGGTCTGTCTTGGTGCCAAGGAGAGAGGCGGAACTGAAAGCCGCCTGACTGGGCCTTTGACACGAGACAGTACTATTGCTGTACTATTGCTTGCTCTACTATAGTTAGCTGTACTATTTTCATCAAGCTTGAAGCTTCAAAAAGTACCCATTGCCCGGAAAAACGCCAACAGTATTCTGATTAATTGGAAGTGAAATCCCCAACACAGCAAGAATTACAGGCCTATCAGCCTACTTTCAGTTGTTTACAAGCTGTTTACCAAATTTATTGTTAGCTGCATACGTGACTGCTTGGATTCCCAAAACAAAGAGAGCAGACTTGATTTTGAAACGGGTACTCAACCATAGATCACATCCATGCCGTCAACCAAGTGATTTAAAATACTAAGACTACACCATACCCCTTTACATGGCATTTATATATTCCGAGATACCGCTTCATTCCATACTCACCGCAGGCACACTAGAAGCACTACTAGACCAGGGAATCGAAGAAACCTACGTAAGATTTCGTGAAGACATATGGAATAAATGCACGGGCAGGATAAACCTCGAAAAGTAAAGCGATAAATTCCCGATCCGAAAGGGAGTAAGGCTTCGAGATACCATATCGCCAAAAAATATTCACAGCATGTTTCGAATGAGTATCTAGAACGCTGAATGGGAAAACACAGGAATAAGGATAAACGGGAAATACTTGAGCCATTTGAGGTTTCCGGAAGGGCAATTCTTGCTGAGTAAAACTGTAGAACACATTCTAACAATGCTTCAGGTGTTACAATCAGAAAGAAAGGCCGTCGGACTAAAAATAGATGTGATCAAATCTAAAGTAATCAGTAATAAGCGTGCCAAAAACGTCCTCTTCAGGTTGGGAAGCGAAGCAGTAGAAGATTTGAAAGAATATCAATAAATCGAACAGATGGTTACTGCTGACCTCCACCACAAGAGTGAAATACGGCTCAAAAGGAAAATCTACAAACAGTGCATACTGCCGGTGATTACATACGGATGTGTAACTTGGCACCTTACTAAACAACAAGTAAGAAAACTTACTTTCGCTTAATGGGCCATGGAATGAATAATGTTACGAATAATCCCTAAGGACACGAAACGAAACGAACTACCTGGATCAGAAAACAAACTTCAGTAGAAGATACTACAGTAAAACATGTCATACTTCAAATAAAGAAAATTAAATGGTATTATGCGTGCCATGTAGTGAGACTAACCGACAACCGGTGGTCTACCAGGGTGACAGAGTGGATACCAAAAGATGTGTCTAGAAGAAGGGAAAACGATTACCGGATGGAGGGAACAAATAAAAAAAATTAGGGGTTATGTGTGGACTCGAGCAGCACAGAGCAGGAGCGGCTGGAGCTCACCGCGAAAGGCCTTCGTCCTGGAATGGACATGAGTAGGCTGATGATGACGATGAGGAGGATGATTAAGGGGATTCAAACTAATAGAACGGCTCATCCGTAAGCGGATCGCCCACTATCTTGAATTCTTAAGGCCCTATTTCCACCACTCACAAACACGTTTTCGCCCTAACCTCAGCCCCGCTGACAGACCCTGGCTCCTCCGATGGGTGATTAACCGGAAATGCTCCCCACTACCTCCCGACCACCTTCTCCCGCTAGACTTACACAGAGCCTTCGACTTTGTTAACAAAAAAACAATTCTTGAAGAACTTGCTGAGTCATTTCCCAGCCAGAAAGCTCAAACCTGGATCCGAAACCTCCTTGTAGTTAACCCCATTCAATTACACGTAACTTACGGAATCTAGTCTCCCCGAGTCATTTACATTAACAGGGGTGTACCACAAGGCTCCATACTTGGCCCAACTCTCTTTTGCTTAGCCATGACCAGAATAGCAAGATGGATCACCATTAATCAGCCCAATACCCAAAACAAGAAGCCATGATTACCTACCTCCAGTGCGCAGTGACGGGGCTCGAAAAGGTCCTCCCCGACCTTGGCCTGTCCCTCGCACCTCATAAAACAGAATTTCTCACCATCTTCGGGCGTTACCCCCCCCCCCCCCCCATCTACGTGGCACCTCGGTCAGTGTCGCCTCCACTTCTGTCTCAGCCAGACTGAAACCAAATAAATTCCTCGGAGTCTAGATTGGATCCAGGAACAGCCACGCAATATGGATTAATCGCCTTAAGCAAAAATGTAACTTCGTGCAGCACACCCTCCGACGGCTCTCAAACAAACATGAGGGAGCCAAACAAAAGGCTATCACCTCCCTCGACAGAGCAGTAGCGGTGGGCATTCTTTCGCACGGAGGGACACATTATGACCTCAACTGCATCCAACTACGCGTGCTACAAGTTCTTCAAAATTTCACCCTACGCACCATCACTGGCCTCCGACGTCATGCGAAAGTTGCGAACCTCCAACAAGCAGCGGCCCTCCCGCCAATCGACTGCATCACTCAGGAGGAAATGAATCGATACAATTTTAAGAGAACTCACGCACCAAGGCGTGCTCCTCACCGCATGGGATCAACGAAGTCATATTCCCCTACCTAATTTTTCCATCACCAACACCCCTGGCACCGGCTCCACTTCACTTGATCTGTCACCTCGCAACCCGTTGCACGAAGGACGCCCAACCTTCGACAGCAACGCTGCCGACACCTTGCCATAACTAAACGACGTAATGAAATTGACGTCTATACAGACGCTAGCCACATAAACCCACACGTAGGCACATCATGCAGCAGCCCGTACAATGTATTCATCATGGGAGACAAATATCACCGTATTCCCAATACTACTTCACGGACGTGGAGCTCATCGCAATCCACGATTCTCTCGACTACTTCATGTACGATTACCACCTCCCAATTCCCCCCAACCTTCGCATCCTAACGGACTCATATGAAGCACTCCAAGGACGTTGTCATCCCAGGTCTACCCACCCTTCTGTCCATCACGTTATTCATCAAATCACTGCTCTCCAAATATAAGGCTGCCAAGTCCGAATCGACTGGACCCCAGGTCATGAACCAGCCGCTCCTGGGAACCAAGAAGCTCACTTGGCTGCACAGGAGGCCCTTCTCACAATAGCTTCCGATAGACCCCATGCGCCGCCCTTCTCGGATCACCCCTGGCCTAGCTCCTCTGATGATGACCCCACTCTCGCTCCCGCAATCAGGCTCCGTAGATTCAGGCAACTGAAACAACAACGCCTCAAAGCACTCCCCCCTTCAAGCCACCTCTCCTCCTTCCCCACCCTGACCCGAGCACAAGAAATCTTCTTGAACAAGTCCCTGACCAACACCTGTACGGCACCAGAGACCATTCGAAAATGGTATCATCCACAGCACGCCCCCGATGTCCCTACTGCCACCACTCCATCGCAGCCGATTTTCACCACCTCATCCGGCACTGTCCCAAGTTTTTTCGCTTTCTCAAATTCACTCCCCCTCACCACGACACGATAACTTTCATCGACCCAACATCCCTTTCACACGACGCACTGTTCGAAGTCATCATTTATGCCACAAAAAGCGGCCTAATGCGGGCAATTTAGCAGTGGCCTGCTCGACATCTGAAGAGATTCCTTGAAGACAACGTCATAAGGACTGCGCTCCGCCTTCGCCATTCGCTTCCTTCCCCCTGGCCTTTGGCCTTTTATGTCTAATAAAGTTAACAACAACAAGGGGACGATGATGACTAAAGTGGTCAAGTTCTGTTCACATGGAAACAACATGACAGCGAACGAAACGCTAAAAAGCAACTGAAAAGGTCAGTTTACATGTATAATCTGACGGCAGGTGTTGAGGCCGTAATTCTTTTCAAGGTACGGGCGGGATCACGTTCCCAGGGAGATGACACCTCCCCCACTTACACAAATACGCAACGCAAGGCAACGGTCTCGAAAGCGTTGCCAAATCACCGCCGCCTCCGCTACCCCCCTCCTGGCCACCCACCGTCACTGCTTCGCACCTCACGGTGGGAGCAGCCTGCGTTAGTTTCTTCTGAGTGAGCAAAAACAGTTGAGTCACTCTTATGACTGATTGCTATTTCATGCGTATTTTCAGGCTCCCCTATACCCAGTTACCGCTATAGTTGCGCCTCATAAACTGTAATTATTAACAGTGAATAATCAACACCAGCGACTGCATGATCTTTTCACGCGTGGCGGGAACACTACCTGTTTGCATCTCGGTGGAGAGAAGCACTCACACCACTGCTACGAAGAAAGAAGCGGCGTGTTGTTTGCTTATTCCGTCGGCGCTGTTGACTGAGCGCGTTTTACGCCAACCCGAACGCCTACCGACAAACTTTCTGTTGTGTTGCACTACATGCACGCTCTCATCACCGCATATTTCTTGCACTAACGGTCCCCACCAATGTCAAGCGTGTCGAGAGGAATGTTGCGATAGCCCTTAACCTGCAAGAAGCTCGAATTTCACTTCTAAGTTCAACAATGCCCCAATACCTCAACCCTACAAGCTTCCAGCTTACACTTTGCTCCCGGAAGGTCATCAGTTAAAAGGCGCACACAGCAGCTCCAGGCGCCTCCTCGCCGATCACCTCCTTGCGGTCGCCCTTGCAGATCACGAGAGCGCCAATCAAGTTGGCAGAATATATATAAGGCTCGTCTGACCGAGAACGAGCGAGCTGCGGCGAGCGAGATACGGCCAGGTCAACCGGGCCAACTTTCCCGCACGGCGTACCCTCACGCGTGTGTACAGACAAGCCAGATAGTCGCCGCCAAAAAAATATGACGGAACAATGTCCTACCGTAAACACGACATGACAAAGCTAACGCTTCGACTTGAGTGAGCAGAGCGTCCTCCCGTTAGAAAAATCGAGTCTGGAGGAGCTCGGATTTTCCAAGCCTGCGTGTCGTATTGAAATTCTGTGCAGTTGCGGTGTATAGACGCCCGAATGGCGTTAGCGGACATGTTTCAACGTTGCCGGAAGTACTGCACGTGGGTGCACGTCACATTTTAAAGGGGCCCTGCAACACTCTTTTCTGCTTTGTTCAAAATCTTAAACGCTTTCACAACGTAGTCAACACATCCAGTACTTAGGATAGTAGGTCAAAAATACCTCAGTCCAAAATTACTGCATTACACCTTTTGGATAACTAGAAACTTGTTGAAAACATTTTTCTCTCCTTCACGGTCTCAGCGTTCTTCGTCCGCTGGAATTACGTCATTAAAGCGGGGTAGCCACTATTGGCCGGCTTTCCTTCAGTTGCAGCCATGAGCGCATTCGATAGCCGCTATTTAACAAGGAAGTCACAAAAGCAACGCACAAACTGAAAGCAGATGTGCTGCGACAAGCAAAGCACTCAGTACTGCTCTGTTGTGGCAAAAACTATAGCTTTCGCAGTGCTTCCAGACGCGAAGGAACGATGGCAAGCTTTTATGGGAAGTGTTAAAAAGTCCCTTTAAAGCGAAAGCCTTAGCTATGGCATCCAACGCGAAAATTTACCATAGTCATCGTCGTCGTCGTTGTCGTCGTCGATGTCGAAACGACTGGCACCAAACTGGCCTGTGCTGTAAGGATAAGTGAGTTGGGTTCGTGTGGAGTTTCAACCCGGGTGTGTAGTGCAGCAGCGAAGAGCAGTAGCCAGAGCGTTATCCCGCAACCCTGCCAGAAGGGATCAAGAATGAGCCTGACGCGTGCGCCGTGACAGGTGCACGTGACGGCACGTAGGTACAACGGGTGCGCACGGTAGAGAGCTCTGACTGTGGGGGAAGCTGCAGCGTTAATTGCTGCCGGACGGCCTGTCCGAGTAATAATTGAAACCTAGTTACGTGTATGTCTTTGTGAACATATAAGCCACAAGATCAAAGAATGTCGCAACAAATGTCAAACCAGCATTTCTAAAACGTGACAACACACGGACGAAAATAGGAAAACAACCTTTGCAGCAACACAGAATAGCTTTGACCTTCAAGCCATCTTAGTGGATGCTGAGGGACCATTCAGTTTGTCACTTCGGGGGTCTGTGCACGCCACCTCGAAAAAATGCCTAGTAATAATTATATCGTCGATTAAAGCCAGCCATTGAGGTTGACTCCACGTGGGTTGGAGAAGGATAAGCGGATACAAGCACAAGCAGCACCTGCCGAGCATGGTTCCTTTTCCCCCCGTCCGCACTCGCGGATTAGCCATGTTGTAAAACGTGGCATTCTTTGCCCAATACCTCCACAGCCGGGACAGTACAAAGCCCTTAATTTAGACAAAAATGCAGATTCGACGGCAGTAACACATTCTACCTTAACAACTGTCTTACTGCAGATAATAAGTAGAACAGCACATTGAGAACTCAAGAAATACGTAAAATAGAAGGAAAATATTTTTTTTAGAAAAATGATTAGACAAAATCAGAAGTATGCATCCTGCACGTTCTGTTACATTGGGGAAGGCATCACCGTACCGAACTCTGTTGCCTCCGTCATGTAGTGGTAGCGTGTGGACGAGTGCGGAACAAGGTGCTGCCTTGGTGCTGACGAGAAGGAGCCGAGAGCAAATCACCGGTTTACTGCATAGCGAGAGATGAACAGCAATGATACAGGAACAACAACCTTGCAGCCGAGCTTGCAGCATGGCTCGGACAGAGCACCGCTCCTGACGGAAGCCCGGTGAGGTCTCTCGGCCACTGAAAGGTTTTATTTTTTGACAGAAGCGGTGACGCTGCCTCCAGGCCTTTCCACGCGGCGGGAAGAAATACTGACACCCAACAACACTCTCTCAAGGTATCATGAAAGCTCGCGCACGTTGAGTCTGAGAGATCGGGAAACGAGAGGGAGAGAGAAAACATTTTAATCAAGAGCCCAGTTAAGTGCGTTCGGTGACCGACAGCCACAGCCTGCCGGTGACCATGGCAGCTCTATCCGCGAGACTCTTCTTGGTTTGCAAGTCCGAGCTGGCCAGCGCCTTCTCCCATAGCTCGGGTGAGGGGATCAAGGGAAAGGGCTTTTCGGAGCATGCCCGTATGAGATGGGCGACTGTGTGCTTCGCACCACACGCATGGCAATTAGGTGACGGATA
Source organism: Haemaphysalis longicornis (assembly GCF_048455015.1). NCBI lineage: Eukaryota > Metazoa > Arthropoda > Arachnida > Ixodida > Ixodidae > Haemaphysalis > Haemaphysalis longicornis. Next base: position 142,258,559 of record NW_027526407.1, read on the forward strand.
TAAAGTCGGGTGAATATGGTGCTATGGTGCAGTATGGAGCGACCTGGCAGCGTGTTCGTCTGTAGTAGGCGCCCCAGACGTTCTTCGGCATTTGGTAGATCCCGATGTGTAGACGGATACATTCGGCGGGAGAGGCGGCAGTGTGCGGTGATTTCTTGATAGCTTAATAAGCTGTCTCGGTCTTATCGGGCTCCATGTAAGGGGACGAGGCTTGGTCCTGCTGGGGTCGTGAGCTCTCGAGCGGTTTGGTTGACCGCCTCATTACCCCCCATCCCGGTATGGTCAGTAGTCCAGATCAATTCCACTTCAGTGTTAGGAGGATTTTGTACGAGAATTTCGAGTGCCTGCGGGGAAATGGTCCTTTGACGAAGTTTTTGATGGCCGTTTTCGAATCTGAAATTATGATTGCATGGGTGGGCCGGTGAGCTAGTGCCATCGCAATAGCCGCCTCTTCTGCCGTTGCCGGATTGCGGGTGCGTACAGTAAGAAAATTGATGGGTGGAGTGTTGGGGTCATACAGAGCCGTCACAGCATAAGCGTCGTGGTGTCTGTAGTAGGCCGCGTCCACGTATACCGTGCTTGGATTTACGGGGTATTTCTCGATTAGAGTTCGGGCTCGTTGTTCCCTGCGCTTTTGATTGTACACCGGGTGGATGTTTCGCGGGAGAGAGAGAATGAGAAGTTGTGCGTGAATTTCATGGGGCATGGTGACTCTGGTATCGGCAGTTCGCGGGGCTCGCAGATTCAGTCTGTGCGTGATTTGTTGGCCGGTAGGGGATGCCGACAGTCGCGATAGCTGATTGAGCCTGTGGGCTTCTAGTAGTTCCTCGGCTGTATTGTAGACACCCAAATGTTCCATCCTGGCAATAGAAGTGCTGTGGGGTATTTGTAGGGCTGTCTTGTAGACTTTAAGAATAAGGCAATTTACCTTGTTCAGTTTGATCGGGGATGGATTAAGGTATGGTAGCGAGTATGCAATACGGCTCTGATTACAAATGCTTGGATTAGCCGGATTCTTTCAGCTTCTTTGAGTCCTTTATTCTGGCCTGCTACACGCCGTATTAGTCGAATTGTTTGGTTCACTTGAGTCGTGAGTTGCGCCATGAAGCGAGTGTTGGCCCGATTGCTCTGTATAATTAACCCCAGACATCCCAGATTAACCCAGATAATTAAAAGATGTACATTCGGTACATCTGCTTCGCCCATACGGATTGTTATGTTTGAGGGTGGCTGGGAGACTCGCTTGGCTGGGAGCACGAGAAGTTCTGATTTAGCTGGGGAGCATTCTAAACCTGACATTCTTGCCTCATCAATGACAATTTGGGCTCCTCTCTGCAGGATACTCTATTTGAGCGTCACTGCCTCTCGACGTCCAAAGGGTTATATCATCGGCGTAGAGGCTATATCGCAGATTTGGGACCTGATCCAGTTTGCGTGGGATATTAAATAGAAGCGCGGGATTAAATAGAAGCGCGGAGAGGACTGCTCCCTGGGGTGTGCCTATTGAAGGTAATTCAATGACGCCCGACGTGATTTCACTACTTGAAGTATGGCCGTACGGGATGTTAAGAAACTTCTAACGTAGTTATATGTACGTTGGCAGGGAGCTATGGCTTCCAAGCCATTCAGTATGGCCGTATGGGACACTCTATCGAATACCTTGGTAAGGTCTAGGGTGAGAATGGCTGCCGCGTTAACCTTTGAGGTTGGCATAATAATATCATGAAATAACTGCAGGTGCACATCTTGAGTAGACAGACCCGCCCGGAAGCCTATCATGGTATGGGGGAGGGCATCCGTCTGGGCCAGGTACTTGAACAATCGTGCATGGATGACATGCTCCATTAATTTTCCCATACACGAGGTAAGGGAAATTGGACGGATATGGTCGAGAGTAAGAGGCTTGCCCGGTTTTGGAATAAAAGAAGTTTTCGCGTGCTTCCACGATGTGGGTAAGTTACCGGTGGTCCAATAATAGTTGAAATACAGAGTGATGGTGTAAATAGATAAGTCATCTAGATTGCGTAGCATTTTGTTAGTTATGCCATCCATGCCGGGTTCCAACCCCGGACGCAGGTGAAGAAGGGCTGCTCGAACATCCGGTTCTGTTGCAGCTTTGTCTAATTCTGAGTTTTCTTTTCGATGATAAGGAGGTAGAGCAACTCTGGTACCATTCGCTATGTAAAGCGTTTTGGTTCGCTCTAGGAGCTGTTGGTTCGTTCCCGGGTAGCTCTGAATGATTTGTGTCAGACGATATATTTGCAACGTTTTGGAATGCACGGGGTTCAGGAAGTGTCTTAGTAAGGACCATTTTCGGCGCATACTCAGGTTCCCTTTTATTTGGTCACAGCGTTGTCCCCACTTGCCTTGAGGAAGCTCTGCGGCGTGTGTTTCGATTGCTTGTTCAAGTTCCGCTAGTTTTCGTCTGAGGCGGCGGCTACGTTTATGGCATTTGCATCTGCGCTGTACGCTCTTGTATGCAGCCCACTCATGGTGCATACGGGTGTTTACTATTTCTGCGGGTATCTCGGTTTCTAGTGGTTGGTCGTGCTAACGCTTATCAGATATTAATTGGTCCACCCAGCTCTGTAGTGTATTCGCGTTAATGTCCGGATGCTTCGTTGAGTGCGGGTTTGCATAAATTCATCCAAGTTTGTTAGATGCTGCTGTCTCAAGCGCGATTTGAGGTTTGAGGAAACAGAGATACTGAGTTGAATGATGTAGTCGTCGCTTCCTAACGAGTGGTCAGTGCAGCTCCACTGCGCCTTTCCTACCCTGCTAGTGAGACTGAGGTCTGGTGCAGTATCGAGGGGCCCGATTCATCTGTTAACCGGAGGGACTGCACGTGCCCCAAGACAAAACGGCCTTTTCGGGTGATCCTGGTATAGCCCCATGCATTTGTGGGGCGTAATAAAATCACCTTATATTCGTAGTGGGCATTGTGTTGTTTGTACGGCCAAGCTAAAGAGATGCCTAAATGTGTGGGGGTGAGCCCGGGGTCCGCTATAAACGTTGAGGGCGTATAGTCGAGAGGCAGTGCGCTTTTGGGGGTAGAGAAAAACCATATCACGCGGTATGTCAACGCTGTCGAACTGCAACCTGTTTGCCGGGATGTTTCTTTGGAGCGGGGTAGCCGTGTATGGGTTATTTGAAGATTGGAACGATTGATATCCGAGAAGTTTAACGTGAGCGCCTGCCTCCTGGAGTTCAATTACCGAGGGAGCTTCCGCTTCTGTCGGTAGCAACATTTGTAGGTTGGGACGTTTCCTGCCGAAACCCCGGCAAATCCATTGCCAGATTTGAGGGTTTCACAGTGCTTGGCCATTCGCCTGATCGTACATTGGTTGCGGTATTATTTGAGTAGCTACAGGGGCATTGAAAACGGTTGCCATTCCATGAAGGTCATTTTGCATTGCGGTACGCAGAGCTTCGATTGTAGCCTGCATGGCAACCTGATTGCTCATGAGGGTTTGATGGAGGTTAATGTAGTGCTCTTTTTGCTCGGAGAGAGCCTGTCTACAGGTACTTTTGAAGGAGGGAAGGCGTTCCTCCATGTTGGAAGATTTTTTGGAGCGACAGGAGCGTCAGCTGTTGCCCTCCGTTTTGGCGGTGGTGGCGTGGAGTTCTTAGATGCATCTACCTGAGGGGAGGTTGCCTGTTGCTTTAGTAGGAGGTTCTCACATTTAAGTGCAGCATTTTCTTGCCGCAATAGGTTGATCTCGGCGCGAATCGATTGAAACTCCTTCAGGATGTCTTTTTGAGGGGTTGCGAATGGGGGTAAAGGGAAGAACATTGTAGCTAGCTGCTGGGAGGTGCGCGTGGGCAGCTCACCTGTATTTTCCGGCTGCCGTCTTGCTGAGGAGGCCCTTGCTGCTGGGTCTCCTTTGAATAGTTTCGTTCGCCTGTGGAAGGCCCCTTGGGGTCGCCGTGTGCGGCGTTTCGAAGGGCTAGGAAGGGGTCGTTGTTGAGACCTTGAGCTTGGGACGCAGCTTGTGCGTAGGTAACTGGCTTACGCCGCGGTTGATATCGCTTAGGGCAGTCCACAGCCCCCGTTGGGTGTGCTCCGGCGTGCACGATGCACTTTGGCACACACGGATGATTTTCAGTCGCGTTTACAGTCCCACATACAGGGCACCGTGGAGACGCTTGTGCGTTGGGGCACACATCGCGACGTTGTTCTTGCTGTCAGTACGCTGCGCATGCCTCGGACTTTCTGCGGAATGACTTGCAGCGATAGGTCGCTGCACGGTAGCGAACCCAGTAGGGGACTTTGGTACCGTAAAATAGTATCTGAGCGATGTTGGAGTTATTGAGTCGCCGAGCGTCCAATATCTTCAGGCCGGGGTTGTACTGGCAGACGCTGTTGAGGACCTGCTCCGGGGTGTCATCATCCAGTATATTGAATGTTACAGCCATCACCGTGTTCGCTGGTGCGGCAACGTGCGGAGCAATGTCGTACTGCTTCCCCTTCGGCGTGAGAGAAGTTATGCTTGCGTATTTCATAGCACGTTCTTCGGTTGGAGTACTTATGATTATAAAGTTGGATACCTGCTGTATGCGGACTTGGTCTTCATTGTTAGGGCCGAGTCCTGCCTGTGTTTGAATTATGTGCGCCAGCGTAGCTAGAGCGACCGATGTAAGTGCCAGGCCGCACGCGGACGCAGGATAATTTTGATGTCAGTAGCGGGAAGAGGTTCCGCCGGATGATGACGCCGAGCCTGGTGTTTCCTGGCGTTTCGCAGAGAGCGCGATGGGGCTTGCTGTGCACTTGCCTGCACGGCACTCCGCTCAGCACTCTGGTGGGCTTGTTGTTTCTGGCGCACTGCTATCCAGCAAGACTCGGTTAGGTCCACCGGGTCGATGTCTTCCCCGTCGACGATATTTTCCATAGTACTTGCGCAGAAGCTGTGGCGATCCGCAGCTGGCCCGCGGGCTTGCGATGGCGAATGCGTCAGTGGCGCGCCAGGCCTGTTTAGGCCTGGCTACTGGGCGGACGTGACAAAGTCTTCAGCCTTTGTTATCTGGCGGCTGGGTGCTCCGACGGCCTTGTAGCTGGTACCCAGATGAACCGGAAGCCTTCCTGGTTTGCCGGGTGCAACCCACGATGTCGTGGATATTGATAATACAGTTTTATGGCCGAAAGTAGTGGGAGCCGTTGTGAAATACGTGTGCATGCTCTGGCCCCCTAGCGGCCTTTTATGGAAACGAGAGATCTCTGCTGGTAGCGACCTCTCCCACACAAACTTTTCAACCCAATCCCCGGAAGAACAGTTACCAGTTACGATTGAACGCCTGCGTGGAACCGTGCGGTACGCACTTTTTGTCGCAACATGTTGGAAGAGGACGGCATTACGGCAGTACACAAAGCTCCGCCGCACTGCACAAAACTTTCAGCATGTGGGGGCGTGCTGAATCCCAACTATTTCCTCCAAAAAACAAAGACTAAGCTACGAAAAAGCCCACAAAAGAACTTTCGAAATACGCATAACTAACGAAAACGATCCAATCGTGTAATGTCCTGCGTTCCTCAAAAAGGCAGAATTGGCTCAAGTAACACAGTTAATCGTTCAAATATTGTAAATGAAGAATATTGGTCCAAAAGAATTGTGAGAAACAATTAATTCAAAAATAAACAAAATATTTACAAAAATAATACTACAAAATATGCACCATATACATCGGCCCCAGAAACGTAACAAGAGAAGCCCGAAAAGGAAACTTCGAAACACGAATAAAAAAAAGTGATAGAAGGCCACCACTGCACTAGGTGGTGCATATGCAAGAAAATACCTTATTGGCGAACTAAAGGTACTTTATCGCCTTAAATAACACTTAAACACAACAAAAAACATCAAACGCCTTCGCCTGCTCAAAGCGAAGTGTGGCTGCAAAGAACTCACAAGGTCGACAGGCCACGTAAGAATAACAGGCATTGGTAGACAATTGTCTGATATACTGCAGATTTTTCTCCCGTGCCGAAGCGTGTGCAACTATTACTGCTAGTGTCACTCCCTACGACTCTGGCGATAGCATGATACCAGATTGCAATATTAAATACTTCAAGAAAAACTCCGGCGACGCTTAAATGGACTCTGCAACACTTCCAATAAACTCTCTCGCTTTTTCCTTCGCGTCTGGAAGCACTGCGAAAGCTATAGTTACCGCTAGCATGGTACGGCACTGCGTGATTTGCTCGTGGTACCATATCCCCCCTGCCTTGCTGCTTTGGTTTTGTGGCGATATATTAGAAGTGGTTAATCAATGCATACATTGCTGCAAAGGAAACAAAGTCACCCACTAGCCTCTACACCGCCCTAATGACGTTATTGTAGCCCCCTAAGAACGGCGATCCCGGGAGAGGGAGAAACATCTTTTGAGCTAGCTCTAAAGCTGTCTGATTGGCGTAAATCAGTAATTTCTGAGTGAGGTACTGTGTGGCCACTATTCTAAGTACTGGATGTGTTTAATGACTACAGACTGAAAGCTTTAATTTAGGATTTATAGAAAAGTTGAGGAAATTGTCGCAGGGTCTTCCTAAATGAATCCCGAAGCACAGATCAAGATTTTTACCCCTCTCAACCGTCAATGACAACATGGAACAATTTACCAAATGCCACCTATTTTTGTCGTGCCCGGAGCTGGTAAACATACGCTGTAGACGCAAGTCCGAAGTCCTAAAGAATGGCTCCACTAGAAGGAGCCAAGTTAAAAACAGGCTGCGGACGAGGTGGGACTTTGCCAAGGAGGCACACCTCAAAAGAGGAACGTAGAAGAATTGGGGAACAATCTTCCTTTAACAACCTCTTCCGTATGGGCCATATCGTGCCCTTTATAAATTAAAAATTCAATTGTAATAGGTCCGTAGGAGACGAAGATTTTACCCCGGGAGGGCACCGAAAGAATGACGGCGCGATATTTTATTGCCTCCTTCGAGATTTCGCAATCCAGACAGGCATAATAGAAAAACTTGTAATTTTGGAAACTTCCCGCACGCTCACACGCGAAGCGATTAGAAAATTCAGGGTTACGAAATAAGCGCAGACGGTGGTCTCCGAAGGTTGAGGGCGCGACAGTGAACGATAGGTAGGCAAACAAAAAAGCTGGGAATATTTCGGTGTTCTGATCTTGCAATAGACAGAAGCTGCCACCGGTCAAGCAAGAATATTGCGAGGCTGCAGGTCGAAGTGAGGCACAATAAAAAAGGCTGGAGCGAACACGTATTGGCATGACACGGTCAAGAAGATCTCGAAGCCAAATGCTAGAAGGAAGAGTACCGTATTTTGACGACTCTAACGCCCACCATTTTTTAATAATACTAGCATTAAAGTTTGTATTCGCTTTACAATCGCGCGCAAAGCCAAAATTGCCTCCCAAGAGGCTAGCAGAATTACCACGGACACTAACTGCTCCCAAAACCCAATTCTAGATATACGCGGTACAATAAGCCTGAAGTATTTTTTTTAGTAAACGTACCTGTACGCTACAATCAGACGCGTGTTAGAATCGTGCAGTTATGGTACTTTTCATAAACGAAGGCTCCGTATACTAGCATGGGAAAAATATTTCATGCAGTAGTAACAGTGCAGTACCAGTAATAGCACATTGTATACCCTGCCGTGTAATACAGGCTCAGCTGAGAGAGCAACTGGAAAACGAACGAATACTAAAGGGGCCGTACAACAGTTTTCGCAACTTATTTCGTAAATCTGAAATCCTTTCGGAACGCCAACCAGAGGAGCCGGTTGATGCTCAGACTAATGGGTCACAAAGTACCGCAGGCGACATGGTATCTTGTTATATCAAATGGGTCGTTCTTTTCGAAGTTGGTGTAACGCGTATTGCACTGTTTTTGTTTTCGTTCTGTGGACTCGGAGATTTTATAGACGCTTGTTTGTAATGTATATTTGCACTGTACAAATGACTTGTAGGTTTGATATGCGGCTGTAAGGCCGATGTGCGGCTGATTGCAACTTTGTATAATTGTGTTGCCTGCTCCCCTCCCCTGTAATGCCCGGGGCGCTGTGGATAAACAAATTACTAAACAATTCATTATTTAATGCTCTTCCACACCCATCATCTCACTTTGAAATTTACTAGAAATATTTTCTCTTTTTTATGTCTTGGCGTTGTTTGTGCCACAGCATGACGTCATTCGAGCGATGTTCCAGCGTCTGGTTGGAGTGAGTGAGTGAACAACTTTATTAAACGAGAGGCCATGGGGCCCTGGGGGGAGCAAGGATTAGGGGAAAAGGGGAAGGTCACAACTCGCACGATGAACCCAGCTGCAGTTTTGGGGTCCCAATCACGATATTAACACATCTAGTCAGTTAGTGGCACCAAAACGCACAGTTCACCCTTAAATGTACAGTTCACACTGTGGACAATGCGGTTCACACTGAAAACAGTGCACACTGCAGTCAGTTCACATTGTAGGTACTAAGGGGAAGTCTACCAGGCCGTTACACCAATTTGTAGAGTCCGTTTTCAAGGGCGTACTCGGTGATTGCTTCTAGTGTGGTGGGATCGTCACGCACCCGACTAACATGTTCCTGTTCAGTCGCAGGGGTGGGACCTAGAGTTAAAAGCTGGTGGCGATTACGGTCGAATAATGAACAAAGCCAGGTTAAGTGTTAAAGATTTGGTGTGCCTTCATGACTACAGTGGGGGCATCGGTGCAATTCGGATCCTGCTGGAGCTGTCCATTTATAAATAATGGGGGGGGGGGGGGTGTACGCTGCATTCGCATACACTTTATTGGCGAATACTTCCCCCGGACGCGAGAAGCACTTGATAGGGGCAAGGATGCCAACAGGAATTTCTGCCTGTACGCATTTGCAGCTTTCCTTTTTGAGGTGACGAAGCTTGGTTGCCAGTCGGCCTGGAAAGGGGGGACGGGCGTGGCGGGCACCGCGGGAGGTGATTGTAGCCTCTCCTTGGCAGCTTCGTGTGCCATACGGTTTCCTTCTGCGCCTGTAGTGTGTCTTGGAGTCCAAACAATTCGAACTATGAAGCCCTCAATTTGTACGTCTCTTATCAAGGTGAGGATGTTTGTTGCCGTATTGTTCGGTGATAACGGACGATTTAACTCTCGGACAGCAACATAGGAATCCGTGATGATGGGAAATTTCTTCGTGGATAGATGGCCGGAATGGTTATAAATTTGCTGCGCGGCTCCCAGAATTCCTAGAAGTTCTACCTCTTCTACAAGGCCGTATGTGTTAGAAATGTGCCTGGATCCATTCAATTTCGGCAGGTCCGCAGATGTCCAGGCCACGGAGCAAGATAAACAGGAGCGCCGACTTCGCTCTCTCCGGCGGGCCCTTAATGTCCATCACTCGCGGAGCACAATGTAGATGGCGCAACAAATGGGCGACCGGCGTTCCACGTGTGCCGGCGGGCGCGTTGGCGGAACGCATTCCGTCGGCTCTGTCGCCTGCTTCGGCGACGGTAGTTTTGGGCATAGACTGCTTTGGGCCTGAATTGGCGCCGCTTCGCGTTCATTGCGCGCCTCCTTCGCACAGTTGATTAATTTGTTCGACAGCACCTTCTGGGTAACCCGGACCCGAAGGAATTGAGTGGCCGTACGGCAAAGATACGTTAGGATTGGTTTTCATGGCGGGAAAAAAAATGTAGAGATCACATACAAACATATGGCTGCTATACAAACACTACCTTTTGCGCAGTGCTTGCCGAAAATGTGGCTCCGTTTTGTAAATTTGTGAATACCAATTCGGCTGTGTTTTAACAGGTTTTACAAAAGGCGAAAGGAGCAACTGGTCCTTATCACTTGCAATTATAAAAGTTCCCTCAGCTTTCTCGTAGTTCTCCAACTTACGTCCAAACAAAGTGTGCCTAGAACACGGGCCAGCACTTACACGCTCATCAGAAAAGAACAGAAATGCGATAACATCACCCGCGACTGCCCGCGACGTAGCAATCTGCTCAAGATAAAGTCCCTGACAGTGCGGTCTTTTCACAAGCCTTCATTTCGCGATATTTGAATTCGTCCGGACCTTATATCTCTGTGGTGATGACTAGCCGAAAGAAGAAGGTTTAACGAGCCGGTTGTTTTGCTGGTCAGCCGCTTAAAGAAAAAAAAAAAAAAACGTCGGGAACCCAGGCCTCTCAAGCTTGGACGTTCCTTGGTTTCCCTATAGGCGGCGTAAAAATCGACACCAACCTACAGCGGCAGTTTTCCTAATGAAGTCCACCAGACGGCGCAACCGAGAGGTTACTTTTGGTAAAGAATACAAAACATTCATTCCGTGACTCAGAGAGCCAACAAAGTTCGCTTACAATGTGTTGTTTAAAAAGATTATTAACAAGTTCCGCATCAAACATCTGTTGAGCAAAATGTACGCAACTTTTTACGAACAGCCGACTGGTGCACCACCTCGCTTGTGAATTCGCAACCACAAAGCCAAGCTAAGCCAAGCTGGATTGCGGTTAACTTATTCTCTGTGGTCTTGTCAAATCTAGTTTTCTTGAGTATTTCTGCGCTGTGAACATGCAGTAAGTGTGATACGTGCCACCGGGAATGCTCAGCGACCCGCGTGAGCCTGTTGGAGCCCGTGTTAGCGGGGCCGCTGTACCGCCGCATCGACTTGTTGTGATGGCGCATCTAGGCCTATAGCCAGGCTGCGACTCCTCTTGCTATTGGCATCACTCTTCGTTTTACGGACTCGCTAAACGTACGTGTTGCTCCTCACGACGGATGCGCCCGTCTGAGCGTGCTCGCCACTACAAGTCTGTCTCGCGCGCTGTGCACGGAGTTGGTTCCCACCACCTCGCTGAAGCATCGCCCCAAGGTATGCCGCCACATGTGCGCACCCCTTCCTGGCCGCCCGACAGTCACGTTGTGCCTCTTGCTCGCTGGAGACATTGCGATCAATCCCGGCCCCAAACGCACGTCGTCACGTCCTACTTGCAGCCGCTGCGAAAAGGTTGTGCATGACAACGTCGCCGCTCTCCAATGTGATGGATGCGGAAGGTGGGCACATCGCACGTGCGAACTGATGACGCTCGCTGTATACCGCCGCCTTTCATCGTCGACTGAGTGCTGGTTGTGTGCCCTTCGTTCGAAATCTTAGCGCAAGTGAACGAGTTGTTATGGCAAAAAAAAAAAATGTCACGAAAGCGACTGCCCCTGTAAACTTGCAGATGTCAATAAACGATTTGTTCTCACTTGCTGCTCACTGGGGTCTGTGCCAGTAGAGGCCATCTGGTCACCTGGCGTAACATCACTTCACTAGCGCGGCGCAAGTAAACACGCGGCCAGCCAGCAACCAGCAGGAGCAGCGAGCCGGCGGCTGCCGTGCGAGAGCAGCCATGTTATTAAGGAGCTCAAGCGGCCTGTGCAAAAAGCATCCGCCATGTTTACAAAGCCTTGTTTCAGCGGCACCAAGCGGGCTCCCACCGTAGTTCACGACGCCGCCGCTACGATTTTTCTGGCACTAAAAGGCAAAGCTAGACCTTTGCTTCTCTAAAATCCTCCCTGTTCTGTGGGGAACCCCTGTAGGCCAAAAAATTGCAGCCATACAAATCGCAGCATTTTATTTGGAGTCCGCGGCGATATCGACGAGGTAACACGACCGTAGAGCAACAGTGAACATCGAGCAATAAGTTGCGGCATGAGTTACAATGAAGATTGCGTTTGATATTGTTGGGTTTCTTATCAAGCTGACAGTGTTTTTGTATACTTGGTACAACCGGGCAGCCGTCCAATTCAGTCATTGGCACAGAAGTGTGCATCATTGCCGTTTGCCGATTGAGACTTCGGGCGACCCTTGTAAGCGTTGTTCGTGCACAGAAGCAGCATAAATAATTAAGCACGCGGCCGGAGAGCGGGCTAACAACATAGGTAATCTTTGCGCTGCATCGATTTGTCGTAAGCAGAATCATGCTAGACTGTGTTGTGGCGTTCCATATTACTCTTGCTCATTCTTTGGTGCTTCTGAAGTCGTCGTCGTTCAGTTGCGTATTACATCTGCTGGGTTAGTACAATACTTTAGTGGGTCTTCATAATGTCAGAATAAAGGTTCCATGATAGGGAATAAGCGATCGCCATGTATGCGGTGGCGTGCGATTATCTGCGCCGTCTATTCCGGCTCCGCACGGGTGTTTAAATTCCGCGCGTGCACGCATGCCTCCTGCATAGTAGGACGGGCATAAGACAGACGTCGCTGCGAAAGAAAAGATGCCCCTGGGGAGAGCGAAGAAGGGAAGAGCCATGTGCAGAGGCACAGCGACGAGAGGGCGAACGTAAGGAGGAAGAGAGCAAAGGGAAAGCTGGGCGGCCGGCGGCGCGTTGACATTATCGGCCCGAGCAAAAAAAATTTTTTCTGGGCCACAGTCGGCGCTCCTCTTTAAATCTTGCTCCGTGGTCCAGGCAATGGCCGCTGTCATTTCCTTCAGAGCCGCGTCGGTGTAGATGTCAGCTTCGTCGCCTTCCTTGTCATTTGCGAGAGTTCGAACGTATTGTTTGCGTACTTTTCTTTTATCCCGGCGGATCGGGGCTCGACGCAGAATTCCGATGGATGGGCGTTCCCACGGAGGGAATGCTGTCGGCAAATCGGTGCTCTCAGACGGACTATTTAAGTGGTCCCATTTTTGGAGTCTTTTTTCTTGTGGCGAATGGTCCAGATGATATTGGAAGCGCAGTTTTGTCTCTTCGATGAGGTTAGTGAGAGGGGGAAGGCGAACTGCATCGTGTAGAGTGTCTACCCCTGTGAAGGCGGGGAGGCCACGGAGAAGGTGCCGATTCATTTGGTGGAGGGCGTTTACATGTGAATACCGTAATTCATAAACAGGGAAGCCGTAAGTAAAGCGCACATGCGCCACAGCACGGGCGAGCATTGTGCAAGCTGTTTGGTGCGCCCCGCCATACTTATTCGATATCGGTGTAACTAGGTGTAAGCTGGAACGCCCGGTTTTCCTAAGTGAGGCTATCCCCTGTTTTGGGCTATTACAGCTGCTGACGGGAACACCGAGCAGTCGAATGGTACCATTGTGGTATTCGAGCAGCGTATCTCCCACTTGAAGGGATATAATTTGTTCCTTATTTGTGCCACATTTACCATCCACGCTGAGCAGTTCTGTCTTGGTTGGGATAGCTGTAGCCGGAACTGGTACAGCGTATATTCCAAACTTAGGACTGCTGCCTGCAACTCTGTTTGCATAGTTTCTTTGGAGTTGTAATCCTGGGCTTCTGTCCATACCACAATATCGTCCGCATAAAGCACGAATCACGCGGCAGTGTCCTGCTCGACAGTTCCGGCCACAAGGTTCATTGCGCGATTAAAAAGGAGAGGAGCCAAAATGGACCCCTGTGGGACTCCTGTATCGAGGTCGAACGTTGTGGGCTGATGTCCTTGACGGTTAAGACGGATCGGCCGATGCTGAAAAAAGCCGCGTACCCAGGCCTGGTTGGCTTCTTTTTTGTTGGAGCAATGAGTGCAGTCAACAGCCACTTTAAGGAAACGCTCAACAAAAGCAAGCAGACAATGGAAGGTATGTCTGCTGAGACGAGACTATCTCGCAATGCTGCTCTAAGCTGTGATGGAAGCGCAGCTTTCGCAGTGCTTTCAGGACTTTCAGGCACAGAAAATCAGGAGTGAGCTTATTTATCGGTAGTCTTGCAAAATACATTTATCGCGATGGTGTCTTGGCACATTCAGTAATTTTCCGTGGCCACTGAGCCTTCGCAGTGCATCTGCTCATCGCCCATGCTCTTCAGGCATCCGCGGAACCAACGTCAACACCGCCGACTGAAATCCACGACTACGGCGACGAGAAGTGAACTTCTGCCTGCGGCTGGAATGGGGCGCAGTGACAACTGGAGTGTGAAAAGGGAGAGGCGCACCTGAAGGCCCGCCCAAAATGATCCTACGGCAGAAGAGGACGAGGTGATACGGGACTTCATCAGGGCTCACGCCTGCCCATGCTGCGGCGATCGTTCTTTTCCAGGTGGGTGTTCGACTGGAGGAGTTATTTTTTTGCGTCTGCCGAGGCGTATGAAACCGTTGCTGCAAGTCTCCCACTCTCAGGTCACCTTCAGCATTGAAACACCCCGTTCCAAAGCGCTTACTCGCCGATGAAGGGATGCTGTAGGGTATCACAATTTAAGACCTAAACATAGACGTTCCTTGCAACGTTTTCACACACCTCTCAGTTAATTTGTATATTTTAACGTGAATATTCCTGGCGATCGGGTCGCAGAACAGCAAATCCTATGAACAGCAGAATTTTCAGAAATAAAAATGGCTAAAAACTTTGTATTTACGCTAAAAGGGTACTAGGTATTGAACATCGCAGAACTATCGCTCTTTTTGTTCTGCTTAGTTTTGCGCAATAAATTTGATTTCAGTGCATTGTATGTATGTTATATCTTTCGACTAACATGTTTAATGCTCGCTGCTGTTTATTATATTTATGTAATGAGACTAAACTAGGTTCGATTATGGGCCCAGCAGTTTGTGTTAGGTATTTTTAAATTGAAATCAAGCATGGCTATGAATACGAGTAGGTACAAATGAAACAGAAACCGCTGGACGTCACTGAACGACGTTGGGGGTCTATAGGTGACGTAGATACATGCTGGCTGTAGCGACAATAATTCTTCACACTAATTTCTCCTTAAATCACTCCAGGCGTACATATATATAGCAATGACATTTCATAAAACATGGTAAACGCGGCCAAAGGGTGCAGGGGCGAACCGAACATTAGGGCAGGACAAACCCATCACCATCCGCTCCAAATATTGAACCTGACAGAAGAGGGCACGCGCAGAGCGTAGGTTTTTGTAAATAACTGCACCATTAATTACCTGGGCACTTTGAGTAGTCTATGTCCCGCACTGATTCACTCACTCACTGAGTCACCGGGCCTTTTTGTGTTAGCTCCCTTTTTTCTGCGCCATTCTTTCATTCTTCATTAATAATCTCACCCTCGCTGTGCCGTCCGTTCATTTCCGCCAGGAATGTTTGCTCCAGTGATCGGCGCAATTACTTCTCGCAAGCAAGAGTGCGAACAGCAGAGAAGTGACAATGCTAACCCGCGGACCAGGCTGACACTGGGACGACGCACTACCACCCGCACACGTTCTAAAAATACAAAATGGACTTGACAGGTCAACACCAAATAAAGTAAACAAACCTGGAAAAGTAATTAAGTATACGGGAACGCACCCTTGAATCTATCAGCGCGTTCCCCAAACAGGGATCATGGCTGCCGCTTCTCTGAAGCACGATGCGAGACAATATGGACGCGAGGGAGAACTGAGCAGGAGCCGGCAGAAGCCTCGAAACAGTGGACGGGGAAACGTGACTACGTGACCCCGAAAGTGCGACGGGAGAAATTTTTTTCGTGATCTCACTGCAGCCGATGTTTCTGCAGCGAATGTGCCACGTATAAGAGCACGGAAACAACGTACCAGGGAGCCCACGACAACCCCGCAAACATCATGCGCACAAGCTCCGAGTGCGCACAAATCACTCGAGCTCCTCAACATCGTCTAACTCTCCTATTCTCGGAGCGTACACAAACCGCTCGAGAAACCACGGCCGAGACTTTGTCTCGCCGCAAGATCCGTCTAGTTGCCCGGTACGGCGCTGTATCCTTAACCTCCGACGCGATCTTAACCTCGACTAGGTGGCTCGCAAATCCCAACCTAGCTTTAACGGTCGAGACTCGTTGTCCCGCCAGGAACTGCCCAGCTCGGCGCTCAGACGAGAACGATTTTCAACAGCCAAGTTCGGCATTATTAAACCTTGAGATCACCCTCTCTCGGGAACGCCCCTGTAGCGTTCGTACGCGCAAGGTAGTGCCTAAATTCACGTAGACAGCTGTCACTCAGCACGCCACGGAATATTCAATGAGGCGCCGCCATCTTCGGGTCAACGGCACGCTCGCAAACGAGCAGGTCGTGCGACCCCGCGTGGTGAAAGCGAAAGACGGCGACCGTACGTCATGCTGACCAGGGCGCGACAACAATGGAGACACGCGGGTAATCCCACCACCTCCGCACGTCGAGCAGACGTTCCTGGAATCCGGCGGTGCTGTTTGCATTCTCAATGGGGGATTATCCTTGAGGGATGCGGTGGGCCAGACGATCCGTCTCCCGTGCGCGCTGTGGCGAATTAGCATCGACTGCTCTGCAGTGTTGGCAGTGCTACGTCGTCAGACAGAGTGGCGGGTTCTCACGCGCAGCCGGGGCGCCTGGCCGCTATTCTCATAAGTGGACCTTACAGTACCCTTTATTTGAAATGTAAGCATAGTAATACTTAAAAATGTGGGAAATTTTCAATAGCCTCGAAACACTATCCTCTCCCGAGCCGGGAAAATGGTGTACTGACAGGCTTGAAAGAACCTTCAGCACCACATACATTCCTAACTTGGCCTGAGCTGACACATCGACATGACAGTACATTTAAAATATAAGGTAGGCTTAAAGGCAACACATTTTAATCGTAGCTTCATTAACTCAGAAGAAGCCACGTGCAATAATGTCACGTGACAACGCAGAGACACGTTGTCAGAAGGAAGGTGTATTTACAAACGCAAACCCAGTCCAGCCGAAACTCCAACTTTGTCTCCCTTCTCTTCCTTTCCGTCGGTCCTTCAGCACCAGCACGTACCCAATAACGACAGATTGGACGTAGGTGGATATGCGGGTGTGATTAGCGTCAGTTCCTGGCGCTGATGAACGAGGTTTGCGACACAACACTCCGGCCGCAGAAGCACCGTCCCGGTGCCTGTTATGACGGAGGAGCAGCGGTAGGGAAATCCATGTGTGCAACCACCTAATAGTGCCTGTCGGGGCTCTCAGTGCGAGGGACCACGTGACCAGTGCCACGATTATGGTAGCGAGGAGACGGCCTGCTTCTATATACAGCTACCTACATAAACTGAGTGCTGGCGCCAAATCACCCTGACGTGCATATAAAATTAGGTGGGGGGGCGGGGGGCGTCGTAATACACGAGGCGGCAATCATCGTTGATATGCTAGCGCGTAAGCTTTGTCTTATTCATGCAGACAGGTTGGAAGATTTTGAGGGCGGCAATAGGGCGTTTCAGCGAGGGTTGTCAAAAAGTCGGTTGGTTTTTAGGCTTGCTTTGGGATCATTTTCGGACGAGGACAATGTAGTGCCCTATATATCAGCACTAAATCTTAATTTTACTGCAGCATTAACATAATATCATCAATGCTTGGAGAGAGAGAAGCACTTTATCAAAGAAGACCTCTAAGCTAGGCAGGTGGCTGGCAGCTGGAGCTGAGCGGTGACCTTCGTAGCCCGGGCTATGGTGATCTTCTGTCTCTCCGGGTCAGAGCAGCTCAGTGCTGCCTCCAAGAGCTCCGAGTAATTGATTTGAGAGAGGGTATCATATGGACAGGCCCACATGTGATGTGTCACCGTGGCCTTGTCTCCGAATAGTGGGCATAAGGGAGAGGGATAAACTGAGGGATGAATGTGATGGAGGAGGGCCCTGTTGGGAAGGGATTCGGTCTGTCAGAGCCTCGATAGTCGTTCTTCTGTGTAAGTCAGTGAAGGGTGGGCCGGTGGGTATTTGAGGCGACAGCGGCGGTAATGAGTGGTTATTCTGTTGTAGCTCAATCGGCTATCTCGGGCTGATCTGGCGCAGTGAGAGGCTACAGAGGTGGTGCAAGCCCAGGAGGTGAGTGCTCGGGCTGTCGTGTGTGCCACCTCGTTACCTCCAAGCCAAGTGTGGGCAGGAGTCCAAATCAGCTCAATTTGGGTAGTAGGTGGGTTTTGAAGGACAAGTTTTAGAGCCTGGGGTGAGATGGTACCCGCAGCATATTTTTAAGGCCGTTTTCGAATAAGAAATTATGACTGGAGGTACCAGCATAACAAGAAATCAATTTTAACCGAAAGATGGCAACAGCCTTGGATAATTGGCAACTGTTGGGAATTTAGTTTTTATCGTTCTTGTTCAAGTTTACTTCACACATTTTTATTTAAAAGTACCTTACATGCTTTATTATAAAGCAATGAGAAAGGTGGGAAACAGAGCAATACACAATACTAATGTGTGAAACCAGTGCCACATTAATATACAATAAACTCGGACTAATAACAAACATCTCACCAATGCAAAGGAGGGGTTATAAACAGCAAAAAGAATATAACATAATTAAGTACAGAAGCAAAAGCGGTCCCGAAGTTGAGAGCTTTCGGGGGGACCTCGCTACATCACTCACTTTAATATAAGAAATGCTGCAAGCAGTTTTGGAGGGTTGCAACATCCTGAAAAATATTCAAGACAAGCAAAAACGAATCATGAAACAGGACCAATAATGGCGCTTCCTTCACTACCTTCCTTCACTTCCTTCACTACATTATTATACCTTTAACAGCTATTATACAAAGCAAAACGATATAAAATAGTTTTGTGAACCCCTATAGTCCTCTAAGTAGATTAAACTTCACTACTTTACGAAATGAGTGTAAAGTGTAACTTGACGTAATTTTTTGGGGTACCGTCAAAGTCGACACGCGGTCTATACAACGTAATATGGCGGTCTATACAACGTAATTCGTGCGCACTTTAGGTGTCAAGAAATTGTTTCTAGCGAATAAACAGGTGTTATAAGTGTTGATGAGATGCCCCCGTGGTAACCCTTTGATGAATGGGCGTGTATGAAGAAATCGATACATAAGTGAAGTCAGATTTAAAGTAAATAATACGTTTACAGTTATTCGGGCATAATATTTGTCAACACATTTTTGTTTTTCATAAACTGCATAGTTGTCGACTGTAGACTAACCTGGCTGCTAAGCAATCAGCCACTAACAAGCTTTGAGGACGCCTCTTTTATGTTTCAAGACTATATTCTGCAATATTTAAGAGAAATAATTAATAAAACGTCCTAGTGGACGCTTCTTTTTGAACTCGGTACTTATCCTGGTCAGCTAACGCGAACAGAACTCTTACTAAAGACGGTTAATCACGTTTTAGTTAAGGCCAAAGCTCTGTACGCTGCATAAAGCAACGCGTTGAGTACTGCCACCATTCAATGCGGGATATTTGCATAGCCGCCTCTTGACCATGAGGGCGTCCTTCAAGTGTTCACTCTTAGTGGAAGCGTCTCCTGGTCAGTGGTTAGGGCGACGACGAGATGCTCCCACACCGTTGAGTGAGCCTCTTGACGGAGAACTAATTAAACTTCCGCAGGCAACGAGGCTTAAGTAATGAGTTGAATTAGAGGGCGCCCTTTGGATCGCTTAGACTAATCTTCCTACTCTGGCAAAAGTGCGCTGACCAACGTGGTCTTGTCGTGTTTTTTTTTTTTTGTATCTCAGCACAGAATTTCTCTTCAACCTTTAGGAGCAAACCAATTGGCTCTTGAAGGCGACAGCGAACAACTGGTCAGCTGTATACGTTTAACATTAGGTACAAGAAGCAAAATTGCCCGCAAACTCCTATTTTCGTTATGTGTTAGGGCCAATCCGATGTCACTAACCATTGACGAAATGGCATAATACGTGTCAGGCGTTCTTTTGCGCCCTTTCAAAGCAGTATTACAAGGGAAAGCCGTTTATTTGTAATGTAAATACGACGTGTCTGTTGTGTGAGTTGGGGGATCTGACCGGCACCCAAACGGAGGCGACAAACCTAAAAAACGGACAGAAAAGGCGAAAGAGTGAGCTTATTGTCGGTAGTATTCGTTTCTTTTTTTTCTAGTTTTTCGCGCATTTCCTATTTTAAAAATGTCTATCCATCTTACCAACATTGACCCGCATGAAGTTGGATGCACCCGCATGGAGTCAATACTAATCAGCGACATCGTAGAAGAGGCTGCAGTTACTAACCCTGGAGTCAAATGTATTCGTCAGCCATATATTGCACTACCTCCTAGAAAGGTTGCGGAGTTGGATATTCGGAGGGGGACGGTAAACTGCCGTGTACTGGTTTATGATATTTGTGCCGTTTCGCACTGACATTTTGTTTAGCTGCATATTATAAACATGAACTATTTAAAACCATTAGCGGTTTAAACTGGGTGCTCAGCCCATGCGAGTCCATTGTCCGTTAAGTCATTGGTTGCACTACTTATTCCCAAGTTCGGATACTGTAAACCGCCCAGCGCTTAATAATATGGGCGCAGGTTTATTGCAAATGTCGACAGAAGACTGGTCTGCCAGAACTGACAGGTCACTCCTTCCCCGCCTTCCCTTCTCTCCCATCTCGCACATGCCATGAATAACTGAGTGGTTCTTTATACCCATTCAATTTTCCCGCATTGGCACTACTCGGACACTATTTGTTGGGACAGCGTGCATCATTCGTTTACTTTCTGTTTCTAGGCCTACTTTGAACATAATGAGTGTGAACACCGGTCGTCTTGTGCTTGCTTTTATTTGGAGTATCTGTGTCATTTCTAACCCGTTATATTTTCGAGCGATATCGCGAAACCCAACTCACGCAGTACTCTTCAAATAAAAAAGTTAGCTCCTCCCAGTTATGTACTCACATCTTGTTCTAATTACGCCCGAGATTATCTTTGGAGGAAACAAAGGGGACATCGATGCCACAAGATGTCGAAATTAAACCTCTTAAATGTTCCCAGTTGGAGGTCTGGTTGCCAAAACAACACAGTTTTTAAAAAGTAGCTTGGAGCAATAATGAGGAGAAATGCCGTGAATCCACAATAATGCGTAACCTGCCGCGATGGACCCGCGGTAAAGGCGTTGTGCTGCTGAGCCCAAGGAAGCGGGGAAGATCCTTGTCGCGGTGGATGCTTTATTGATAGAGGAGAAAACCGAAAACCCCTGGGTGTCGTGGTTTTGGCGTAGTGTAAAGATCCCCTGTATATGGTAAAACATTTTTCCAGAACTCTCCACTGCGTCGCGACTTGTTAACCACTACAATCGAGCAATGTAATAAGGCGCAGCCGTAATTACGCACCTTGTTTTCATTGGGATTTGTTTATAGACAGATATTGCCATCAGTAGCCAAATGCGTTGTATCACGTTATTACTGTACGTTTGTTTTTGCTTCTCGCCGATGACGTACATATACACAATTATACCGATTATGTGGCAACTTCACCACTGTATTTTTGCGCAGATGCACGATCTTGAAATATTTACTTCTACCAACCACCTGCATTCACGATATTATGATGGTTAATTAGGTGTGTGTTAACTAAACTAACTACGCATGTTTAGTGCACATGCAGGGCGCTACGCACGTTGTCCATTTTATTCGTGTTTTCGTTTTTCTTGACAGACGTAATTTCTGCTGTGTTTTTCGGGGGTGGTGTAAAAGACATTTTTTGCTTACTTCCTGTTCGCATTTTTTTCGCTTTTTAAGTCTTTTCGTTTTTTACTCCTTTCCGTCAATTATCTTACGTTCTATGACGTTAAAATGGCTCAACCCCGCTAATTATCCATTTTTATGCAAATTCAAGGAGTCACACGGTTAAGATTGGGAGGAATTCGGAAAGGAATGGTACGCATCAGAACCAAATGCTATCGGAAGTTTCAAAAGTTTGTACTGTTTTTAAATTGCAGTGGGACTACGCCGATGTTAAATTTTTAGCAAAGGATTCTTGTAGAATATGATTACGCATTAATGAAATTTTGTCCGCTTTTGGACTACAAGAATATTCAGCACGTGTGCATTGAATCCCTACGTTCTTGTAAGCTGACCGATGATGCTACCGTCGCCATAGAAAGTTCACCAGAGGAGTTAAACGTCGGCCGAAGGGAACTACGTACGTGAGCATGATAGCTCTTTGATATGTAGATCTGTGCGAGTGAGTCAATGCCAGTCTTTCAAGGAGCCTATATACTAAATTTATTGCTCCTCTTGATAGGTTGCTTGAAATACTGCAACTAAAGCTGTTTCAAAAGCTGAAAGTACTATGCAGCTTTTGCGAATACGCAAGGTCCACTATAGACTACTTACAGTGGATGGGTGGCCGTTTTACCAATCCCTACAACAAGGATTTTCAATCAAGTGGCAGAAAGTAAGGATAGGTAAGATGTTTTATACTGGTATACCTCCCATGTTTGTTCAGTGAACATCAGGCTGGTATTTCCCATGGCAGTTGCGTAAGATGAGATAATTTCTGAAAGTGTCATGTTTTTGAAGAGCACAGAAGGAGAGACGGTGGGTTCCTGTGAATTGTATATGTGTGCCAACAAATTGCCAACGTTACATTTCCGTATCATACATTGGCGGATTCTTTAGAGGGTGGTGTTTTCAATGACGACTCCGGTTCCTTTCAACGTTTGCTGTACAGATAGGTACGAAGAAATTTGTGCGAGCCAGTGGTTAGAAGACGTGAAATTGAAACTTCGTTTGACAGAAACCTTATTGTGTCTGCGCCAATTTTTACATATTATTTATCATTATTCAGCGCAAGATTGAACGATTCCGCTCTGTAAGATACACTATCAATGATAATGATTCCTGCGAAACACTTGGTCTTTTCACACTTTCAGATTGCCTGAAAAGTGTCAGTCTTGGAAAAAACCTTGCAGCCGCTGTTAAAAAAGGTCAAGTGTGTATTGTAGCCCCACTTTGGCATGGATGCTGTTCAAAGTGACGAACCAGTGTCTACCGTTCTTGAACCCACATCAGTGCGCCAATGATTCCGGCATTTCAGGTGGTGCGCACGTTCAGTCCAGACAATATTCGATTCTGGCTGGTTCAAGTATCAAGGCTCGCTACATGCAGCTGACAGCTTCGTGAATGAATACCACGGCCACCCCCTGTACAAAATTTTAGCGGCAACTGTTTTACTCTCTGGCGCTGTTGTAGCAGCCTGCATTTGTTCCATACAACACGTTCAGAGGAACAACTTTGCCTCGTAAGGGATGGATTGACAAAATAATTCTTATAAATCCTGCCTAAGGAGCGCACAATACCACGAATAAATGCAGTGCTGGCGATATGCCCTCTGAATTTTGATTTGAACATTCTCCTGCTATTGAGGGTGTTTGTGAAACATGCGCTTGATTGCCGGTGGTGGGTGACCAAAACCCGCTTGAAGCATTTGCGCCACACAGTGCTTCTGCTCTGAAAAACCTTGTGTTTTGCAATAAAACGTCCAAGTCTATCTAATCGGGCTGCCCTGTGTGTTTGTTGCGTTGTTTTTTTCTTACCCTTATTATCGAAAAAACATTTCCAGCCAAGCTGTTAGCCTTTTGCTCATGGGGTATACTCAGTAACCCCGCCGCTGACATGGCCGTGCCATCGCGTCGTGAGAAAAACGACGTTATCTCATTCCAACTGCGAACAGTGTAGTTACATATTCAAAAGAACTGACGAAAGAGTAGAGACTCAACGGTGCCTTGGTGGCCCATTTATTGAATTGAAGCTATCTATGTCTAATTGATGGAGCCCATGCGCACCACAAAATGCAGTTGACGAAAACCAACTTTCTCCGATGACGGTGATGATCGTGAGGGAAGTCAAGAGAAACACGCTTGCCCTTGTGGTATCGAACCAGGGTCCTTGGCATTATGAAGCCTATGTACATCCGACTGCGCCATCCTGACACAGTCTAAGCAGTTTTATTTGTGGAGGAGTGCACGACGGCGCCGAATTAGACAAAAAATATGCAAATCCTCATTAAACGACGATTATAGTTGACCGCAAATTGTTTTCGCGCGAAAGCGAATGGCGAGGAGTCGCAGTCAAGGACGTTGCAATCATACGCCCGAAATGCGCGTGGGAAAAAGTCAAAGCTCCTCAACACCAGTGTTGTACAGAGCGGCGTTCCAAGGAACGGCGTTCCTCGAACTACTTCCTTTTTGGAGGAACGGAGGAACGCCACCTTTCCATCAAGGGTTGGTGGAACTGTAACGGTGACTCGTTAAATTTATGAAGGAAACTCAGGAATGGCGTTCTTTCTGCAAACAATAAATCGCTAGGATTTGGCTGTTTTTGATGCCAAGGTTCAAGCACAAAAATCAACAAGTCGCTGCTGTGTTTCTCTTCCTTTAACCTATCCAATTTGCCCGCCCTTCAGGGGAATGTGCTTCCTCGAAGGTCAAAGGCAGAAGATTAATCACACAGCGGGCGGCAGCTTGTGCTTGCTTTCCTGCCGGTTGAGCTTACGCGGCGTTTGAAAGGGTGAATAGCGCAGCCGCGAGGATGCTTTTCACCTTTCATCGTTGGCCTTTGGAAGCCAGGATGCGCGTCTAGCCGATGGAATTCTTCCCTGCCCGGGAAAGGTTGTCGTAGTCCGAGCGGCGCTGCGCGCTCCCTTGTGAAACCATCGTGTCTGTATATTGTCATGGGTAATTACCGCGTTAGTGCGCGCGAGGCGCGGGTGTGTTGTTGTCGGGGGAGTTGCGCTTGTTGTGAGGTCGTGCGAAGGGGCATTGGCAATCAATAAAACTAGCCGCACCGCAGTGTCTCGGGAGGTTGTCCTGCTCGAAGTTACAGAATACGCGCGCAGTTCGTCACGGCGCGGTCTGTCGCATGTCTGACGGGAATGGGTCGACGGGAGCGCCAGGTCATTTTGTATTGCACGCGTCGTGTTGACAAAGGACAGTAATGATTGAAAAATAGGGCGCGAATCGGAGAACGACATAAATGAAGAACGATGGGACAAGCGCTCACTTGCAATTAACAATATTTGAAACATCGTCTCGTATTTAAACATGTATGCATGTGTGCCAAATTTATACATGTGTGCCAGATTCGAATTCTCGGCAGAAGTGATAGTGCACAGCGATGGAGCTCTTGCAAGCCTTCTACATTAAGAAAAAACGCGACAAGTGGTTAGCGACACATCTGTGCGTTTCCGTGCCACAGAGTTTGAATTTTCCATTTAGTCGATTCCAGTGCGCATGCTCCTAGTGATGCATGTTTAAATACGAGATGATGTTAAATGAATGTTAGTTGCAAGTGAGCGCTTGTCCAACCCTTCTTCATTTGTGTCGTTGTCCAAGTCGCGCTTTTGATATATCATAATGCACCAACTTTCCCAACAGTTGTGTTCAATAAAGGAGAGGAATTTTGTCATTTTTGGGCACAATTTTATCGCGCGCCGTATAGACAATACATGAAAGAGGCCGCCCAAAGGCCGTCGGATAGCGTTCAGAGTTGCTTTAGCTAATAGGTTTCAACTTTTCTTGTACTTTTCTTCGATAAGTACCTGGGAGTTTGAGTGAGAGTGACAGGGTGGATCACGTGATTGTTTGTGTACAAATCTTCGGGTTTTGTAATGTAATGTCATGTTCACATAACGACACGTTCCAATGTTCGAAGTGGAACTGGAACGCGTTCCTTTCACAAAAAAGGAACTTGTAACGGGAACTCCTTTCAAAATTTGGCGGAATGAGGAACGAGCTTTTGTTCCTGTTTTAGAGGAACGTGTACAAAGCTGCTCAACACCCGGCCTAATCATCTGCAAGTCCACACTGAGACGACAACTGAGGAATACCTTACGAGAAAGCTTCAAGTTCAACCATCCTCGTCGATAGACGGAGGGGTGCAAGATTTTTTTGCTTTAGTGCCGGCTGTTTTTCAGCAGACTTCCAATAAGCTTTCACACACAGCCTAGAAGATACGTAAACTGTTAAGGTTGCTCATATAGCGGAAACCTCGTACAGGTACACCAGGCCCTCCCTCCATCACTATAAAACTTGAAAGTGGATTACCTGGATGATACGTAAATGACCGGTTGGCACGTGTAGGGACCTTCAGTCCTGCCATAAGGTGTTTCTTTTCTTTTGCCCAGTCGAAAAACGCAACAGAAAAATACGACACAATAATCCTGTGAGGGAATGGGACGTTCTGTAGTCTGTAGTAAACCCTGTCCTGTAGTCTGTAGTAAATCCTGTCCTGTAGTAAATCCTGTCCTGTAGTCTGTAGTAAATCCTGTCCTGTAGTCTGTAGTAAATCCTGTCCTGTAGTCTGTAGTAAATCCTGTCCTGTAGTCTGTAGTAAACCCTGTCCTGTAGTCTGTAGTAAATCCTGTCCTGTAGTCTGTAGTAAATCCTGTCCTGTAGTCTGTAGTAAACCCTGTCCTGTAGTCTGTAGTAAATCCTGTCCTGTAGTAAATCCTGTCATGTCTGTTTTCGTAGTAAATCTTGTCATGTCTCGAATTTCAACTTGTTTCGCATAAGAAATTTACTTCCCATGATGCTTTTTCTATTAGGTACCTGAAGTATGCAGGATATGCGTAACAATTTCAATAAAAATATGTCCAAGAAACAAGCTTTTGTGGGCATTCTCGCCTTTCTGGTAGAAGCTTAAAATTGTTTGCAGTGAATAACTGATTTCAGGAAGCTGTACCAAAAGGCAATGTAAGCAATGCAAAAAGTGGTACATTCACGCATGCAATCCAAAAGTTAGATGTTACGCAGACTGCACATGCCTGATCACAGTCCGAAAAAAAAAGCAGTTTGCGGTACTTATTCATTTTATTTTCCACTCTTTACAACAGTTTCTGGGCACTGCCATGGCTTCACTTGTCGAGCACAGTTTTGCACCATGAACCCTGCATTTAAAAAACAAACAAGCGTTTTAACCATAAAGGTGTGCAAAATGACTTTCAGTGGTACACGGTTTTTGGGCAAAAAGCGGCTCATTCAAGGGCCGCTTTCTGCAACTACACTGCCCCACTATGTGCTACTTAAAAAAAAGACGAGCAATACAATCAATACAAAGTGAAACCAAGAAACATTAAAACGCATAAAGCTTCCCCGCCATAACAGTTTATGTTAAAGCACTTTTGGTAAAAGAAACACCATGGGCATTAGCATTCCTTACCAACTTAGCGGCGCAGGTCCGAGCACTTCTGAGCCAGATACCGGCTCAGAAGCTTGTGCCGCTTGAAGCGCTCCTCGGTAGGGCAATTTTGTTCCTCCAGGTAGGTCCAGAAAGCCGCTGAAAAAAGCAAGCAAAAAACAGAGCGCCAGCTATGTACTGCATTTGCATGATTCTAATGTGCACCACTTTTCCTAAATGTAGCCTTCAAGTTTGTGCCTGCATTACTATTGGGCGCCACACCGAAGCTGGCTCCAAAGCAACCAGCAGCATTGCTATGAAACGAACTCCTCCCGAAATCCAACTTTACCTAATCCAAAACAATCCATATACATCCTGAAATAAATTTTGATATGCCCATTCCTTCATGGACATACCTTAGCCAATTGTTCCACGTGTTCTACTGTAATTGCCCCACCCCCCCATTTCAGTGGGTATACTTCCACAGGTACAACTGCATATAGAGCAGATCTTTGTCAGTGCATGTTCCGAAGACATGGGTACGTGATTTGCGTAAATAAAGCAGACCTATATTTTCACGCAAGGTTTCACTGGCCCTTAGCATAAACATTGTTGAGAGCACGAACACTTCCACGTAGTATTCACGAATAAGCAGCGAATGAACCAACGGCCCCTCGCATTCAAAACTATGAAGGTCAAGGCACTGAATATTTAATTCCAGCAGGAGCTAGATAAGAAAGTTTATGAAGGACGAAGAATTTTTGCTGGTACAATTGCGTGCATCAAGTAAGATATCTTCTGCCAGGTGCACGGTGTAATGCTTTGCACACACGCCACAGAATCAGCGTCAAATTTTTTTTAAATTTTTCTACTTAACTGTGCTTTACAATTAGGGGCACAATAAAACCATCCCAACATAGTCAATGTAAGCACAAGACACAAGAAAAATTATTCAAATACCCGTCAAACATGCACATGCAATATTCACTGTTTAAGTGCTGGTAAGCAAGAAACAAAGCCAGCATGACTTGGCTCAATGCCCAAAACAATAGTTATTTTATATTTTTAATTGGTGCTAAGTTGAGAATTGGTGCATGCTACGGGTGCACATAGACACAGCGCGAACATTCATATTTTTAACACAAAAAAAAATTGTATACACCTACATGACATCCCAGCCAGCTTCAGCGGCGAGAGGGCTTTGAAAGTGGTTTTGTTGCCTTTGGACACCGCTTTGTTTGACGCGCTGCCCGTCAGGCTCCTCTTTGCGAGGACTTCCGGTCCCCAAAGAGCCACTGCAAGCCGTTTACAAAACGTACTGTCCGCTGGTGTGGACATAAGGCTGACCCACGTTGAGTGGCCGATGTAGACCCCGTGCCCCAGGTGTACCTGCAAACAAGGAGTGGCTCAATATGTGCAAAGGAATTCCAAACCTGCAGGCAGCTGTCAACGCATGATCAGAAATAGTTGATTGATTGATAGTAGGGTTTAATGCGCCGACGCAACGCCGGCGATGAGGCGCGCCGTAGTGGAGGGCTCCGGATTAATTTCGACCACCTGGGATCCTTAACGTGCGCCGAAATCTCGTACACGCGGGCGTTTTTGCTTTTAGCCTCCATCAGAAAAGCGGCCGCCGCGGCTGGGAATCGAACCCGCGACCTCGTGCTGAGCAGCGCAGCGCCTTAGCCACCGAGCCATCGCGGCGGGTATGATCACAAATAGTAATCTGGAACTTATATAATGCCCTCAGGCCTTTAAGGATGCCATAAATGAATTGAAACTGCGGTGCACACGATTGTCACAAGAATGAAACAAATCCACTGCAAAAACAAAGACGTACCAAGTCAGGCATAACTATTCGTAAGCACTGCGAACCCTAGCTACAAGTTATAGGGACCATAAAAGAAAAATACAACTTTGCTTAATTTAAAAGAACTAGGCTCCAGTACCTCACCCACCTCCATTCAAACCAAGTACGGCACTTACCTGAAAATATGGGAGGAGTGTTAACACACTTATATTTCGCATCTAAGTGACGTTCTATGGGCAGGAGTGACATCATATGGGCCAGCAGAATAAAAACACCCTAATATCCCACACCACCCTTGAATTTATGAATAAAATAGTTTAGAAAAAAAAAGTAAATTTTCCTAGCACCACCCCAGTTTGAAGCCCGTCCATGCCAACACACTTCACTAGATGCTCGCATAAGCAGTCAGGTATAGCATAGCACCCATTAAGATTTTTAATAGGTACTTTGATACATTTCAAACAACGGAAACACATCGGAACCAACAATACACTTACATCACCAGCCTCGTTCACTTGCCCACAAGGGCTGTCGATGTCATCAGGAATTCCCAAAGCTGCAAAGTGAAAAACAGCAACTGTTAGCATGATACACACAGGCATTTCTAACACAACGTAGCTGCTAGCAGACCACAAAAGAAAGAAATCTGTTTTGTAGGGAACAGAAGTACAAAATGAAAATTTCAGACTTTCGAGTTTCTAGTAACAAACCCTCGCGGCACAAATCATATACAGCAGGTTATATATACAATATTATGCAGTAACTAAACCAGGTGAATAACAAAGAAGGTTGGGAGTGAAAGCAATGGCAGGCATAAAGACTTTCAATGTGTAGGTTGCCATTCAATGCTTCGGCGGTCATAATTAGTCAACAATCTTCATTGCTATGCGATGACTACGATTTCGAAATGCGTGAACTTTATTCATGATGATGAACACAGCCACCTGAGTACCAGCAGAAAGGGGTTGTGTTATGCTTGTGGGAGCAGCCTAGCAGACGACTGATGCACTGGCGGGATCGTTATGTACACGCGAAATACTCTCACTCATTTCACTGCTGCTCACCGTGATAAGGCACTGATCACCTGCCGGTTGGTGCTCACATGATATTTAAAAATCAAGGGCCGTACAGCCCACCAAAATTCAGCAGTAACCCAAAAGCACCGGCCAAACTACATGTGAGCGCTTTATCACGCTGTGAAGCAGCAGAAGTGATAAAAAATTGTGTAGCCCAGCTATCTGTGTGCACAAACCAATGGCATTACGAACACTCTGTTCAAGAGTTTTCTGCCCCCATGCCACCATAAGGCATGAAAATGGAAACTTTCACATGTACGTCAAAACAAAACATTCAGTGATATTCAATATGCAGATCAGGCTGCTTAAAATAGGCAGCATAAAGGAAGAAGGAAGCCTCAAAGGCAACAGCACGGCTGATTGAGCATAACGCACTACTGCTCCATGCTTTTTTAGTTAAAATGTGGCACCGTCTTTCACAAAAAAAAAGTTTTCTTCGTAGCAAAGCTACGTAAACAAATGAACAGAAAGAGTTTGAGCCGCAAAAAGCATTCTGGGCACATATACAGATGGGAAGGTACTGAACTCAGCCACCCAGGCTGCAAGCAGTCCACTAACCTTGCCAATTACCTATGTGTGTATACCTCAACGAAAAGTGGGGTTTTCTACAAAGAATATGTGCTGCCCATACCTGTTTGTTTTTTCTTTGACAGCAAAGGGGCCTTCAGTCCAGTGCCAAGTCCTTCAAAAGATGGGGGTGGGGAAGTAGAACAAATTACATTTGAGATACTAAATAACATGCGGCCTTGAAGATGCTAAAACGACGACCCATAAGAATTTATTATGGGTGCACATTTTTTTGGAGTACGTGCAGCACAAAAGCAACAACAAAACCACATCCAAGCTCAAGTACAGCCCCATCACTGTAAAGTTTATAACAGAAATAGATGGTCCTTAACCCTTTGCAGTTTGTTGTCAGGCCCTGCCCGAGAACGCATTACGGCCGTAGCGGTCCGCTGTCGGGCCACATCTGGCTTGGGCGTTCAAGATTAAGTTTCACGGTTTTTCTCGCTGTGATGTGCCTGCATTCTTTATATACATGATGTGCCATCTCTTGAGGGATATGTGACATTTGTTGAAGATTTCTTCTTTTCACACTAGAGTGCAGCACAATGTTCAGAACGGGCCTTTTGGATTTTAGAGCGCTTTCAAATGTGCGCTGTTCACTGAAAAGCATGGCCACTTTCTCGTTGCGTGCATTCTACAGGGGTGCACTTAGTAAAGGCGACAATGACTTCTAAGAGGGAGAGAATTGCGTGCCATTATCAGTTAGTGGCGAGTTATTCGACAAAAGCATGCAACGAAGACCTGTGACGGTGGTGGGAGACAGCCCTATGCGGATCGTTACTCTGCGAGTTATGCATCTAGTAGAGGGACAATAAAATGGTAATAGAAGCATTTTTCCTGTCATCTAGAGGTTTTGATTGTCAACAGCTTTATTTGGAGGCACACAGAGCTGCAGAATCATGGCGAGAAAGAGCAGCGAAACTTGCAGTATTGCCGCAGCCTGAATTGGCAGCTGGTGGGTAATCTGAGGGTTTGAGCAAAACGCGGGGCCCATGTGCATGTATGAGGTGCGAGAAAAGGCTAGATGGGACGAGCCATTTCATCTACAAGCTCCTAGGCTGAAGCAGCAAGGACTGTGCTGTTTGTAGCGATAGAAAAACAAAAGGAGGCATGAGGGACTGTTTTTCTCCAAAACCTGCAGAAACCCTGGAGGTTTCTGCAAAAAACCTGCACCCAGGAGAATGCTTCTAGCGGTTTCACATGCAGCTCAAACAACGGTAAAAGAGTTGCAAGCAGAATGCAAGAGAAAAAATAGATATCCTATAAGTTTTCCTTGTTTTCCTTTGCGACGCTAGAAACTGGCAAAATAGTTGAGGACAGGAATGGCCAGAAAGTGGGTAAAATTTCCGCACCGCAAAAAGTTTGTACCAAAGAATCAAAACGTTAGACCATTTTAAACAATAAACTTTTGCTGCAAATACTATATTTATAATGCACGCCATGATCATTTTTGAGTAATACGACGCAGGCTTGAATATAGAACATTCCAAGCACTTTTCCTCCAAGTAGGCTTTTAGATCTTACCAATTGAAGCCGAGGCTGTTGCCGCCACATTTCCTGCTGTGGGAGCAGGGCTCACTGTGCAGCTGGATGAAGCAGCCAGTGCTGATCCTGAGAAAATAACATAAATGCTGTGATAAGTGCAGACATCTCTAGTGAAAACAGTAAAACTGACTGTGCAATAATAAAAGCCCTTTTCCGTCATGGTGTTGACTGGGGCATTTTTAAGCTATTTACGCTGGCACCCGCACGGCTCAGTTTAAAGAACACTGCAGTCGTTGAAAATCCCGAATGCTCCAGGACTACTTTTCGGAGGCTGAGATGTCGCAGTTTGTCATATATAGCTGACTAGGGCCTAAAGGCCACACATATTTTTTTTTGTCACGAAGCCATCCCCTTTAGCAAACAGTTCAAAAGGAAGGGGGGGGGGAATATGATGGGTCCTTTCCCACTTCCATATGCCACTGTCAGATTGTCATTCAAGAAAGCTTTGAATTATGCAAAGACAATAGTCTCTCTTGGGCTACCAAAAACGCAGAAATTTTGGTCTGCCTGTCTGCCTATGACTCGATTCAGCCAGCCGGCCAAAATGAAAAAGAAGCTGTGCAATAGATTTACATACCCACAGCCAAAACTTAATGTGTAAGTCCGGTGGCAATGTTTGTACTTGTCAACATTGTTGAACAAGAACACATGCAAATATGAGGCAAAAAATTAATACATAAGTGATATTTACAGTGTTCCTTTATAAATTCACTCCATCTCCTGCTGTCGCCCCTGCCACTATAGCTTCTGGTAGCATTTTAAGAAATCAAATGGCAACAGTTATGAAAGGTTCCATGTTTCGCTTGGAATGCACAAGGGTAAAGGGAAACGTTTGAAGTAGGGCGCCTTGATCCACGCGTGTCTCTGCTGTACGGCAGTGCTGGCATTGAGGCACCCGGCCTGGTGCCGTGGTAAATTTACGTTGACTTGAGCAAACCTCTAGTGTGTTTATCATGGGAGGAGTGCGACGGGAGCGGAACAGCATGAGGTGAGCAGGAAAGCATTAAATTTTCAATGTAAACCGTCATACGCGCCGCTTACGAGAGCGCCCATCAAATATCCTTAGCGGCGGCCTTATCGTCTAGCCAGCCGGCATCCCCGAGTGCTTCGAAGCTCCCGCCATAGGGTTCGCGCCTCCCCATTGGCGAAACCATGACGAAACTGGTCAGGCTGCCGCGCGCAGCGCGAGTCACTTCCCGCCGCCGGCACGCAATCGCGGACGCTGGTGTGAAAAAAAACGCGCGTGCAAGGCTCATAAAGATTCACAAATGCTTGCTGCGACGACGAAACCCAACAAGCATGAGCGAACTCGAACGAAGTGCAAAGCGGCGGCTTGCGGCGGCAACGCCAGAGGCGATTAGGCTTACAACCACGGAGGATATTTGTTGGGCGCTTTCGTAAGCGGCGCGTCACGTTTTACAATGAAATTTTCGCCCACGTTATCCGCTTTTTTTCTCGCATGCCCCTCTCATATGCCCCTCGAGTTGCGTTTCAGCGAGAGGTTAGAAGTGGTCGCTGGAGCTACCCGCATCGCGCGGGTGGTCTCCGCGGCTGCGTCAGCGCGCCTGTGGCTTGCGGGGCGCGTTTTGCGTTTTTGCAGGGAGAAAACCAATTTGGTGCTGGAGGATGAGGTGAGGTCAAGTTAGGGGTAAAGACAGCAGTGAAGAGAGATTGAGGTGAGGTTCATGGTGCTTAATGCATGCTGAAAAGGGGTTACCTAACGAGCCTCAATGTAACGGTGAAATGGAATTTGAGCAGTTATTTTACTTAGAGGTAAGGTCAAAGCTAGTTAGGTCAAAGCATTGAAACAGCTAGGCAGCCACCAACTCTGACGTCACCCTTAACTAAAAATACAAAGCCACAAGCACAGATTGCGAATGGCACTATTGACTTAGTTCTGTTCGACATTTCCACTTATCCATTTTGTGACAATAGAAAAAAACACTGATATTAATTGGCTTTGAGCATTCGGTACAATAGTTTCTAGAAAAGCAGCACAGGTGCACTAAGACAAAGCAATGATGTTACCAGATGGTGTAGGCACTGTTTCATCACTGCGTGGCACAGCAGGTGGTGGCACAGCCGGTGGTGGCACAGCCGGTGGTGGCACAGCAGGTGGTGCCACAGCCGGTGGTGCCACAGCCGGTGGTGGCACAGCCGGTGGTGGCACAGCTGGTGGTGGCACAGCGGGTGGTGACACATTCCGGCTCAATCCGGCCCCCGTTCCAGTGGCACGTGCATAAAATGCTGCAAAAATTGCACATTATCACTTCAACCATTCCAGACTTGCAATGCCTTCCCCTCCAACCT
Organism: Haemaphysalis longicornis; assembly: GCF_048455015.1. NCBI lineage: Eukaryota > Metazoa > Arthropoda > Arachnida > Ixodida > Ixodidae > Haemaphysalis > Haemaphysalis longicornis. Next base: position 142,292,582 of record NW_027526407.1, read on the forward strand.
TCTCACGAAAAACTACATTTTCAAGCTGCAAATGTCAGTATTTCTAGAATGAACCAGTCCGGTTTCCTCCTGCCCCGATTGTTCACTAAAAAATAAAACAAGCACAACAGCCAACGTCTACTGAAGTGTTTCTATACGAGCGCACCTTTCGTGGAGCTGGATAGAACCTACTTTGTTGGGTTCAAGCAGGCGCATCGGATATAAGGGGAATTTAATTTTTCACAAAAAAAAAAATTTCGGATTCATAATCTTACCAAACTGTGAGAGTGATGCTGCTCTCTTTGATGTTGCCTCTGCCGGTGTACTTGCGCTTTCACCTTTTCCACGATCATTTGCAGCAGATGTGCCTGAAAATTTTCACACACTTTAGCAGAAGCACACGGACAATGCTCACACTGTAAAGTACGGCAGGTGTAAGCTGCAGCTATCAATTTGTAGTGACCTTGCACTATTTCGCGTTCATTACATACTCTCGGTTCCAATTTTGAAATGCACGTACACCATCGCTTACACAGTGAAAGCTTGTTCATTCAAATGTAAAGGGAAGCCGTCAAAGTTTGAATACAACCAACTGCAACTGTGAAGCAGAAAGGCAAAGAATTTCTTGGTTAATGGAGTACCAACACGAAATTTTGGTATTACGTTTTTTCGCCTACCAGACCACTAATCATATACTGACACATTAGACGGTCGAGCGCAGCAGAAGCATTCATTAACGGCGTCATTTATTCGTGTCAGTTTCGGTTTCAACAAAACGGACACCGAGCGGCCACCATTCTTGCCATACCGCTGCCCCTCTGGACGCGCATGCGAGCGCACGCGTGCACCCAGACCAGCCGAGGTCTTCACCGTCCCCACATGCCCGGGCAGCATGACGCCAGTCCCAAAACCATGACGTGTACACACGCCGGAGCAGTGCGCACCAACCACAGCCAGCACGTCGGCTTCGTCACGGGAGCCTTGACATCGACAGTATGGGGCAAGTAGCAGATGTCATGTCAGCCCGGGCGCTCTGGGCTTTCTTGTGCGGGCGAAGATTAAAGTGGATTTAAAATATGTTATGCCGAACGGTTGCTGCTGAAACTTGATTGATTGTGGGGTTTTAACGCGCCGACGCAACGCAGGCGATGAGGCGCGCCGTAGTGGAGGGCTCCGGATTAATTTTGACCACCTGGGGATCTTTATCGTGCGCCGAAATCTCGTACACACGGGCGTTTTTGCTTTTCGCCTCCATCAGAAAAGCGACCGCCGCGGCCGGGAATCGAACCCGCGACCTCGTGCTCAGCAGCGCAACGCCTTAGCCACTGAGCCACCGCGGCGGGTGCTGCTGAAACTTGCTGGGAGATATCTCCTGATAAAGAGGAAGCATTTTTAAGTAGTTATCTCAGCTTTGAAATTTCGTGTTGGTGCTCCTTTAGGTCCGTAATTGGTGTCTGCCTTTTGCCCTTGAAGGTGACATCCAGCACTTTGTGATCTAACAAGCAAATAAATATACAGTGGCGGCAGAAGGTGCTTCTGACCTGAGCAATTATGTCATCTGTCAATACACCACACCAGCGCACTCTGTCCACAGCCATGTCATCAGCAATGAAGACTAGAATTTTACCCAATTTTACCTGGAAAATCTGTTTTTTCCCATTTCATCTTCTCTCTTCCTTCTTCCTTAATTACAATACTAGGGGGCACAGTCTTGTGCATAGGCAGCGAGTGCATTTCCCTGCCATGTGTCAGATGCCAAGTCGCTGACACCATGGCCCGTACTTCCAATTACCCGTGGCAGAACCTGCCTGTGTTCAAATTAACAGGCTTCCTTATGCATAGACTTCTATGGAGACTTGGCCGGACCAAATTGTACAGTTTTAATTATCCATGTATTCGCATTACTGAAGTTTAAAATGAAGAGCTTTCAAAGAAATAAAGCAATTCTCTCCGTCGTTTCGCATCTCAAGTTGCTGGTCACCTTTTTCAGAGCTGCACTGTCATATAGGTTTATTTACTGAGCGAAAACACCCAGCTTTCACTCGTTCATTACTGCGGCTATGAAAAACCGTTCCATTTAAACGACAATTTTGGCGCCCTTTTTCATACTGTTCATGGCGTTTCTGTAACAGGTAAAGCTATTTGAGCTAGCTTAAAAAATGAATTTTTAAAAAACGTTTCGTTTTCATTTATCAAACAGAAATGTAATTTCTGGGACTAACTTGCATGAACTGTGTGAGCAAATGGTGAGTGGTCATCGCAAGTCACTGCTACTGGAGAATAATTTGTGCTGCTCACAAATACACGTCTCATTTCAGTTATCATGGCACCAATATTGAACCGGGAGACAGGTTGCTCTGCGCCAGTAATGTTTAGTAAATTTGGTTAAAAATATTAAGTAGCGCCCGTTTGCAAAGTTAGGTTTTGACTTTAGGCCGTTTAGCTGCCATAGCACATCGTTCTAGGCCATGTTGCAACGGGACCATTCACAAAGTTTACATCGGTTTCGTTTTCATTTCTGCATTTCAAAATTCATATTTTGCACATCTAGCAGAGGCTTAGGTAGGCAGCTGCCAATAACAAACAATTTTCTGTGACGCCACATGGGGAGTTGAAACTTCTGCATATATTTTACCGAAATCTAGGTTATTTGTTTGAAGTTTGCGATAAGAGTGGCATCATTGTTATTGGGATAAAACACTTTTTAATGAACTAACTTTTTTTCTGTCTTTGTGGCCATTTTAAAAATGCCCTTTCTGTACTTAGACTGAACAAACACACTCAAAATCTTGTTAGGTTCAAATTACATTCTCAGATATCAAGGCAACAAATTCCCCCTGATGACCAAAAACAGAAAGTCGCATTTGCAACTTTACCAGTCAGTGCAGAAGGTGCCGTGCTGCTGGTGGGTTCCTTCGGCCGGGTTGACATGCAGCCAGAGGTGCTCGAGTTGTCAGTGACACGTGCCGGTTCGTCGAAGGTAATAGTGCGCACTGAAGCATAGCAGGAACATGGGCAATGTCAGTGTACAATACTGCTTGAGCAGATTGTACTCTGCAGTTTCTCTGAAGTGCACAGCTATCACAATGTCCAATCCAAACCAAACAATGAACTTTTGCAGACTCTCAATCCTTGTATGCTTATTTCATAATACCTTCATCATTCCGTCTCTGATCATAACCAGGCGCACCAGCAAAAGGCACAGCAAAACAAATAATGGTGGTTCATTGCCAGCTAAAGCGACTTGTTTTTTTTCTGTTGGTGGCAAGAACCAGGACGGTAGTGTGGAAGATTTCAGCACTCTGTGAAGAACCTGAGGCATGTTGTCCAAAGTAATTTACAGGCCTGCACTATGATACATGAACCTTACAGCCCAAAATAGCTTCAATACGTAAAACCCAAACTTGAAATTCCCCCTCATGCTTTTCTTTAATTTAAAGCCCATGTGTCACACGCCAGAGTGCTGATAAAACATTAATGCAGCGACACTAACATACATTGAAACTCTTCACACATTCCCGACAGCTAATTGTAAAAAAAATTACGCCCACCTCCCCTCGCGGGAACCCTGGTGTGATGCGACGCTGAAGCGGGTTCCATTGTGCGTTTCCATTGGGTCGATTACTCAAATTGCGTGAGCAATCGTCGGGTAATGCGAGAGAGAGAGAAAGAGAGAGAGAGAGAGAGAGAGAGAGAGCGTAGTGCGGACGACCGTCGACAGAGACCAGCCGGAGCGCGGCACTCTGCTTGTATGCGCAGCGCGCCCGAAGGAGAGGAGACCGCGGAAAGAGAGGGCGCTGCACATGCACACAGCGCGCTTGCGCCGCGCAGTGCCACCCATCGGCGGAGTGAGAGAGCGCGCCACACTGCGCGCGCCAAAGATGTTGGGGAGAGGGCGCGCTATCACGGCGAGAGGAGAGTGGGTGAGCGGAGAAGAGACGCAGCTGTGCGGACGCGGACGACGACAACAGACGCAGGACAGGGCCGCCGGCAAGAGATGCTCCTCTCAGCGTCGCGTCTAAAAGGCCTGAACAGTCTGTATTATTTAGAATGAAAAGCAACGCAAGTAACGAACTTAGTGCTCTCGTAGACAACAGCGAAATCTACTTAGAAGCCAGCACTAGCCAGGTCAGTACATAGATGAAGAAAATCACAGTATGCACAAAAACAAACATTAGGCCAGATATCGCTTGCGTACCATGGTGAAAACGTTTTTCGCAGAGCAATTGCTGCAGATCTCTGTTCAACTTGCGCAGCGTCTCCACCTCCTCCCGTGCTTGTTCGAGGTCCCTTTTGAGCTTTGGCAGCTCCTGCACCGCTTCCCGCAGTAGTTTTACTTCTTGGTCAGGGTCTTCCGTTTGGTCCGGCTCATTTTGCAGGTATGCTCCAAACATGAGGTCTCCCTCATTTTCATGTGCTGCCTCTGCTCTTAGATGCTTCAGCAATCTGTTTCCTTCTTGTCTGTCTCGGCGCATCTATTAATGAATAATGCAGACAGGGAGACTTGTAACATCCACACAAGGCCCATTTTCTAGTTTTACTTTGGATAATGCTATATGTATGATTTGGAGCCCTGGCTGCAGGAAATGGCTGTCTACAAGATCAGAGTTCTTATAGAGCATCTCTTTTGCACAGCACACCAGCATGAGCTGCAGTGCGTGAACCACGTGACGGGCATGCTTAGGTACCCAGGGATTAGTAAAAGTGCAATAGCAACAGAGGTTATGTCACACAAACACTATGTATATGGCCCCATAAAAAAGACAAACGTTGCCAGCACTAAGGCCCACCTCTGTGACTATACATAGCTTACACCTGACATCATCACGACTCTTTCTTGCAACCCACTTTCAGCTTTTTAAGGGCTCCGAAAGATAAGAGCACCAGATAAGTGGGCAGCCTTTCGCCCTGCTTGTGGGTCACAAACATGGCAGCTACGGTGACCTCACCTTTTTCGTCGCTGGCAGTGGACCCTGTCCTACACGCTTGCGGCTCTTGCCGCGGTTCTCAATCCACAGCTCAACTTCGCGTGTGGTGTCTGTGATAAAGATGAACAATGACATTGAAGGCACAGTGCAAGGCAATTTTTGCTTCACAATATTGAAAGTTCATCTCTTTAGTACATCTTCCGCAGACGCATTTTTCGTAGGAAGTCGACCTTCTGCTTAAAAAACAATACTTTAGAAAGCAAGCCGCCTTTTCAAATGTGGCCCATCTTTATCGTCAGTTTTTAAACTGTAGCTGCATGCGTAAGACACATTTAGAAAAGGATAGCCAAGCTGCACAGACTGAACGAAAAAAAAAAAGCCGGCGAACTCTAACAGAAACAGCCTTTCTGGCCGAGTCCAGCTGACTGATGAACACGTATTTTGCTTCAGCCGCCATAAGAAATAGGGGTGGACTGAGCAATGCACTTCCATTTATCGTTGACGGACAATGACTTACGCCATGAACTTTACTCTAAAGAGCAGGGAACTGTGCCAGGATGAAATATAGAACCGCGGCGGAGGACGTGAGTTAGGGCCGCGAGACGGTACGCGCGCCAACGAGCGAGCAATTTCCCGACGCGATTTTGTAGGCGAGCTTCAAGAGTACGGCACGCATACCACGACGGCGGCAGCCGGGCCGCGTGTAGACCGAGGATTCCCCGAAGCCATAAGGATACATGGGAAAATCGAACGCCGGACTGCTTCTCGCGGAGTCTGCGGAGAGTCCGCGACTGCAAATCGAAGTGCCCCAGCCTTAGGTACAACAGGGGCGGGTGATTTCGACGTTTGCGCCAGCCAATAATTTATTCAAAACGGTAATTATAGGCTCATTCACTGCAATTAGTCTGGCACCTTCAAAAGTGCAAAAAAAGTGGTACATGGACTACAAGGATCCACTTGCATGCAAAGTAAAACACTTGCTTTGAAGCCGAAGTAACGCCAACGAAAATCAACTCACCTGCCATGTACAAAATCCTGCAGCGGTAATACCCGCATTGCGTCTTTTCGTCCCCCTCCAAAAACGCCTCCTAGAACTTGGCTTTGTCGTAGTCGTCAATGTCAGTCGGTTCAAAATTACTGACGGTGTCATGCTTTACCACGTGTTTCTCGGACTCGCCCTCATATTGTATCGCGAGATACATGGCTGCGTGTCGAGAAACCGACTAACCACGACTAACCCGCGAACAACACAGACACAATACACCACACACCACGCACATACGCACACACACACACGCACCCCTTTGCCCCCACACAGTTTGATCTTCCGCTGCGTGGAAAGTAGTTCGCTGGGAATTGTAGTTTTCTTGAATAAAAATAAACTGGGGCACTACAAGGTGTTTCTGATGTAATTTCATTATAATATCAAATGCTTACGCGTATAGATAACACAAAATAATCATGGTGCAGGAATATTTGCTGCGCTGTCCGGAGGAGTGATACATTCTAGAGATTTACTTGTAGGCGCCGTCGCACCTTGCCGTTCGTTGCATGTAGGCATTGTGTGCACATTGTTACTCACCCAAATTAAAATTTGCGCTAGGTTATCTTTCAATAACGTATAGTTTTTTGCCCCTTTCATTTTTTGAAAAAAACACCACGGAATGAAATTATCCTGCCTTATTACACGCATAATAACACTGCAGCTTGAATAAACGATCGGAAAATGTTTAAGTCCGTCTTCCTCCCAACATGAGATCATCAAGCTTGAAGCAAGTCTTCAATTAATTACTTTGCAACCCAAGAACATAACTTTTCAAAGCATTTAAACATATGAAAGCCTTGTATGTTTTTTTTCCTTCAAGCTCGTCAATCTGTGGCTACGACGTGCAAGCACCTGAAAAGAAATTGTCACACTTGTAGAATTAATCGGCCGAACATGCCGCACGGACGTCACGGACGTGATGTAGCCAGGGTTAGAGACGTACATGTCCGATTTGTATCCATATCTAAACAGACAGCAGTGTTCATGTTAATCACTCGTTCGTTCTCTACACACGCACTCTAAGAACACGTTGTTCCAGGTTACGTAGGCGTACAATTTCACTCATTTCCATCATACCGTATCGAGTGCAGTAAACCAGACGTCCCTATTTAGGCGGGACCCGTCCCGGTTTTGCGGCTGTGGTCCCGCTGTCCCGGCAGCCTACTTGTGGGACGGTGTTTTGCCCTGTCTTGCCCTGTGCCACTAATTGGCCTGTGTCACGTATAAAAAGGTAGAGGAATGGAAGGGCTAAAGAAACTGTTTGAGGAACTTCAAGAACACAGCACAGACGATGGGACTAAGCAAGAAACACGCAACACAGCACCTGTGTTGTGAGTTTCTTGCTTAATCCCAACGTCTGAGCTGTTTTCTTGGAGTTACAGTGTACCAACAAGCCATTCAGCCATTCATATACCCTTCTGCGTTTGACGAACGATTGGTGGACGTACGTACTTCAGCACTTGGAAACGAATGAAGTTACTTGTGCTTGCGAGGCACAAATGCACCGGCGTAAAGGGTGTTTTCCTTGATGAATAGGTGAATGTGGACAAGACGTGTGAGCGGTACTATCTACATATCAACAAAAATGAACATTCAAGCGAGGGCAAAAAAAAAAAAAAAACCCTGGAGGACCAGGAAGGCCGCATGGTGCAGACGTAATGCAAAGTGCAGGTTGTCATTTAAGCTATGTGCCACGTTTTTCATGTGACGCAAGAGGTAAAAGTTGTGCAATTCCTTCCTGAACTACGCTTGATCGTCGTCGCTCATTAATTTTTCATCATGCATGGACGAGCTACGAGAGCCAGCTATGCAGGACACTTCTGCTTCACTTAAACGAACCGTGTATTTTTACACGAGGACCACCTTCGATCTTTTTTTTTTACCCGTGACTCCATATCCCAGAAATTTGGGCCTCTCTAAGTAGCGCGTGTGTAGCTGTGGCCCGCACCCTTTTCGTGTAAACCTTTTTAGTTGAAAAATTGCTACCGTATGTTGGGCAGCTGCTTAGCAACTCCAACAGAGAAAGTCGTCAAACATGGCGGCCACACTAAATTATTGTGGGCCCATCCAACCGTCGTTGGCCCGGCACCCCAAAAAGCACTGGTACACCATTGCATCGTGTGTAAATAAGTTGGCCGGTGAAGCAGAGAGAAGCACCGGCACACCACGACAGGAAGCCTCGTCGTTAGAAAAGAAAAAAAGAAAAAGAGGTCTCTGGGCTGATAACAGCGGCCACCAACTTTTCACACAAAGACAAATTCAGCGTTATCAAGTTGCTCTGGCTCTATTTCTCGGGTTGAAGCATCGTCTCCTGCATTGAGGCGATGGTTGAACTTCGGCAATACCGGCTTCAAGCCACTAAAAAAAAAGAAAAAAGAATCGAAATACGATCTCGATTCGAACTAGTGACAATCGGTCCCATGAAGTGGAAGAAACTGCATGTAATTTTAAAAAAAAAAAACATACCATAACCGACACGGCGGTGGGTTGTTTAAAAAGTATATTTAAAGAAAGTGTTTTATTAAAATGTGTAAATGCGTACTTCGATACTCATACTTTGCTGCAAATTTTTTTTTTTGAATTTTACATCAATATGCTTAACAACAACTGGCGCACTATCCCTTTTTTTTTCTTGTTTTGAGGCTATGCCTTGACTGCGGACCACCCCACCCCGATCTCAACCGTGCTGGCGATCTGAATTGTGCGTGCGCGCGTTCTATCTTGTACCCATACAACGTAGGATTTGTTTCGCACGTAATTATTGTTTTACTGTTTCACATTTACTCAGAATGGCATGTGAGCCCAGTTGAACTTGTGGTGTGCTTCGTTTGGAGTGAGGTTCTGTTTCCGCCATGGTGTACTTTTTGCGGTGCTTTGTTTTTGCGTTCCTGCTTGCTGAGCGTTGTGAACAACTGTAATTACGCTGCCTGAGACTGGATTAAGGCACTACAGTAATCACTCCATTCCCAACCCCTGTTTTCCGTTCGTCGCTTCTGTGAAGGCAAGTGCGCATCAGTCCTTTTTCGGGCACGCAGCTGAACTTTGAAGGAATGAGCGCAGCACCGAGAAAGCGGTACCGCCGTTACCTGGAGCCCGGTCAGCCGCGTGAGGTTCCCAGGCAGACGCTCCATAACCAGCGTTCTAAACAGCGAGGACAAGATGACAGCGCTGACAACTGCGATGGTGGCAGCACGAACGGTGAGCAGCAGCAACAGATGCAGGCGTCCAGCGGTAACCAAGGGTGCACTGCCGGAGCTTCTGTCGGTGCTTCAGACGGTGATTGTGCAGCTCGTGGTGTGGATGACGCTGGTTCCAGGAATGACGGAGACGACTCGGAAGCCTGTGAACAACCTGCACATGCTGAAGATGGTTCCTGGATTGACGGAGACGACTCGGAAGGCTGTGAACAACCTGCTGAAGAGTGCAGTGAGGACCTCAACGACGAAGATGTTCGCAGCTATTTGGAGGAGTGTTCAAAGGAAACCTTGCCGAATCAGAGAATATCAAAAGCTCAGGCCCTTCTACTCATCCTGTCATATGTTGTCTACGCAGGGCTGTCCTGGTCTCAAGTGGAGGGGCTATTGAAGCTCGTTAACACTCTCTGCGGCTGCAATGTAGTCCCTGATTCGAAGTTTCTTTTTAGGAAACTGTGGAAAGATCGCATGAAATCCATTGGTATTCACTTCTACTGCAAAACGTGCCTAGCGTACCTTGGTGAAAAGAATCCGAACAGGTCTGAGGATCTCAACTGCATTATATGCCGGACATCAAGCGCTGACCAAGAGCTAATGAAGAAGGGAAGTTTTTTTCTTATTTTTGACCTCAGAAGGCAGCTGTATGACGTCATATCACGCCACACTTGCCACCTCTACAACAGGCTGAAGAGTGCTGCATCACCTGTGGGTGGAGTATACCGAGACATTACCCATGGACGCATCTATCTCAGCATCAGGAAGCAGCTGCAGATGAGGTGGAGTGACATTACACTTACCCTCAATACAGATGGTGCACCTGTCTTTAAGTCGGCCAGGGCAAGTGTGTGGCCCATTTTAATGATGATGAACGAGCTGGAGTTTAACCTTCGTTTCAGAGAAGTGTTTATCGGAGGGCTTTGGTTTGCAAAGGAGCACCCTCCAGCGTCGCTCTTCTTGAAAGCTTTTGTCGAAGCCTTCAACCGGATTGGAACATTAGTGTGGAAGTATGAGGGAATTCCTGTGAAGTCAAACTTCTTTGTAACATGCTGCTGTGTCGACTCACCTGCAAGAGCATCGATGTTGAACATGATGAAATACAACGCCTACTACGGCTGCCCGTGGTGCCTTGAAGAGGGGACTCCCGTAGACCGTAAGTTCAAAATTTTCATTAATGGTTGAATTACACGTGTTTAGGTAATTGCTCATCAGCCGTTATTTCATTTGCCTAAAGTGAAGCCATGTGCAGCAGTCCATTTACGGAAATCTTGGTTATCACTGCTGCATGGCCCAACCTTTGTTTCATAAGTCCTGCCAAATATTGTACAGTCCAGCATACTGCATTGCTCCCCCGGTATGTGTATCTTACAGCAATCTGCTCAACCGACCAAACACGGAGAATAGCCTGCTAACAGCCTGCTTGCATTTCACATCAGCATAAAAATACGCTCGCCCGGTATGAGTTTCTTAAATAAAAAAAAGTTACGAAACAATGCACAGCTTTGGCGACACCCTTTGTAGTTGTGCCACCGTACTGTATTCATAAGCAAGGGCGATATGCTGGCTTCAGCACGTGGTTTTGTTAGAGGATTCTTAAAATGACATTTGTGTCTGCTATTGTTGTTCTATTAGCAGATATGTGTGTAAGTGACGTTATGCCACTCACCTTTGCAAAATAGCGGTCACCAACGCTTAAGGCGGCGGCGTGGCTCGGCCGTTCTGAAGTTGTGCAGGTCCTCCACTTCTAACACATTTTCCCGGCAAACTTGGCCGTTCGGAGTCTATGCTTATTACTGCATGCATGTATTTCTACCGTGTGTGTGCGAGTGCATGTGTGTATGTGTGTGTGTGCATGCATGCACGTGCACGTCTGGGTGTGTGTGTATGTATTTACAGCAAATATATTTTTTGCATGGGCACAGATTACACATTTATGTGCTATGAGAGTTTTAAACTGTAAATGTTACCAGCCTAATTGCGATGTGTATTTTTCCAGGCACGATTCGGTGGATTCCTTCCAGACAAGCAGCTCCACTACGCACGCATAGGAGCATGGTGCAGGACATGCAAGCAGCATTCAACAGCCAGGAGCGTGATGTGCGTGGGATGAGGGGCCCATCACCGCTAATGAAGCTCAAGGGATTCAACATGGTGTGTTGCATGCCCCCAGATGTGATGCACTGTGTTCTTGAAGGTGTCACGCAGCAGTTGCTAGATTTATGGATGACTGCAACAGGGAATACTTGGTACATTGGGCAGCATGAGAAAGTCCTAGACAAGCGCATTGTTTCGCTGAAGCCCCCTAACACGTTCTGCCGCCTTCCACGGCCTGTTAAGGAGCGAGCTCAGTGGAAAGCATCTGATTGGTTTTACTGGCTTCTTTTTTACTCGCTGCCATGCCTCAAGGGTGTTTTGCCAGTTGTTTTTTGACGCACTTTGCTCTGCTTTGTCAGGCAGTTTTTCTTCTTATGCAGGAATCCGTTGATGATAGGGATATAGCAGAGGCTGAGAAGTTGCTTGTGTGTTTTGTCTCTAGAATGTACACGTTGTATGGCCCAGGGGGAGCTACTTACAACGTTCACCAGCTCCTTCACCTGTCGAAGAGTGTTGAAATGGTTGGGCCTCTATGGGGAACCTCCACATTTCCTTTTGAAAGTGCGAATGGGGAACTTCTTAAGCAGGTGAAAGCTGCCCAAGGTGTTCCTCTGCAAATTGCAGAACGATGTGTGATGAAATCCTGGTTGGCCACAGCGGCAAAGTTCGTTACGCTGGGTGCATTCTTAGAAGGCAGGAAGAATAAAATTGTGAGTGCCCGTAAGTTCAGTCCAGAGAAAGTTCTAGTTCTAGGTGCACCATTGTTGTCAGTGCGTGTTGACAGCCTAGTGCAACAACTTTTTGTTGATAAGTACGGGCTGCTTCCGAGCATAACGTTCTATGCCCGTGCTTGTTTAAATGGCATCAATGTTCACACAAACCACTATGCAAGACCAGTAAAAACGTGCACGTCTTGTGTCAAAGTAAATGATGGGAAGTACTGCCTGGTGACCCATATATGCTCTGCCTTGCTCGACGTGCGAATGGTGGTGTTCATTTGTGAGGAGCTCGTTATCTCCGAGTCTGGCTTCCCACATGTCAAGTACATACACAAGTGTAACCGACCACCTCCAGGAAAAAATCTTTGTCTGTACTCAACCGGTGAGGTGTCTGCTGTGTGTTTTTATATACAGGAAGCAGATGTCTCTTATGTAAGTGATGTACCTCACAATTTTAGAATTGACTAGAAAATTAGTTCATGCTGCAGGAGGTGCCACAAGGTAGGGCAGGTCCCCTGCATCTGAACAGGCCATTCTTTCCTGCAGTGGTGAACTTACGCCCAGTAACAACAGTTCCGCTGTTAAAAATCAGCGCGAGCAGAGGATCACGCTCCAATAAACAGTGGTGTTGGAGAAGAGCTTTGAGAGAGAGCGATGCAGGGCACGCCAGAGGTGGGTAGCCTGGTGTTGTGTGTGCAAAATAACGTGCTTTGTAAGGTAAAGGCTAAGTTCCGTGATCGCTAGTCACACGAACAAAACTGTGATATTAAAATTGTCGGAAAGTGGCTGTGGGGGTGGGGGGGTGGAGGGGGGTCATATTTTTTCTTTAGTATCTTCATCGTTTGAAGTTTGCGATAAATGTGGTTGTAGTTTGTGATAAATCACGTTTTTTGTAAATCAAGAGGAGGCAGTCGTTTTAATGAAACAAACTTGTATTTTGCCTTCATGCCCCCTTTCAGATTACATTTTTTGTGTGCACTTTTGTGCACTTTTTTCCAGTGAGATGTGTTGCTAATGGGAGGTATGTTTGCTCTGCCTTTTTTTGTGAACAGAACATTTCAGGGGACAGGAAGAACTTTAAGAAATAGTCTGAACCTCTCGGTTACGAGGTTTTCTGGCAACACTTAAGGTTTGAGTCAAGGATTGTTAAATATCATTTGGGACCTTGGCAACAAACAGGAGCCATAGCAATAGGCAAGTTTTCTGGCAACAGTTCAGCACTCAAAGTGGAATAGCAGTAAAGCTAGCTGCTCATTCTGTTTGCCTTCGGTTCATCTTGAGTATTACCAAGTAGAGAGGCATCACATCATAAGTGGTGAGAAGTAATTAGTGGATGGCCACCCTTTCTTCTGTATGCCCGAGTGTATTACTTAGTTGATTGAAGTCTGCCAATGTGATGTTATTCCGTTGTGATAATCTCGTCAGTGAAAGAAAGTTGCAGCATGTCTTCCGCGTACCTTTAAAGCAGACAAACAGCCTGCGCAACAAAATGTTTGTGAGCAGTTTTATAGTCCTCTACTGTTTAGCCCCAGTGCGACTATTTTGAAATGTCTGCAACTGATGAGCTTTTTTTAAAGGAACTTGGGACCAAAGTTATTTTGTGTTTTTCCTTTGCTTAGCCAAATGCCGGCAATTTCAAGCACTAGTATTGTGCTTGGTTCTGTAAGTGAACTTTTGTGACGTAATTGTTGATGTATGTGACATTGATGGGGTCTACTTTCCCTCCTGGTTTTATTAATGGGCTGATATTTGTTTTGTTTATGTGCATAATTTTAGCCAAGCGTATTGCAAGTCTTGTCATCGATCATATGAATACAGCTTATTTTCTTGCAATCAAAATAAACTCTATCCTCCTTTGCTTTGTGGTGTTTCTTTGACGGTAGGTTGTAATTTTGAGTGGAGCATTTGAGGAGTAAACAGCCAAAATAAGGTGATTAAGTACACTCGTAAAAAGTGTTTCTACGTACATTATTTCTAGAAAGAAACAAATTGGGCAAATAACACACTTTTTGTCACTGGTACTCGTTTGGGTACTGTGTGCTTTTTTGTATACATTCGTTTTTATACAAAATTTAGTTCCCTAATTTAAAAAAGTATAGTGGTCCCAAAAGTATGCTTCACTCAAATATGGCCAACTTGAGTATTTATAAAGCAAGACGCCATGAAGCTGTGGTATTTTCTCTTGTAAATACGTACAGCTACCTATTTTTCAGGTTGCTGCCAGAAAACCCCGCAAACTATTTTTCAGCCTCTTTTGGGATCACAACCAAAATATTGTCTATCAAACAACAGACTGAAAACTGGTTCCAGAGTGCAACTGGAGGCCCTATTCTCGACTGCACAAATTCACAGTGAATTCACCATGTTTTTTGTAGGAGCACAACCTAAGCAATCAGTGACATAATGCACGTATAGCAATGACAACATGTAGTGAAATTTGAATCTTCACTCAAAGATCACAACCAAGGTACTATACACAAAAGATATAAAAACAAACTCAGGCTGGTAAGGGAAACATTTCTTCAGGTTAAAATTGGCATCAACACCGCACAAACTCAGGCTGGTAAGGGAAACATTTCTTCAGGTTAAAATTGGCATCAACACCGCAAAGCGATGAAGTAACGGTACAAGAGGTAGCAAAATTTGTTGAGCTAGAGACAATCTTTTTTACCGTATATATTTCTTTCTTTCAATTGCTTTTAGTAATGTAGTTGAGCTCTCTGCTTCAATGCAAGCTTTGTTGCGTTATCACCGCCACGCTATCGTCTGCTGCTGTGTTCCATGTTTATGGTGTGATCACACAAAAAGACGGCCGTGACCATTGGTTCTTTGACGTGGTAAGGGCAGCGAAGCGCTACGCTGAATAACTGCTGAGCATACAAATGCCAACGATTCACTCATTCATCAAGCTCGACTTCAATCAGCACAGTAATGAATAAAACAGTCAGTTTCCAAAAGTGCTATTTTTCTCTTGATTTATATTATGGCAATTTACTGGGAGGATCGAGTATGGACAAATGCCATGCATTGGGTTCTTTTTGTCATGGAGAGGCTTGTACTGTCCTCTTATGTTGCTGTTACACCAAAAAAATAATTTTTATTTTGTTGGCACTATCCAATTTGTTGTTGGCACTATGCAATCTAATCCACTATCATATTTTGTTGGCACTATGCAATATCCTAAAATTCTCTTTCACACTACAAAAAAGGGAGTACAAAATGCTCTGTCGCATAAATGGCAGATAATAATAGTAATTACGGAATGCTGAATGTGGTGGCTGAAGGACAGTCTGTGGTGCAACAGAAATTTGCGTAGTGCCTACAGCGTGTTGCACAACAGAAATTTCTGTAGTACAACAGAAATGTCTCATGCGACAGACATTTTGTAGTTCTACTACAAAGGTTTTTGTAGTAGGACTACAGAATGTCTGTCGCTTGACAGATATGTCTGTTGTACTACATAAATTTCTGTCGTACGACAGACCTTCTGTCGTCATACTACAGAGATTCCTGTCTCACAACAGACCATCCTGCATTCCCAACAGAAATTCCTGTTGTGCGACAGAAATGCCTGCCGTACGACAGATTTTCTGTAGTTGTACTACAGAAATTCTTGTCGCACGACAGACCATCCTGTAGTCCCGACAGAAATGCCTGTCGTACGACAGATTTTCTGTAGTTGTACTACAGAAATTCCTGTCGTGCGACAGAAATGCCTGTCTTACGACAGATTTTCTGTAGTTGTACTACAGAAATTCCTGTCGCACGACAGACTATCCTGTAGTCCCAACAGAAATTTCTGTTGTGCGACAGAAATTTCTGTTGTGCGACAGAAATTTCTGTTGTGCGACAGAAATTCCTGTTGTGTTTTTCGACTGGGTGTTAAAACTTTTCTTCACTACGTGTGTATTGTGTTGTATCACTAAATTCTCATTTACCAGTGGAACGCCATGCCGTCTTACTCGGTTCTCCTCGAAGTCGTTTTTCTGACCTACGCTTCGTTGTAAATTTTTACTCAGTTTTACTGTGACACTAAGAAAATAAAACCCCTTTTAACGGCGAAGCTGTTGAAGAAATCGTTTGGGTATGGTGTCCCCATTTAAAAATACCAAGAGAATTCGAGCGATCGTGCACGCATGTCTCGAGCCCACGTTCAAGCTAAGCATGTTCACTCTGGGAGATTGGACAACATTGGCCCTCCAAGAAAACAGTCTTCGCCGCGCGTTCCAGCGCTCGTTCTTCAAGCCAAGCATGGCCACTTTGGCAGATTGGCAGCATTGCCCATAAAAAGGCTGAAGCGTTCGCCCTATCATGCAACACTTTCTCGGAACGAGAAAGACACGTCATACCGTACATCCCTCGTGCATTCGTCGTCGTGTCGTGGTGCGCATGCGCTCAGTGTCGTAGAAGAGCCGCGGCTTGAATGCCGGAGCTGCTGTTGGTGATCACTGACTCAACGTGGCCCGGCCTGGGATAGTTCGAACGGCCGTGGAACAGCCGCCCTTCGAGAGACTCGGCGAGCAAAGCATCCGCTAGCACCATACGTCGCCCTGGCAGAGTGGCGTACGAAAACGTCCAGCAGAACGACGACCTCAGTATGGCCTTGTTCAACGTAAGGTCATTGAAATGTCCTGCCGCCAACATCACCCGCAACATCAGAACGACACTAAAACTCAGCTTTGTTTGTGAATGATCACCTACAACGTCTTCGCAATTCAAGTCTTCCGCGTCAGTGCAAGCTTCCCTGAATTTTGTGAAGGGAAAGATAATAAACCGGCAAAGTTTTGTTTATGCAGTCTGTCAACTAAAAGTCCGAAATCCACGCTGTCAAAGCCCAAAATCCAAACTGCCTACGTTTAAAGCCAACGCCCGCGTAACAAACCCAAACGAAACACTCAGTGACCCCAAGGAGATAATGAAAGGTTCGTCAGCATCAGCCATTTTATATTCAAGGCGTATATGTCTTGCAGTGATGTACCGTATCTGGTTCTGTGCTTAAAGACCGCCCATTGTTTGGCTTCGGTATGACTGGCGTATCCTGGTGGAAGCCCTTTGTGTAAAGGAGGCTTTCCTGCAGTGCGATTGGGCGTAACTACATCGCCATCAGTGAGGCATAAAAGCTTCGCTTTAAACAACACAATGGCTTGCTTCATTATAACCGAGGCGGCTAGATGGCCTAATTCGTTCGTCCAATGCAAAGACAAGGTCAGCATTTACGTGCATCTACGTTGTGATTTTTTGTGGCCCAACTCCGCTCCGCATAATGTTACCCGGGAAGTCTTTCACAATAAGCATTTACCACATACCTCAGGTTTATCTTATATTACATTTATTCTTGCCGCAGCAATAACACTCTGTCTCAGTCTACAAATGGATGCAACCATATTCGCGCAAACGTTTACGCGAATGCCTTCAAAAAGGCCGATAAAACCGCCGATAAGTCTGTTCAGCGGTCACAATTACATAAAAACGTCCTTACGCGGGAAGCTCCTAGTAAAATCGTGCGAAATGATAGCGCATTACTGAGCTCGCACAATGAATCGGGTTAACAAATACGAATATCAACGACCAAAAAAAGCAACGAAACTAAGCGAGTTTATACGGTCCCTAACAGAATGTGCCCTCCCCAGTCAGAGTAAAAGAACGCCCGTTTCTGTAGTATCCCCTTTCCCTGACCTCACTGAGTGCCGCTAGTTTCAAGAAAGTGCGGAGACTCGGTGCAAATGCTCGAACGTGATCTGCACGAGAATTTGCTGATAAAAATTCAATGGTAATACATGGGATCTGCTCGAAGACAGAAACCTAAAATTACACGGGCACCTTAGAAGCAACAACTTTGTTTTTTTCTTATCAGCTTACAATGCTGCCATGTTCATTTCCGAACATCGCAAGGCACAGGCGTTCGCGAGTGTTTCTCTGTAATTAATTTTTGTGTGTATGTGTTCGCTGTGTTGCCCCGTCACTGCGCCCGGTGGCGTCCCTAGAATTTTTATTCCTTCTCACTTCCAACACATATATTTACTCAGCACGATAACAAGATTACTTTTCGCGATGACATAACAAGGTAACCGTTGCTCTGCCGGCGCGCGTGTCGAGCTGCAAAAGCAGCCGAATCAGAGCTTTTCAGAACATGAATTGCTTACTTCTAAGCAGCGAGAAGGTTTGAAGGACATGGGAAGCGTGCAATGGAATTTGGGAGCTTCCACAGCAAGTTACGCAAACATAGTTCCTGCCTGGGTCTGGCGAAAATTGAATCAGTTGCAAGAGGAAGCCGTGCTTTGGAAAACCCGACGGGTTCGTTTTGTGAAAGCGCAAATATATTCTCGAATGTATAAAAATAACCTTGTATAAAATAACCATCAGAAGCTACGTCTCGCCTTTAAAGCTAAGAATCCTGCTCCAATCAAAACATTCGTGATTGTTTATTTAGGTAGTTGTAAATAAAACACCATGGCACCAAAGGCACTCATTGTATTACCTGTAAAGCAGTGCCCGAAGCTTTGCAATAGACTAGCTAGGAGGCTTAACTTGACACTTTTGTTAGGCGCGCAAGAAGACAAACGTGATGTCGGCGTTAAAGCTACCCTGCAGCAGTTTCTTTACTTTCTTTTTTTGAAATATTACGTGCTTACAAAACGTAGTCGAACAAAGCATCCAGTACTTAGATTAGGGTGTCGCAAAGTGCCTCAGCTAACAATGACGTCTCTATATCCATCAAAAGAATTAAAAAACTTCCTCAAACAGGTTTTATTTCTTTCCTGGTGTTTGTGTTCTTCGACCGCTGTAATTACATGCTTACAGTGGTGTGGCGGCGACTGACCCTTTTCTTCGGTTGCAGCAAGCGCAGTCGATAGCCACTTAAAAAAAGAAAAAAAGGAAGTCAGAAACGAAAGGCGCATCTGCTGCAACAAGCCATTCACGCAGTGCCGGTCTGTGCTGGTGATAACGATAACTTTCACAGTGTTTCCAGACGCAAAGTAAACAGTCAAACTGTTCATCTGACGCGTTGCAAACTCCCTTAAAAAACCGTATCGTATACTGGGTACCCCGTGCCAGAGAGGGTGAATACGGCTTTAATAAAGAAGCCTGCTATGAGCTCCAAAAAATCAACGGCCCGTAAGTACCAGAAACGCCGAATTATTCTTCTACGTAATCGCTAGTAGCATGAATCAAGTGGTCGTTTGTGAGGAATTTTGCAACCACACAAAGACGTTGTGGCTACAAACTGCAGGGCATGTAGCTTTCGTCTAAAATAACGCTCACTTTTTTGCGCTCACTGCAGCTACGATGAAGGAAATGTATTTCACTATGGAGATAAGGCTTTCCAATGACCATTCTTAGGAATCTGCAGTTTGTATTCACTTAAAAGTCGAGGTCGATGTACAATCATAGAAAATATAAAGATCTTCCTCGTTGCTATTAGAAACAATATGAAATGACAGGAATAATCTCAAAAGTTACATTTTTTCTAAATATTCTCAAGCACGGTCGAAAACAAATTTTAACAATCTCCAATAACCATCTGCTTCCATCTGTTAGAGTTCAAATTGAGTTGAGGTAACAAACCAGAGCAAAACAAACAGAAGCAAAAGAGAAACAGGGGGGCATTTTTTTGCCTTATTACGAAAATGTTAATTTTAAAGACATACCTAACAAAAAGGTTTAAATATTCAGGCTGAACTTCTATGTTTAAAAATTGTCATAGAATAATTCGCCCTTTGCTCTCATAGATGCGTCATTGTATTCGCGTTTTTTATAAAACCGGATTAGTTGGCTGTATCTGCGTGGTTTCAACTCATTACACGATATCAACAATTCGCTCTGTCTCCGCCACATTACTTTTTATACTGGATCGCTCCCCAAAGGAAACAAAACCAGAAGAAATAAAACGCAAATATTCCTGCCGGTTTGGGCTTTCGAAGGAGGCTACTTCAAGGGGTCAAAATCTGTGCTCTGTGTTTAAAAAGATGTGCGCTCAGACATATTACGGGAAACGTTTATTTTGAATGTGCGCGCATATCTCTCTGGATGCGTTTTCAAGAACACTTTGTGGAAAATTGTACAATCGGTTTTCAGATTTCACACTCTGTGACGCCACAATTCGTTGCGAGGAAGACGAGTAGGACGGCAAGTCGATTTTTTGCTAACAAAGAAAACGTTCGAGACAGACTACTCAATATATATATATACATATTTTTTGCAGTTTGTGCTCCTCAACCTTGACCCACTTCTTGTTCATCACTTTACAATCCACTCTGGTTCAAATACATCCTACACTGAACCGAAAAGTCGCTGCACAACCACAACATTTTGATTTCAATTCACGAGCTACCCAGTAACGACGGAAATCTTGAGCGATAGCTGAAGATCAGTCGCACGAGCGGGCAGACAGACTGCGCTTCGAAGACTCACCATTACCAGGCATTTACTCTTGCTACGCCCTGATCCTTATAGTGAAAAAGCAAAACAATCCAGCCTTTTTATTTCATTCTGCGTGCTCTTCTGTTAGCGCTGTGGGAATGATTGTTCTTCTTTCGCCTACTGATGAATCTTCCATATACCAGCTTTCACACACAGCTGGCGCCACAAGCGACCTCTGTGTCACTTTTCTTCGCGGCAAACTATACAACATAAATGTGGCAACCAAGCGACCTAAATACAATTCACAACCAGACACCTTAAGAATGCCAAAATTCCAAGATACGTGAAAACAGAAAAGGGGTTTAGATGTGTTATTTCAGTTCTTTTACTTCATTCACACAATGCTGGGTATAACTCAGCTGTTCTCTCCAGGTAGTATTTTTAATGTTCAGCCCAGCGGCGAATGCACTGCCCGGAATTTCCTTCGTTGTATAAAGGCTTTACTGACACACTGGTTTTCATCCGCTGGCAAGATATACTGGCTGTACCAGTGAAGGGCGTGTTCGTTATAAAGAGCCAACTGTAAAATAAAACGAACCCACACGCACAAAAAAAGAAATACGTAGGCAGTAGTTCTTGTCCCAGATAAATCGTCTGCCTTTGCGGCGCAATCAAGTTCTCGTGTCGACCCCATACGTCATCTCGTTTAAGTGTGGTCTCTCGCCTCCCTAATATTTGGGTTCCCGAATGAAATGAGCGGGTATAGGTGGTAAGGTTCGCAAGGAAAAACAATGACGGTGAACACGCGACTCAAGAAATGAGTCATCGTGGCTTTTAGAATGGGTAACATGTCAAGGTTGCCGAAGAAAACCTTTATTTTTTTGTTGGTTGTTATATGTGCTGGGAACCCCTCTTCCCATGCTATTCAAATGAGGAAGCCTGATTTACCATCACTTCCTTTTCGCGTTCTAAAGAGTGTTTCAGAGTTCAAAATGTGCCAATCGAGTTCTTCGGGTCAATTTGTAGCCTGGTGTTTCTCGGTCTTTTTTTTTGTATAAGAGGGTGTTTGTTTAGAATGACTAACTGCATTTTTCGGCTAGTTTGTGTGGCATTATTTAGGACTAAATACCACCACTGATGACGTTTTGCTCTCATTGTGTGCGTAATTTTTCTCGTTAGTCATCGGCTGCGCTGTTTATTACTCGGTTTCGTGGTGTCGGCGGTGTCTCATCTCTCGATAGCACCGAATATCTGGAAATTGCTCATTCCGGTCTGTTTTCTAACCAGTTAGTTTTCTTTGTTTTATGATCAAAGGAGTAGCGTTCTTATGCAAGAGAGCATTAACAACCATACCGAAGCGGACATGCAGTGTCTTAAGTCTTTTCAAACATTCGGACCGAGGTTTCTTGGTGTCCCTTTTATTACGTTCTGGAAGATAAACGCGAGTTACAAGACAGGTTCCACTGGCTATATCAGTAGCTGAAGAAGAGAAAACTTTATTTTTAGATACATTGGTCCGCAGCAGCGGCAAATGCAGCAAACCACGATAGATAAGGCGGTGATAAAATGGATGGCCAGACGATCCCGAGCACCCTGTCTAAACGGCAGTGTATGCTTCTTCGTCCACAGCGGTGGTCTAACTTCCTGCTGCACACCACTTCTTAATTATTCTTTCTTTATACCATGACGCTTAAGAGACAACATGATCATCATCATCATCCTATCTACGCCCACTGCAGGGCAAAGGCCTCCCCCATAGATCCCCATTTATCTCGGTTCTGTGCTAACAGCAGCCAATTTATCCCCGCAAACATCCGGATCTCATCTGCCCATCTAAACTTCTGCCACCCTTTCTAGCTTGCCTTCTCTAGGGATCCACTCTGTTACCCTTAGTGACCAATGGTTATCTTACCTTCCCTTTACATGCCTGCCCACGTCCATTTATTTTTCTCTATTTCAGCTAATATTTCCTTAACACGCGTTTGTTTCCAAACCCACTCCGCCCTCTTCTTGTATTTTATGTTATACCTATCATCTTACGTTCCATTGCTCGCTGGTTCGTCGTAATTTAAGTTGAACCCTCTTAGTGAGCCTCCAAGTTTCTGCCCAGTAGGTGAGTACCGGTAATATGTAGGCGCCATACACTTTCTTTTTCACGAACACTGGTTGGCTGCCATTCCCTACCAGAGAACGCCTACCGAGTGCATTCCACCCCATTTTTATCCTTCTAATTATATCTGACTAAGGTTGGGATGCGAAGTCACTACTTGGCTTAAGTAAATATATTCGCTCACCAATTCTAGTGCCTCGCCACCTATCTCAAAGCGCTCTGCTCTCCCAAGGTTATCAAGCATTACTTGAGTTTTCTGCATATTCATTTTCAGCCCCATGATTCTACTCTGCTTGTCCGGTGCGATTATCACGCTTTGCAATTTGTTCCCCAAGTTACTTAGCAAGACAACGTCATTAGAAAAGCTGAGGTTACTCAGGTATTCTCCATTACCACTTACGCCCACCCGATGCCAATCCGATGTCCTGAATACCTCTCGTAAACATGCTGCAAATAACATCGCAGAGATTTTGGCTCCCCGTCTGACGACCTTCCATATAAGTATTTTACTTCTCTCTTTATGTGGGACGATGGTAGCTGTGGGTCAATTTTAAATATCCTCTAGGATTCGTGCGTAATGCTCATCTACAGCTTGAGTCCGCAATGCCTGAATGACTGCGGAGGTTTCGACAGAGTCAAATGGTTTCTCATCATCAATGAATTCAATAAATAAGGTTTAAGTATATTCCGCGCATTTCTCTATCACCTGGTTGATCGTGTGAATGTGGTCCATTGCTGAAAAGCCTTTGCGCAACCCTGCTTGTTCATTAGGTTAACTGAAATTTAAAGTGGTAGAAATTTTTCAAGTGCTTCATGTCACCTTTGTAATGGATTAGGATGATGTTCGCGTTCTTCCAAAAACCTGCACACTCGCGGTCACTAGGCATTGCGTATACAGGTTTGCCAGTTTCTCTAGTACGATTTGCCCTCCATCCTTCAAGAGGTCTGCTGTTATCTGATCCTCCCCAGGTGCTTTGCCCCCTTGCATTTCTTTCAAAGCCTTCCTTACTTCTTCTGTCGTTACTGGTGCGATGTCAAGCTCTATGAACTACTTCTCTCGTAGGGTATTATCCGGGAAAGCGCAGCTACTCTACAGACGTCTATAGAACTCCTCGACTAGTATAACTATCTTATCTCTATTTGTGATGGCATTGCCTTGCTTGTGTATAAGTGCATACATCTGATTTTCCCCCATGCTTAGACGCCTACTCGCTGCTTTCAGGCTGCCTCCGTATTTTGCAGCCTACTCAATCCTCTCCATATTATACTTCCGTATGTCTGCTTTCTTACGCTTATTGAGCACCATTGAAAGCTCCGGTAGTTCTATTCTGTCTGCTGGGGTGGAGAATGTCATGATTTGCCGTTTCCTAATTATATATTTCGTCTCCTGGGAACGTTTACCAGTATCCAGTCTAGCCATCGTACCCCCGACTTCTACTGCACACTCTGCGATAAATGCGTACAAGCTTTCCGCTCGCTTCCTGTGTCGAAAACGATGCTTCCTCGGTTGGAGCTGAATATGGGTTCCGCAGCGTGATCCTAAATTCCTCAACTTTCCGCCTTACTCTGAGCTCATTGATCGGCTTCTTTCTTAGTAGGTTGGTACGGTCCCTCCTCAAATCTAGCCTAATTCTAGATCTAACCTTACGGTGGTCACTACATCTATCTCTTCCGAGCACTTCCACATCCCGCACGACGCCAGGGTTATCGCATACAATGAAGCCTATTTCATTTTATGTTCCCCATTCGGACTCCTAGGCGTCCACTTCCGGAACTCCCGTTTGCAAAACAAGGTATTCATGATGCGTAGAATATTCAGTACTGCGAATTGTACTAAGTCACCTGTGTTATTTCTACAACCCAGACCATGAGGCTTGAGCACACTTCTGCGGTCAGCCCATGCCCACAAGAAACAACACAAAATTCCTCAGGCACTTAAGAATGCTTACGTTCATTGAAGAAGAAAGATTGGTGACGGTTATTAACAACGTCGTTACGGCTACACGGTATTTGTGTGTAGTTTTTTGTTTGATTGCTTCATTGTTTTGCCACTAATTACTTCGACCGGATACTTCATTGCCACACCAAATTTGACCCTCCTTTATCGGTTTCAATTCTTCTTCTTACGGTGGAAATAGCGTCCGCAAGCAGACTGCCACACGCCACAGCTTCCCTTATCCTACTCACCTGTCTCCCTGTTCAGGTGTCACTCAGCGCCCGCTATTCTACAACATTAGAGTGTGCAGTTCATAGTTTTGTGAATTTTTGAAGCGCGCACGTCAACTGCCTAAATGTCCGGATTCTGGCTGATTCCACAAGTTGGTATATGCCAAGAAAGGAACGACAACTGTGAGAACTTTTGTTCTAGCACCGCCAACGTGCACAGATTGCGCTTTCGTGGTGCATCGGTTGATTGTGATTGTGGATTTGAACCGCCGAAACTCACCCTGGCCAACAAGGCGCGCCGTAGTGGAGGGCGCCGCCACCTTGGGATCTATAACGCGGGCTAAATTTTGGACACACCGGCTTTTTTGCTTTTTGCCTCCATAAGAAAAGCACCCACCGCGAATGGGAATCCAATCCGCGTCACTGGGCTCAGCAGCACAGTGCCTTAGGCACTGAGCCACCGCGTCGGGTAGTGGTAGTACACCGGACGGCTACCGTGGAGATCGGGGTTCAAATCTTATTAAACCACACAAGTGTGTTTTATGTAAAGGTGGATTCCCTTAAGCAAAAAAGACGTAAAACGCAAGCTAAATCAGTAAACTTTATCCCCGACAGCCTCGACATTTATGACAAGGTAACTTCACTGCTCAGTAAAAATGAACAAATTACAGCCAGTTCTATGCCCATGAAACCTGCTGAAACAGTGGATCTGACGTCGGGCCCCTGGCGACCATTTAACGCAACGGATGGGGCCCCTCACACCGCCAGGCGTCACGGTATGTGCGTACTCAAAGCTGACCAACCGAGGTCTCGTAGTTTATTGTGCTTATATGTGGCTTCAAAGTAGGTCGCGTGCACCGACCCACGAGTTTACATCGCGCCCCGCACGGCCATCCCATCGTCTCGTTAGTGGTTAGGGGGAAGGGGAAAAGGGTCTGGAGGTGTGGGTCGGTGCTGGGCGCATAAAAGTTCGCATGCTGGCGGCTTATTGATTACCGGTGTGTTATTTTCAGCTATTGGGAACGCGTTACTTTGACGTTATTGCTAACTCGCAAGCACTTATCAATTTTAACTTTCCTGAAGGCCCTTAATTATCGCAACGGTGGCGGCCGACATTGTTTCGACACATGTACGTGCTCTTCCGGCGGCCTTGCCCACTGGAACCGTACTTGATCCGCAAGGAGCTGTTGCAACCATTTCCACTCAAAAACATGTAACACGTGCCTTGCTAAAGGGCCATGAAAATCCAACAGCTGACTGTTGCTTCCTCGTTCGCTAGCGGGAGGCATGCACTGACGTGAAAGCTAAGATAAAGCTTCGAAACATTTCTGCTTACCTAAAGAGCGTGCAAAATGAATAACGAGGCTTATTCTCCAGTGATCGCATGGGCGAGCTGCGCTTCCGTGGAAATTTTGCCAGATGGGCAACATTCATTTATCCAGGCAAGCATTAAGGGCAGGGTTATTTTAAACTTTCTTTGCCTATTCATGAGGGTAAGAAAGCTTCGTTTTGAAGTGCACCCCGGCTAGCCCAGGGGATCGAAGCACTTCCAATAACTAGTGTCGGTACGAATTTAGAGCATGCACCATCGGTGCTTAAGGCTAATAAAAACAAGACGTCGACTAAAAATGTAAAAAAAATTTAATGACTTAAAAAATGAACGCGAGTTCGACTCCTGTAAAATCTGCTAATACAGTGGAGCTGATTTCAACACGCTGGCAACCACCTCCCGGAGGGAGTGTGAAGTGGGGAGGAGAGAGTGTCGCTCACAACGCCACTCGCCGCGGTAAGCGTACGTACTCCAAGGCCCCCCGCGGAGGTGTGGTAGTTTATCGGTGCATATACAGGGTGGGGGACCTGCTCTGCAAGCCGAGATCGCGCATGGACGACAACTGTCGAGGCGGTGGTGCCATCTGTTTTTCTTCACTTCACCCACGATAATCATCATCGTAAGAGAAAACTGGCGTTCCTTGACGCAAGTAAGGGGCCACAGGGCTCTTCCATTGCAGCAGTTGTCGACTTCAAAGGCTCCCCCATAGACTACGCCACCCTTAGAAAACAGGACACTGATGAAACCGAAACCAGTGCTGTTCTGATGGCTATCAGATGGGGAGAAGCAAATGACAGGAGCTTAAACATCATAACGGACTCGACAAGAGCCATCAAAAACATCACTGCTGGAGTAATACCCGTTGGCTCTAAACATATCATCCCAAGGGAGCTGAACCGTGTACACAACATTACATGGTGCCCTGCGCACGAAGGCTTGGAAGGTAACGAGAGCGCTGGCTCGCTTGCGAGAAGTCTTACGAACCGCGGCGACGAGGAGGAGGAGGAGTGAAACTTCATTTTGATCAGAATAAAAGAGAGTTAGGGCCTGTGGCCCTCCGCACAGGTGCAGTCCCTATTCCGGGACCCCATTGGTCAAGGCCGCCACTCTCGCCCGTCGAACTAGAGCCCTTTGAGACTCCAGCCCCGAGCAATAGAGCAGGGCTGCCTCCCATGCCTCTCTGGTAGGGGAAGGGTTGTGGGATAACGCACGGTTGCGCTGGCATGCCCACACCATGTGGAAGGTGTCGGACAGTGCAGGCACCGCCCATCTGTTTTAGGGTCGAAATGCTTTGCTACTGCAGGGCACATAAATGTGTTCGTCTGCAGACGCCGCAGTATTCGCTCATCGGCCTTGCTCAGACGCTTTGCAGGGGCTGGGTAAAGCCGGCGGTTATCGCAGTGATGTTTTACGATTTCTCTAAACCGCAGAAGTGGTTTGCTAATCTCCGAGCCGGGAGAGCATGGGTGAGGCGCCCGGTGGGTGAGCGCTCGGGCAGCCGCGTGCGCGGCCTCGTTACCTCTCAGACCCTGATGCCCCGGATACCACACAATTTCTTTAGGTGCGGGGTCTACGAACCGCACCACTCGTTTTAAAATTCTGTAGGCGAAGGGTGGTACCGTGCCCGCTAAATAGCTTTCACAGGCTCGGCGAGAGTCCGTGATTATTGTCCTTGACTTCGGGTCCGAGGCGGTGAGCGCTACGGCAATCGCCTCGGCTTGTGTAGAGTTAGGAGCCCGGTCCGCGACGAGGACCACTGCTACGCCCTTCCACTATACGAATCCTACTGAGAACGTGTTAAAAGAAAAACACTTGAAAGGAGAACGCTACCCGCTCCTCACATGGCACTAAACGCCCACGATGCACAAACACCGAGGAGAATACAAACTAACACATTCCCTCACAAATCAAGGCTGGCGCTTATCTTCCCAGACAGATTTAGTGAGGACTGTTATCAATGCAATGAAAAAGCCACCCTTTTCCACACCATATGGAATTGCCCAGTTATATCGCAAACAGAGAAAATACACCTCATTCGCTAGAAAAGTGGGAGGCGACTCTGGCCAGCGAGGCCTTGGAAGACGAGCGCCAGCTGATCGACAGGGCCTGGGCCGGGGCACCAGCTTCTGGAGCCCTGGAAAGAGGACTCCACACAAGTTTCTCCCTTTAATCCCTTCCCCTACCTCAATGAAGTTTTACTGAACTGAATTGAGTGCGTTTTAGGTGGACTGCAAAGGACATCAGGAAGAGTCTGAATGTTCACTTAAATTATTATTTTCATTAAATAGAGATTCCTTGTCGAACTAGATTAAAATGAGAAAGCGAACATCGCATGCAAAACGTTCAGATAAAGAAATCACAAAGAAAAAAATTGCATGAATTCCCAGAGGCTGTAATGAAATGATGTTTAAGTCGAGACATCATTTGTAAGAAGAACCATGTGATTCCGTCACATTTTTGCCGGCTTGTAGGTCGACATAGAAAGGTGTTGGGAACGACAAATATTTTATGACCAAACGAATTGTGAGGTTCTTGCCCTGCCGGAGAACTGATGTCATCCTTCCTCTCATGATCGAGGTTGGACTTAGGAAATCCCAGTACCGCTTAAAGGCTTTGTAAAGCCGGGAAAGTGACTCATAATGTATATGAAGAATAAACCCAGCGGTTTGGTTCAACCACATTCTCAGCGCATACCGCACCATAACAAGCTACATGCCGATGCCGCTCATACACAAAACATACTTGATTTTCGAGCCTTCTGCAGCATTTGTTACCGTCGGATTGCCATTGATGAGCCAACACCCTCTATAAAGACAACAGGACGCGTTGTTCCGTATCCTACAAGGCGCTACAAACCCCCGATTTTTCGTTTCTTTGTAAATGGCGAAGCCCCTCAAGGGCTAGGGCTGTCATCATCTCCTGTAGTGGTCGTCTCATGTAGTCATGGTGCTAAAGCACCCGGACACTCGTTGTCCAACATCTCGCGTTAGAACGGAACGCGTACTAAACGAAAAGTGTATCATGAATAAAACCGGTTCAAAATTAACTAACATGATTCAAAGATTTGTGGAACGCTACCTGTCGGCTTCGGCAATCGCCAAGCACAAGAAGCTTTTTGCACACGGGTTTGTGTTACACTCAAATACCCACTGGCACTCGACGCTAGCCCTGTTCTGGTCGGGTGGTCGGCCAAAGCAAGAGAAACCACACTTACCTGGTGCCGGGGCCTCATTGATCACCAAGGACGAGCCCCCAGGACAAGGCGTGGGCATTGCAATGTGCTCGCGTTGACCCCTGCCACTCCCCAAAACAAGGGCAGATGGGGAATGCAAATTTATCAAATCCTCTTAAACCCAAGAGAGGGCGTCACCACCTCAGCAAGCGCGCGATTGCTTCTCCCACCACTGATTCTCCGGCCCGCAAACAGCGCGCACCGAATGGCAAGGGAGAGACTTAAATTATTTGAATGCGCCTATACACTGGGTGCTTTGACCCTCACCAGGTTTCACGTTAGCGGAGATAGCGCGGGATTTTCGTTGCTTTCTTCTTGCCTTTCGCAGCTGGCGGGCTTTAGAAATATAATCCTATCGACAGGTTTCGCGGGTGCGGGAGGCAGATGCCGTAAGAACCCATTGCACAAGGCAGTGCTCACGTTTCGTGACTCCCACAGTAGATTAGGAAGCTGGAGATGCTTTTATGTGCGACAAAAATAAAGCACTTAGTCGTGCATAACAGCTAGAAGGGCAGAGAAAATACTGAACCCTTCTGAGCAAGAAATTGTAATAGCATATGAGCTATTGATGATAGACGAGAGTCAAAAGGAGTAACATATACGGAGCGGGAAGAAAGATTACAACTTCCCAGAAAAAGGGAACTACACCCAAATGTGGAGGTTCCCTAACATTACGTCACACGTATCGCCACACAGTTTTCACGTCACCACCAACATTAGCAGGAATAATTGTATAAACGTCTCTACCCCGGACCACCGCCGCATTCTCTCAATGCATACGAAAATAAAATCAGAGTTATCCAGGCCAAATACAATGCTCCGCCCCGAAACAATAACAAAAAAAGGACGGCCGCAGTCCTGAACAGCTCTTACACTGGTGAGTGTATGTCCAGTGTACGAGTTGTGGCAAATTCCACCTTGTCCAGTGTACGAGTCGTGGCAAATTCCACCTTGCGTCTTTGTAGGTATGCTTATCGTTGAACCTATATTCAGCCATGAAACCGGCAATTTCGTTTATGGCAGGTTTTACGAATTCAAGGTGAATAAGCCCCCAAAGACCGATCGAAACATATAAAGGCATTTGACAGGTGCCACTTTTCCTGCAAGGCAAATAACGGCGTCCTGGAAGCGTTCCCGAATGCCGTAAAAGGTGCCGCTATTGCATGAAGAGAACACGACGCGGACGGCAATGCCCTTGGGGAAAATATACTAAAATGCAGCAATATCACGTAGCGAAATTTTCCACTGAGCCGCGAAGGCGAATATTTGAATATCAGATGAGGCGCATTCAAGAAAAGCCTGATTGATGGGGACAAAGACGCAGACGCGCTTCCCAAATATGATGACCACATTGGCCTCTTTCATTTTCCGCGCATGAGGACCCCTCAGCATTTTATGCAAACAAACATTCGAGACGACAAAACGCCGCACTGTTTACATAAGCGATTTAGGAGAATTCTGGTTGCTAGTAGTAACAGTAGTAGCAGCAGCGTTTTGTTTGTTGAGGCGCACTTATTCTGGTATAAAAGCGCCAGCAATTGTTCCGCCTAAGCGATACCACATCGTATCAAAATCAAAGAGAGTCAGCACTCATCCGTTAGTACTGCGGGCTAGAAAACTCCCAGCAGCGGACAAGACGCCTCTCTTCGTAAAATACAGTGGCCCCTAGGAAAAATAGTGTCCTGCACTGTAGCACGCGGAAATCCCAGCTTTGATGACATCTTCTAAAAAATATTTATTAGCAGTGGCATTGATTCAAGGTTAGATAAGCATGTTTAATGCTTCTTTCAGGGATGCAAGAGCAACTCAGTGGATCTTCCCAAGGCCAGTTCCAGGATTAGGTGGTGCTCAGGTTCAAAGCCTCGTACGCGATGCGGTTTCAGCACTTGCGGAAAACGGAAGTATTCCGGCTGCACCGAATGGGCAGCTACTGCAAGAACACTAAGAACTGTATGGAGCAAAGCACACTAACTCGGTCCAAATACCGTCTTTCCTTCATATCGCATCTCGTCCTACTCATCAAAAATGTATGTTGGGCATGTACGGAGAACACTATCTTTTGTTCGCGTCTTACTGTAATTTTATCTTCGTATGTCTGCGTCCCGGTTCATTCCTGCCGCTTTAAGGCAAGAAGAAAGAAACTTCCTGTGGTTTGTGACGATCGCGGTTTCATGAAGGGTAATTTTCATGCGTAGTTATTAGGGGCGGTAACTCAAAGGCCCCTTGGTACTACCCGTGAGACGGTTTTGAGTTTATGCCTGTGAAGCTGTCAAACCAGCTACTTTGGGAACGTCGCGTAAGCTAACTCCTGAAGTTAAACAACTGTCGGCTTTTCAACCCTTCGTTTATGGCGAATGCAGCGAAAGCTATGCGGCCCAGCGATGGTGCAAACGACGATTTACGATGATGTTGTAATAGTAAAGCCCTTTATTGGGGAAGTGTAAACCGGTTGGGCAGAGGGGGAAATTGGAATATCAGGGATGGTGGAATATATATTTCTAGAATATTAAAGGGGCATGTCGGCACTTTTTAATGGAGGATCTAAAGGCCCACTTCGAAGTACCAATATCAGTGTATATCGTGGTTCACACTAATTGTGCAAGGCCGCTGTGAAGGAAAACAGTGCCCAGCCCACCCACGAATTAGGGGTCGTGATTGGGCGTATCATCTGGTGAAGAACTATGGGAGCGTGCACTTCCTAGAGAATACAATGGTGACAGTTATGCTGACAACGACAACGACATCGTCATACCTTTGCGCAACGGATCAAAGCAATCATGCCGCGCCGTCCAAGTCTAAATTTACCGTACAAAAAACAGACTAAATATCTCAGTTGTCAGATATGAATATATGTACCACAATTATAACATGTCTGCACGTCCGTACAGTAATTCAAGAGCGCACACACAAATATATGAGCTTAAAATTTTCTTTCAATCCGAAGTCTCCGCGGCAGAACAGCTCAGTGCTGCTTCCCTGAATTCTGTGGAAGGTGTTTGAAAGGGCGGGGAGGGGGGGGGGGGGCGGTTGGTTGCGGCATCATACGGCACGTCAGCATACGATGCAAGCTAGCCGAAGGGAAATAGATATTGTGGATATTGTGTGAAGTGCATATTGTACTGGAAAAGATTGCGGAGTTTTTTTCGAAATGCCTAAAGTCTCAAAGTACCCATAGCCTGGAAGAATGCAGCCCTTATTATGATTTAACAGAAAAGAGATAACAAGTAACTCAAGAATAAAGACCCATCAGTCTACTTTCAATTTTGGGTGAGCTTTTTACCGAAGTAATAGCTAGTCGCATACGGGACAGCCTGGACTGTCAACAACAGAGAGACCAGGCTGGGTTTTAAGTAAGGTTGCTCAACCATGGATAACATGCATATCGTCAATCATGTGATCGAAAAATTCGCGGAGAACACTAAACCCCTGTACATGACATTTATCGATTAAAAGAAATCGTTTGATTATGTATTCAGCGAAGCCTTGCCAGAAACATTAAAATACCAGGGAATAGAGGAGACCTACCTAAGACTTTCTCATTACATATATAAGGAATGCACGCTCAGGATAATCCTCGGCAAGTAAAGCGATAAATCTCCGATCCAATAAAGAATAAAGCAGGGAGATACCACCTGGCCCTAACTTTTCACAACCAGTGTGGAGGGGATATTTAGAAAGCTTGACGGGGAAAACGAAGGATTAATAGTAAACCAGAACACTTGAGCCATTTTAGGTTCGCGGACTACATAGTCTTGCTGAGTCCGACCAGCTGTGGCGCTCTCTCTTGACAAGTTTGGGTGTCAGCATGGAAGCGTCACGGCCAAACGACATTCGACGGACGACATCAAGGGCCTCTATAACGCTCCGCACTTAAGAGGGCGCGTGATACGACATAGTACTCGCAACTGCCTGTAATATTTTTAATAACCAAATCAACGCGCGCGTTTCGGCGTGTAAAACCCTCAAAATGAAAAGCAATACAAAAAGAAGAGAATGGCTGGCGCAGGAGAAGATACAATGTGTTGCTTTATGCAAGCAATGCACTCACAGTTTCACAGTCTGGTCGCGTATTCTTATCTAAACTCTACACCCCCACTTCCCTCTACACCTCCCTCTACAACCCCCTATGGTGCACCTCATAGCACAGGTGCTTCTTCGTAGCGTAATTTCACCGAGGTTGATGTTCACACTGCCCACGATTTACTCACCGCAAAATACAGTCGTCCCGGAAATATATTACGGCAAAAATTTGCATGGGAGGGCAGACCAGGATCTTGTAAAAATCACGACAAATTCTGCGCCCTTCCACGTGTGAAGGGTGATGACCAGACAAGATAGACATTGTCCAAGTAGGGGAAAAAAATTGCCGCGAACCTTGCATGGGTTTGTTTATTGTTTGTTTACTCACCGGCCACGCTCGCCTCTGTTGTCTGTGTCCCAAGCGAAGCGCGTTGTCCATTCTTTATTTTTATGCCGCACGGCCTATTACATTCCGATAAGCAGACTTTTTCGCCATAACGTCACTAGCCCAGAATTATCTTCTTTGATCTACAATGTTCTGGATGTAAATCGACGGTTCCAGAAAAGCTTGCGCCGAAAGATAAAAGCCCGCAGAGCAGACGCGGCGGCATTCAAATCGCCGGAGTTGCCTGCACACGTCTCTTTATTGACAGCTGCTTCACCGCCTGTGTATTCTTTGAGTTGTTAGGGGAGCACAAGTTCGCTCTAATAAACTTGTTTTCCTTGAAGACAACTGAGTCGTCTTTGACTTCGTGACATCTGGTGGAGGTGCTGGGTAAATGCACCCTAAGCCCTCGTCAAGCCCACAAGCAAGCCTCACTCGTGTCAGCCGCCGACAGCAAGGTCTTCAGCCGGAGTTTGGACTGCTTCCAGATAAAGTTGAAAAAGAAGACGTCGTTATCACCACCATCATCAACGTTGGCAGCATGACCTGCGCTACCAATCCTGCCCTGGTTCTCCAGCAACCCAGGGAGCCCGCATCATTCCATGGGTCACCTTCGGAGGATCCCGAAGACTGGTTGGAGCAAGTCTAACGGGTCAGGCTGTTTAACCGATGGGACGACGCGGAGACACTGAAGCAAGAGTTCTTCAACCTTGAAGATTCAGCACGGATCTGGTTCGAGAACAATGAGATAACCGGGCAGCATAAAAATAAAGAATGGACGACGCGCTTCGCTTGGGACACAACTAACAGAGCCGAGCGTGGCCGGGCGGTGAACAAACAAGCTAATAAACAAACCCATACATAGTCCGCAATCCGCCCAAAACCTTCGCCAAATTCGTGACCGAAACCAGCACAATTGAAAAGGCCATCAAAATGCGTGCTAAGCAGTACGATCGCAACTTTGTCGGCACGGCCGATGCGAACTACGTCGACAGTATATGGATTTCGGCAGATAGCCTACGCGAGACTATCCGCGCAATAGTGAGGGAGGAGCTCCGGAAACTTCTCCCAACGCCGCCGCAACCACAAGTCGCTTCTCGTACCGACGTCATTAAAGAAGAAGTGCAGCCAGCGCTGGGAACTTCAACGATGCCAGACGCACCCCGCGAACTGCAAGCGATGACCTACGCTGCTGCTGTCCATCGCCCTCGCCCACCTGCGCCCTATCGTGACGAGGCTCCGTACCGTCGTCCCATGTCGTCGGCCCGACCACCTGCGGTGCAACCCGCCTACTCGGCTGCTCTCCATCGCCCTCGCCCACCTGCGCCCTATCGTGACGAGGCTCCGTACCGTCGTCCCGTGTCGTCGGCCCGACCACCTGCGGTGCAACCCCCCGCCCCAAGGAAGACCGAGGTGTGGCGAACGCGCGACAATCGTCCGCTGTGCTACCACTGCGGAGAGGCCGACCACATCTACCGTCGCTGCATCTACAAGAGGCTCGGTTTGCAAGCATTCTCCGTCGACGCACCACGCCCCCGACCTGGCCAGCACACATCTAAGATCGAAGAATACCTGTGCACCACCAGCCGTGGACCAGCCCGTTTCAACCGTTCGCCGTCGCCCTACCGATACCAGTCACCCAACCGCTGTAGCAATGCTCAGTTCGCACGTGGAAGGTCCCCCAGCCTACGCGGGGGAAACTAGAAGAAGCAACTCCTGGATGTGAAGTTGTACAACTTCGGTAAAATGAAAACCCTCCAACGACGCAACGACTCGCCGAAGACCATGATTCACGACTTGCCCTCAGCCCGACGGCCCGATATAACCCGGACGTGACTCCCGAACACGACGACAACGACACGGCACGACGCGTACGCGACATGACCAAGCCTGCCGTTGAGAGAACAACGATACCGACGACGCATAATGCCAAACCGTCAAGACGCACAAGCCGAAATACGGCGCCACGACGCACCCAGAACTCGAGGAAGGTGGCGTCCGACGTCCTTATGTCCATCGACGACTTTGATGTAGTTGCCCCCATAGACACGGGAGCCGACTACTCAGTCATGAGCGGATCATTCACGTCTAAGCTGAAGAAAGTTACGACCAGATGGGACGGTCCGCCCATACGCACAGCAGGAGGCCATCTTGCAACGCCCAGTGAAACGGGCACACTCAAGCGTCACCATAAACGGCACCACGTACCCTGCTGCGTTCGTCATTTCGCCCAACTGCTCCCGCGACGTAATTCTTGGAATGGACTTTTTGGTTGACAACAGTGCAATAATCGATATGCAGACCAAGTCAATAACTTTTTCCCCCGATCACTCCATGACGGCGGAACCGAACCCCGAACATTTTCCTGCTCTAAAGATTGCCGATGATCATGTCACCCTGCCACCCCTCGCAAGATTGATGATCACAGTCTACAGTGAAAATGCTGCACCTGACGTCGACGCTATCGTAGAGAGTTATCAAAGGTTGCTTCTGGACCGCGGTGTTTCTGTTGAAAGAGGCATTGCGCGCTTCAGGGAACACCATTCCCACGTTTTCGTCACTAATTTCACCGAAGAGTACCAGCAATTAAACAAGGGCGCGGCAATAGGGTTCCTCAAAAAAACGCAAGAAGCAAGTGACTTGATCACAGTCGCCGACTTTGAACACACACCCGAAGACACCTTGAAGTTTCCGCATCCCTTCGACGTGAATCAGGCGCTACCGCAAGAACAACGGAACAAATTATTGGTTTAGCTGCGTCGCTACAGCGATTGTTTTTGTCTAACTAAAAACTACGTCAGGCACCTCTAGCGTTTTGAAGGTACAGTCTCTGTCAAAATTTTGTGGGCCACGGCGACCATGGCCGGAGCTGGCGGGTGGCCGAGCAGGGGCGCTGCGCTTGGTGCTGTCGGCTGGTTGCGCGGCTAAAGAGAACGAGGGGAACTTTCGCTATTTCAAAAGTTTTTATTTTTATAGATTGAGATTGACATTGAGAGCTACAAGGCCATTACAAGCAATTTGGCTTTCCCGCGAAGTGAAACATTGTTGTAGACGCGACTCTGTCCTCGGACGGACAAATTTTCACAAACAAGCCATAGACAGATTCGAGGTAGATGTATTCGCATTAAATGTATCAACGATTTTACACGAACGTGTTGCAGTGGTTCAGGCATCACGGTCCTTTTAACGCCACCTTGGACAAAACCCTGAAAGTTTCTCGATAATACAGGAACACCCTTGCCTAGCTCTACTGCGGTTACAATCCTCGCGCTCGCACGGCAGGCTAGTAATCTATAGCATGCTGTTCGGTCTACTCAAGCAGGCACACCCGCCTACTTGTGGCGAAAACCAAGATGCTGCTGAGTGTTAACGATACAATAAAAAAATTTGCAAACTATCGCCAAAGCAGAAGAATATTCAAGGCTCCACATCCCCAGTTATCGTGACATGAAGCCAGCAGCCTGAGAAGAATGCAAACTACCTCCTACCCTCATTGAACCCTTCTTCACGCGATCTACCCCACCATATACCCGGCCACCTGTAATTTGTGTCCCTCGCCCGGCACGCTATACCACCAAGTACGGCAGTACAAAAAACCCTAGGCCTAACCCCCAATACTTGCCCCTCTTTCGAGTAGTGGGTGGCCTGCCTGAAAAGTCCGGACCCTGGGACCCAGCGCATACTGGTGAATAGGGCCTGGACTGCCAACCAATGCGAGGGCATCCCGGACTAGGGACGCCCCTCGCCAGGCGGGAGCCCTAACAACAGCACCAGGGCTTGTGGAATAAACATTTATTCCTCCCTCCTCCATCTTTCCCCAAAGAAATTTGACGGAAGCGCACAAGCTAAAAGTGCGTCCCACCTGCACTGAAAGAACGTCCAATCGATCGTCAAACATTCAAAGACCCAAATCGCAAACCAAAAACAAACCCATGCAACGATTTTTAGCGCACTATGTAAACGCATCTTCAAAGGATCTAAACGCGTACCGAGACGTGGGTTGCTTTTTCATGATCAATGTGTGTATCATTGTCTTGTCTAGAACCGTTCCTTTTTCGCGATTTTCAGGTGACCATTTCGACGCAATTGCAGCCCAGTTTGCCTCACGCGCCTTGTGTCCAGAGATCTGATCAGAGCTTTTCAGTATACGAACCTGTTTTGGGGAAAGCATTAGCTTTTTGACAGGACGTCATCGCTTTCACTAACAAAGCTTTCGCCTTAAAAATTGTCTGTGGATCTGCTTTATCTCAACGCACCTGAACGTCCAATACCGGCGTCCGCGGGAGCAAATCTCGCACTTGCGAAGAGGGCCCACGCATGATATGACGCATTAATGTGATTTGCGTGGTGGCATCGTGCAATGCAAATTGCCGTGCTTGCATTGCGCGATGCCACCACGCAGAATATAATTTGTCAGCCAGAGCTCACGCTAGGTGTTGGCAGCGGAATATTTTACCGGTTGCATCGCTGTGATTCGCCTTCTCTGTGGATTGTCAGTAAGGAGACTCCAGGGTGTTTTTGTTCTGTAGAAGCGGCCAGGCACGGGAAAACAACAGCGTTCGCCAAATTCAGGCTCCGCTATGAGCGGCTGGCATAGCACGGTATGAAACTGCGAACACTAAACAATAAGAGCGCGAAAACTGAGCACGTATTTATATTGTAGAGTAATCAAAACCTAACTACGACCGCCAGGGCAGGATTACCTGTAATACGGCTTATCGCGCTCCTCCACAACTCTTTCATTTCTCGATGTCGATATTCTTTTGTTCTCAAACATCTGTCAACACGGAATATCGCAGGTTTAAACGTGCAAATATGTCTCCGTTTTCGACTGTTCGTTTTAATAATGGCGCAATCGCTTTCGGGATATGAAGAGACAGGGGTGCACATTCTTTTCAAAATCTGGAATGAGTTCAGAACCTAGTCAACAATCGTATCTATTACTTGACTGAGTGGTCCCAAAGTAGCCAGGCCAAATTACCCCTCTACGTCCACCATTATAGGCGCAAAGTTGCTAAAAGTATTTTTCATTTTATATCCGTCTAGGCATTGTTTGCGCTCTTGAGTGGCATCACTGGACTTTTACTACTGCGATTGCTCGGCTTTCTTTGAGTTGCAGCGACAAATGCCATAAATAGCCCTGAGCAAATCCCGCAGTGCCGCTTTGTGCTGCAATTATGACTGCTTTTGCATTGCTTTCAGGCAGTAAGAAAAGAGTGAAATAGTTTATCACAAGCATTGCGTGGTCGTTTAAAGGCGGTTTCGGGCTCTCATCAGTGTGAAAATCTTAGATGGCTCCGCAAACGCGAACAAAACTGTAGACCAAAGACCAAACGAAAATTCCGCCACTTTCGCAATTGACATGCAAACATTGAGAAAACGGCGGAGCTGCTGATGTTCATTAGCTTTAAATCGGGTTTTCATTGGTATTTTCTTTCTTAAGACAAAGGTGGTTAAAAAGCGAAGGTTTCTTTCTTCATGCACACTGAGTGCAATGAAAGTCCACAATCCACCATCCTAAAGACCAAAATCCAAACTGCAAAGTCCGAAGCCAAAGTCCACCTCAACTCAGTCAAAGTTTAAAGCCTCTGCTTGCGCTACGAACCCAAAAGAGGTGCTGAGCGGCCCATGAGCGGTGATAGCGGGTGTACCCAGGTTTGTTTCCGAGGGAAGCGTTTTTTTCTTTAGGACCGCACTCCCGAGCTGCTCATGGACTCCTTGCCTCCTCTTCACTTCTCCTCACATTTCCTGGTCCAGCATTTTTCTCATCTCCACTTCTCAGTGCTAAGTTTGAAGCAATAACGCATGGATGGGATTCGAGCTGGAACAAGTCCGCTGCTGACATTCCGAAGACTTTTGTTGCCGCCATGGTTGCTCAGTGGCTAAGGCCTCGTGCTGCTGAGCTTGCGGTCAGGCGTCCGCTCCCAGCGACGAGAAACTAAAATGCCAGTGTTTCCAGATTTCTCTGTGATTTACAGAACGTTCGGGGCTCTTAATTGTTTCGTTTCCACACACTGCGGCGTGACTGACAGCCCCGGTGAGGCAACCGCCCACCCCCAAATATATCGAAGCCCCATTTATGACTTCGGTGTGGTCACTAGACGCTACCTGAGCGCTTTTTTACACCCCCAAAGCTTGAGATAAGTCAAATTTACAGCTCTAAAATAAACATAAAATAATTCAGCATCGCCTTTGAGGCGATGTCAACCCGGGTACTGCATTTCCCAAGGCTGTTTTCGGCCTCTACACAAAACGCGTCGTTCGTGGGCGCACTCAAGCACGTTATGGTAATGCCCTGTGGAGCACAGTGAAAACCTCTCCCGTAGCAGAACCTTTTTCTCTATCATCTTCTTGCAGGAATACCCTAATTAAGGTGGACGTTGCGAGAGAGCAACATATTGTCCCGAAGCGTAAACAGAAGCTCGTTGGGCACTGACTTCCGTTGTGCGTTCCGTTTTTACGCTTCCATAATGACGTCGCCGAATTTGCATCTTTCGCTGTTCTTGCGCACCCTGCACCATGACAGGCTTCCTTTTAGAATTATGCACATATGGGTGAAAGAATGCATGAGTGCAAGACACACACGGTATGCTGGTGTGACAGGCACATTCATGTCTTCAGGCAGCACGGGTTCCACTG
Organism: Haemaphysalis longicornis; assembly: GCF_048455015.1. Classification (NCBI taxonomy): domain Eukaryota; kingdom Metazoa; phylum Arthropoda; class Arachnida; order Ixodida; family Ixodidae; genus Haemaphysalis; species Haemaphysalis longicornis. Next base: position 142,332,781 of record NW_027526407.1, read on the forward strand.
AGACAGAAGTTTCTTCCGGAGTTGCCAGTTCTCAGTATTGTGGCAACGATGATCGGTGGAACATTCTAATGTTAATACCGTTTATATCCTTTTGGTAGATGGGGTGGTATGTTCCAATTTCACTCAGCGCAGTATTTATGGTGTATAATCTCGCTGAACGTACAGGTGACTGATCTCGCGCTGCCTTGGTTTTTCTAGTACTATATTAAAAAATGAATAGTTTTTTAATTTGGTAACCAGCCTTGCCTTTTTTTCTGTGGCTATATAAATTGAAAAGGTTTTTGTATTTGATACCCAGTCTTTTCCTTTTCTCGTTGGCTAGATAAAAATTGTACAGGTTTATATTTGGTCCCCAGTCTTGCCTTTTTCTCGTTGACTATGTACAAATTGCATGGTTTTTTTTTTATTTTATGCCCAGTCTTGCCTTTTTCTCGTTGGTACCTTGTAACGTATTCAGAGATAAAAGCCCGCCATGCCACATATATTTTTATAAACACCGCGGTTAAGGAAACGGCAGCTATCTATGAAAATTTGTATATAATTGAAGACCCAGTTCGTCCGGCGAAATAAGGAGAAAGGAAAGAGTGGAACACTCGTGACAGAGTTAGTTCAGGCACGCTCTTCAATGTTCTCGTTGTACGAGAGAAGCAAGAACCATCCACTTTTTAAGCACCACTAGGCACAAGCTGTACTCTGATCTTCTGTGTTGTGTTGTACTCAAGGTACAATCTCGCCAAGCTAGAATTCTCAGTCCTAGCTTGATATTTTTGCCGCACAATATTTCCCTGGGTCTAAACGGCACTTACATGCTTGCAAATGCCCCTTACAAGCGTCATTGTCGTCTACCATATCGCTTTAACTGTGTGTTTGATTTGATGATGATGATTGACATGACTCTCCGCATTGAAGTTATTGTGGTTGTGATAGAGTCATTAAAATGTATGTCACAAAGCACAACAAGCGGTTCCTGAATGAGGTTTAACACCACAACAACTTAACTAGACATATGATTACAACCTTTTAAATGCACTCTGCAACGCTTCCGATAAACACGTTCCCTCTTTCCTTTGCCTCTAAAAGCGTTGTGAAAACGAGCGCCTTGAACGGCATGTCGTAGCACTTCGGGATTTGCTCGTAGCAGCAGAACTGTCAATCTTGCGATTCTGCTTTTCTTCGTGGCTTTTTCCTAAAGTGGCAATAGCAAGTGTTTATTGCTGCAACAGAAAGAAAGCGGCCAATAGCCGCTACGTTCGTGTAATGACTCAATTCCCGCGCTCAAGGAACGTCCAGACTCGGGATGGAGGGAAAGATGTTTTGAGCAAGTTTCCAAATTATCTGATGGGTATTTAGCAGTAGTTTAGGCAGAGGTACTTTCTAAACCACCTTTCTAAGCACTGGATGTGTTTCTGGACTACGTTGTCAAAGCATTCGAGATTTAAAAACAAGTTTAAAGAAAGGTGTTACATGGCCGCTTGAAAAGCTCTTGTCTGATGCCGAATATGTAGGTAGAGAGCTTTCTGGGGCGAGAAAGCAGCAATGGAACGTAAAAAGGAAGTAGAATAGCTACATGAGCACCGCCTGCTGATGGCCTAAATAATCTAGTACAGGCGCCACAGCTATTGACAAAGAAAACATTGCTACGAGCTTATAGCCGGTCACTTCCCGGATTAATTTTGCAATTTGATCTTTTTTCGCACTAAGCTCGGCGTAGAACATGTTGATGTCTTTCTCTAAGTGCAACTGAAAAGCGGGCCAGCAGAACGTAGTTATAGACTGCGAACCTAGGGCAACGTAGGACTAAACTTTGCTCCATAACGGCACAAGAGACCGTCCTTATTGAATACAGATTTACTAAAGAAGTCCGCGAGAGCATTGAAGAACACAGTATTCTCACTACCAGAAAAGATGCATGTGAGTCTTAATGGTGTAATTGTTACCGCGGAATGTTTGTCTGTACAATATTTTATAATTTAAAGTTACTGCAAGAAAGTTTTGTAAGTAATATAAAGTAATTTTAGACAATCCGGCAGGCTAATGTCATACAATGTTTCGGATTTAAAAACACGCAACTGAGGTGAAGTTAGTCTGTCATTTCTGGAGTGTCGTTATTTTCTAAATAGTTTTTTAAAGTCCATTAAAAGACAACTTGCTCCTTTTTTTGGCCCTTCAAGTCTACAGAAGCAGCAATTTGCCTGTGGCGAGGGAACAGAGGTAACCGACAGAGAAGAGGAGGGCTGGGGTTTCGGGAATTCTGTTAGTCGGGCAGAATGATCAGCGCTCGCTCAGAACAAAAATAAAATGTTTCTCGCTCTGTCCTTCTCAATCTCTCTTCGTCTGTGTCGTGCGCGAAACAATGCAAATTGCATCAATTTATCTGTAGTAACAGATTGGTTTTCGCTAAAAGAAATTTTGAACTTGAATTGGCGGCAATATTATTGACGATTGACAACAGCAGTGTTTAGCCACCTCATAGTTTTTTATATCGGTCGCACACGCGGGTACACCAGCCCACTTGTATAAAAAAAAAGAATCTTGCCACAAAGACTTCACATTTTCCTCCAGCCTTACTTTGGTTTTATTTTACTTTCTTTCCTCTTCCTCAAATATTCCCTGTGACCATAGACGGTCACACTTGTTTTCTAAGCACAACCTTTAATGAAGCCTTCTTTACCATTATAAGTAGGACTTCGGAAGTGTTCTTCCTACCCAGGGGTTAGCTGATAAATGGGCACTAAACTTAATTTTGGAGAGTTTTCAAGAAATGTCTGCTTACGATTTCAAGCTAATTTACTTTGCGAACATTGCTCGCGAAGTGAATATTTCTACGCTGATATACAGTGGTATCAAGTGAAGTTGGCTTACTGTCGCCTTTCATTAAATGCTTCTTACGTATCATTTAAATACAGCTTCAATGCTTTGTAGTTTACACGACTCCTGATTTAGGATAACTTCGAATAATACATTGCTGGCTCATTATCTTTGAAACAACCGCTGCTGAGAAGGACCCACTGAGCACCACAATGAAAATGACAGTACCACTAAACTTCTGTGTCATCTGCCATTTAACATTTTTTCGGAACCAGCGCAACTAGTTACGTTGTAAAAGCTTCAAATAACAAACACGGATACAAAGAGCCAAAACATGCAGCCAATTTTTTGAAATGATCAGTTAAAATGTTTACCAACTAGGACGAAACAAATGACCTGGTATCTGCCTGCGTCGCTGCAAATGCCGTCGAAAGGCGGTATTCGTGTGTTAGCTTTCTTTGCAACGCAGCCCCTTCTCAGCTGTCCGCAACAAATCCTCATGCCCTTCCCCTCCCGCACTGGCTCCTGTGGTGATAAACTGAACGCAGGTTATTCAATGCAATCAAATTTACCCGCCTTCGCGGCGCTCGTGTGGCATCTGCAGAGACAAACGCATCTTCTTTAGGTGGGGAGTACCTATAGGACCGGACAATATTCGTCCGCGTCTGTGCGCGTAGCATTTACAATCGCCAAAAATCACACAGGCACCGGCAGGATCCGAGTCTGTGTCTGGTAGACCAGACAGAGTCAGTGTCAGTCGTCTTACCCATTGGGCTACGACCGTGAGTTAGTACCCGAGAGTCAAACGGCTTACTCCCTCACCTGTAATAGTGCGGAGTACCTTAGGACCTCCCAATCTCCGCCTGCGTCCATCCGTGTGCACACCACCATCAAGCGAAAATCAATCGAAATTCCGTTTGAGCCGTGAGTTCCAAGTTCATTTAGGGAATAGTCGAGGTGCAAGTCATGGTTAAAATCGAATGACGGTCGGGGTGCAACTTGGGTGTCATTTCGAGTCCACGTACTCCACCCCCTCACCGTCAACCACAGAGTGGAGACACTGCCATTTTTTATTTATCTTTTATTTCGTGCTCGGCGTGAAACACCACCAGTAGGAGGTACGTTCTTTGTGCGATTGCTTTTACCTCGCACGAGACTTTCTGCGCAATCTAACCATTTGTAATGCGTTGTTTTACTTGCTATTGTAAAGACTAACCCAACGTATATTCTTAAGTAAAATAACGCCCACACTACTGATTAAGAAGTAGTATTTTGCCTGCAGTGCTAATAAGGTTTCCCCTTTTGCTGAGGATGGCGTCATGCCCACCTGCACCAGAATCGTTAGTAATGGGGAACGATTCTGCCTATATAAACATCTTTTTGACAAATTCTATCCACTTTTGGCCGGAAGGCTGAATGGACCATCAGACAAACCGACCGACCAATATTTTCGCGTTCAATTAGACAAACAAAGACTATATCGTGCTTCAAAAGTGAATTAAAACACAGCAGCCGGCAGGCAATGGGTGCCTTAATGCTTGCGAGTGGGTATAGCCGAAAAGTTTGAACTGGTTTCTTTCATGGCCTTGCAGGGAGGATGCTTCTGTTTAATACATGGATGTCACGCCGCGAAGGGCACGCATGCCCTACTGAAGTTTGCATCAAAAAAAGCTAAAACTGTCTCGAACGTTGCACAACCGAAGCAACCGTTCCAGTAAAGTGCTCGTGTTGCAATCCAAAGATTTGAATACGTCAAGGCGTCGATGAAGCGGGAAAGCCTGTCACGCAATGATGACGTTAGAGGTCCGCTGAAAACGTCACACGTATTTGCAAAAATCGAGTGCAGTACAAGTTCGCTGACTTTGATAATCGAAAAACAAAACAGCGCGAAATAACGAATTTCTAGGATCGAACATTTGAAGCTGACAGAGTGCTGTCAGTCCTTCGTTTTTTTTTTTACTGTTTTCTTTTGTGCCTTGCCGTCAAGCAAGGCTTACACATTTCAGCTTACACATTTACGTTAAAAATGTAGATGTGCAAGGAGGATTGAATTTTTGTAAGCTTCAATGAAGCAGGAACGTATGCTTTAACGCTTCAGCGGTTTTTTGCAACCCGCTTTTGGCAGCGCAAACGCTTTGCTATTTTTTCGCGCTGTCCGCCGTGCACCCAGGTTTTATTTTCATTATGTAGATTCGTACAAATATTTTCTTCCTAGAAAACAAAGAACTGGCCCAACCCGACTTACCTGCGTAGCACTCCATGACGCGCATTCAGAACTGCGCTCGTACATTAGCTTGAACAGAGAGTATCTCCAGCTAATAAAGGCCGATTTCTCTGGGTATCTCGGCGCAAGTGGTGATCCTGACCCGTATAGCAGTAGTGCCGCATTGCACGTAAACAACGACCATCTAGCCTACGCTGAAGCGATAATATCTTCTTATGCGCGCCAAGTTGAGAAAACCGACTAATTGATGGATTTAGGGTTAAACGCTCCGCCGCAACGCAGGCGATGAGGCGCGGTGTAGTGGACGGCTCCGGGGTAATTTTGACCACCTGGGGATGTTTCACGTGCGCCGAAATCTCGTACACACGGGCGTATTTGCTTTTCGCGACTCGTCCGAAAACTGGTCACCGCGACCGGGATTCGAACCCGCGACTTCGTGCTCAGCAAAAACTGGCCAATTCGGCCATCGTGTGTGAGAGAAAGCAGGCACACGTTATTTGAAACACTTTGCCATCCCTTCTTAAAGAAGATTGAGAGAAGCGCGAATGCTTTCTCACATCAAAAATACTTGAAAAGTGCGTCAAAAGTTTTGCTGAAAGTGCGCCCAATCGATCGTCAAATTTTCAAAGACCGAAATTGCAAATGAAGAATGAACCCAAACCACAATTTTTCACGCTCCAACCAAACGCATCCTCTAACGATCTAAATGTGTACCGATACTTCGTTTATGAGGCAAAGGTATACCGTTGTACTGCTTTTTTATGATCAATACGCCCGTTGTCCAATTTAGCTAGAAGCGTAACTTTTTCGCGATTTTCAAGTGACCATTTTAGCACAGTGGAAGCCATGTTCCATTACGCGCCGTGGGTCCACAGAACTTATCAAAGCTTTTCGGCAGACCAACCGGTGTATAGGAAAATGATAATTTTTGTGACAGGATGTCATCGGTAGAATTAGCACAGCTTTCGCTTTAGGAATGCAGTGGCAATAAAAAGCCCTGCCTGACTTGCAAATAAAGACCAGGCATTTCCAGCCGGATGCCTTACAGACTGATCTCCAGGAACAGTGCCTACGAGTATACAGACACCATTGGAGCCAAGAATATTGCCTTCTAGACGACGTCCGCAGAAAATGACTTTTGTAAAGTCACTGAGAATTTTCCGTCGTGAAGGATTACTCGTAAATATTAAGAAATCAAAACGAATGTTAAAAAGACAGGCAGAAAGCTCCCCATTGTGAATAGGGAATACATGTTTAACCGTGGATAGTCGGGGATAATCGTGGATAGCTGTTAAGTTGGGACACAAACAGCAATAAATATAGATCACCATTTGCAGCCAACGACACTGTGCAGCATGCATTAGAGCAAAATTGACCATTTGCTTTCGCAGACCCATACACATCTTCTCTCGCAACGACAGATACACCCTGCAGCCCTTTTCATCTCGGGGTCGTCCAGGAGAGATAGAGACAGAGAGAGAAAGAGGAGGATAAGGAGGAACTTTATTTAGGCCAAAACTGGTAAAAGGCGAAAAACAGCGCGAAGAACGGGACAAGGAAGGACAAACGGACGAACCGCTGAATCCGTTTGTCCTTCCTTGTCCCGTTCTTCGCGCTGTTTTTCGCTCATCAAAAAATGTACCAACCAGCCCAAATTTCCACCTTGTTGTGGTAAAAGGAAGGTGGCGAGAGGGAAGAAGTCACCTGGCCTTGCCAGATTTGATGATGGTCTTTAGCCCGTGGTCCCAAGAAGGAAAATCGGCGCCACGCCATCGTGGCGAAACCTTATGCAGACAGATGGCTTGGTTGGAGATAAAACTTCATAGCGAAAAATTTTTAATCGTGCTTTTGTTTGTAATTTATATTAAGTGTATTTTTTAGTTGTCATTTCTATAAAGCAGTTTGTACAACACACGAGCAACAGCCCATGCGGGTCGTTGCCTCATTGGGCGACTCTGTCAGGTAAATTTATGTTCCAGCTTGCCCAGCGGCCGGTGGAAGTGGCATTTCCCATAATCGTCTGCCATCGGCAATGGTTTGTAGTAGTCTATATCGGTTTGTAAAACACGAACAATTTTCTATCCGGAGCGTTGCGGGCACTGCTTCTAACCATCGCGCTGCCAAACGTAGGTTATCTGTGTCGAAGGGGGAGGAGGGAAAGAGAGTAGCGAGTAGACAAAGACGTTCCTTTAGGCAAATACGCTGTCGGGACCACACGACCGTTGTGTGGCACAACCGTCGCTTTAGTGAGCAGCGCCACTTGCGGCGAACCGCTCGTCAGTGAATGCCGGCGGCGGTCGGCGTGGCGTACGTGTGCATGGCTTTTTGTCGCTCTGCTGTGGTGGGGCTTGCAAATCGTAGATGGCCAGAACCACGGATTCAGATCGGTGAAGCTTGAGAGGAAGGCCATTTTTATGAGTATGACATGTGTGTGATTTACGCAAATACTCAGCAATTAAAATCGCAGACGATGCTCAAGGTGCCATGCTGGAAGGTGAGCTGGAAGTGCGAGAGTGTTCCTTCGAGCCAATTTTTTCCCTAGTTTTGTTGCCTGCGTGCAGTTTGGCGCATATCGGATTATTTCTTTTATTTATTTATTTATTTTCAACATACTGCTAGCTTCTTCGTGGAGGCTTTTGCAGGAATGGGGTGATACATTCAGAACAATGACATAGGACACGTCAATTAAACTTTTTCGTAGCACACTTCGCGTTTAAAACAGAGCAATGACATAACACATACCAGAAAGAAATTCAAAGCGCACTTCGCGTTTACAATAATCTATTCGCAGAAGGGAAACGTAAAACATGAAAAATAAGAACCATGTAGGAAAGCTGCGGCAGTACACTATTCAAGATTACACAAAATACCATTTTTGTGAACCAAAATTCGTCATGGGGGATAAAGATGACAACGGGTGAACGGTATAAAGAACACGCACATGCACATGCACACAAAAATGACAGACTGAAAACTACAATAGATAAGTTATACGGGCACTGCTCAGACATGGGCCAGGCTTCATACTGCCTTCATAAAAGCATCAAGGGTTCTGCGTGCAACTTCTTTATCTGGTAACGCGTTCCAAAAAATGAACTTGAATGTGTCTGTGTGGAATCTATCTTCGGGTAAATGTCGGCTGTGTTTCGCTCTAGTGATTCTGGTATTAGACGGTGTTAAGAAATGCGTTTTTTTTTTCAATTCTCAGTCCATCATTTAAACGAACAAATCGAAATTTTAGGCGCAGGATTCTAGCGCGACTGCTGATAGTTGGGAGGCCAGCACGGGAGAGAAGCTCTGTGGGAGATTCGTGGCGTCGGTACTTGTTGAAAATAAACCTTACGGCTTTTCTCTGATGAAGCTGATTTCAGGGAGCGTTTGAGAGAGTAGAGCGCAGAAAGGGCCTTAGCCCTTTTAATATATGACAGCTCCTGCAAAATCGGTGTTGGCCGCCGATCCAGGTATGCTGCGCCGTTGGCATTTCGAAGTAGATGAAGAAACGGCGTCGTGCACGAACGGAAGACAAAGTTGGGGGCCACCTTCTGAGATTTACCCCGAAACAGAAAGGCTTAGGGATGACGCTGCGGAACTTCGTTACGTACGGTAGAAACACGGCTAATTTGACACAAATACGCTTACAGCAGCCTTCGGCGATCGTTTAAAGAACAAGTGCCGCATTACAGTAGAAAGTTATTGCTTGACGCGAAAAAGCATTGCTCCGTATTTCTTGATTTTCGGCGCCTGTGTATTTGCTAGTGTGGAGGGAGCGCGTCAACCTCGTGTTCCCGCTCTTTTTGAATCCCCTATCAGCAAATGGGTGAAAATAAAGCCATTATTACAATTATTATCATTTCTGCCTGTAATAGAACTTGGTTGCTGCCTAGTGGGTAATAGTTTTTTTAGAAACAATTGCCACGTGGCAAAAGGACCATATACAGGATTGTGACAAATATCTGCCCTTAGTTTCACAACTGAATGCTGCGGTCGCATTTGACCCCAAGCTGCTTCTAAACTGCATAAACAAAAACTGCGGCGCTTGCGCTGCATTGAAACCGCTGTCACAAGTTGTAGACCAAACAAAGCCGACGGCATTACAAAATACAGACATATTGAGAGTTGTCTATTCCTGCTTAAACGTTCTTTCGCAGTTTTTCCGTTTCTCCAACCATGCGCTTTCTAGGAGGCATTAAATGCCTAAATCTAGACAGCTAATCGCTTGAGAGCGCGGGACCAGAGTACACGTTGATTTAGGCAGTTCGTTCTCAGCACTTTTATATTTTTGCTTTTAGAGACGTATGAACGCGTGGGTATGCAGGAACGTGACTTATTGTTTTCAATATAATTTTATTTTTGTGCGTTTCCTGGAGCGCACGGTAGCCGTGTGATTTGGCAGTCACTATCCAAATATGGTGACTTTTGTTTTTTGTTTCGTCCGGTTATATTTTTGTAGCTTGTTTCAATGATTTTCATTTAATATTGTGACAATAAATGTATTGACAAAACATGGCACTGTATGCGTTGAGGTACTAGCCAAAGAATACTTACGCATTGAAAAACAGAGGCTGACGTCACCCGATCATCTGCCACATTTTTAACGCCTTAGCTGTCTATTCATGCCAGCCTTTATTCCACAAAAGTGGTGAAATCGGGAAAGACGAGGTGAGTGTTTTTAGCTTGGGCTGTTGGGAGGGTGAATTACTTTGGCTCTCAATAAAATAAGCACGACAAAGGCGGGAGTTCCGCGTCAGGACTCAGGGGCCCATGCTGTCCCTCGCGGAAACCAAAGACACCAAGCTCGCGGTTAGGAAAAGAAATTGTAAACTGCCACGACGTTTTCACGGCCACACGGAGATCGATCTTGTATGTAAGTGCATTTCCCTTAAAAGCACACGTGTCAAGGTATCCAACCATTAAGGCTTGTACAGAAACCGCAGTCATTTAAACCGATGACTAGTAAGTTCGTAGAAATCAATACTAATAATAATGATTTTATTCGCTGGGTGGAACCATCAGTACGGCGCCGCAAAAAGCGCCGATATCAATGAGCCCAATACCAAACTTCAGAAGCATCCGAAAAGTATACGTAGCTGTTAGTGCAGCTAAGAACTCAACACACGTGCGTAGACGTCGTTTCACCGCATATATCCACTCACAACACCACCTAAACATGAAAATCACCGAAGCAAACACGATAAAATCAACGGAAGGATGCGTAATCCAATGCGCGACCCATTCCAGTAACGAAGGGAGTGGCGAGTGGTGGCGCCACCCAACCAGACTATACTCTGGTCCCTATACTCGGGTAGAACTTAAGACAATACCGGAAGTTGCCTTTGAGCCTTATCTCCGCAAAGGGCTGTACCTCCTCGCGGGGAAAGGATGCGTTACAGGGACTGTTTTGAACGTGAGAGGAGTCGTTTCCGGGATTTCATCGACTTTAGCCTGCTTATGAATTGCTGCAGCCACGACAAACCAACTAGGTGCGAAAAAGGAAGCGATGTTACGGATAAGGCGCAATTTCCCTTCAAAGCGCCTATGCCCCAGGACACCACTGGTTCGTTGTTTCGGCGGGGTGATACATTAAGTGAGCTATTGCCGTTTTACTTCCGCATGTTTTGCAACAGCTTATATTTTTCATTGCCACCTGAGAGCGTGAGTCACTTGTTGATCGTGCAACATTGGTCGATCCCCGGTTTGCTTTTGCCTACGGTGTGATTTTCGTACATCTTGCTTTCGACTCGACCACATTTTTCCCGAAAAATTGTTACCGCACGCAATTTTGGAAGAGACATGAGACCTGGTTGTCTCTTGGCAAGTCACGCGCCTTGAAATTTGTGACTTTTTTCTTTGGAGCAATTTCGTCGGTTCACATCTTCTACATGGTGGAATCTCTACTTTTGTTTCAATGGCAAGGTGCCTTCCGTTTTGCTGGTAACAATATCGGTAGGACTTACTTTTCTCGCTAAATAATTGGGATCCTTTCATGGCCAGCCATTTTGTAACGTGTTCATCTAAAAAATCCCCATTCTGTATGGCAGTGCTTTTACGATGGAACGAGTTTTCAAGCTGTTTCTTTGATGCCGCTTGAATGTTTCCCAAGGCTCCTTACTTCTCGATTGTTACAACCAAGGTCGCCACTTCGCTTTTCATAGCACGCCTTCCCCTCTAACCTAAGGAGAGAACAGGATACTGTTGGGTTTGCTCAAAACTCAAAAAAGGGGCAAAGTTCAAAACACCAGCTTCCCTCTAAGAAGCAGTTCACGACATTCGCGATGTGCTGAGAACTGCTTGCAGAAGTTACGAGGGTGATCTGGAAAAGAACAGAAAAACTGCCTCATCGGTCGAGGGCTAGAATAAGAATTTCCGCAGCCCCAGCCCGCTCGATTTGGCGGGTAATCACCTGGCTGCTCGCGGCCTTGTTTGTAAAAAGCGCGACGAGATACAGAGAAGAGCAAGTTGTTTTCTTTGCGGTCGATGTACACGAGGAACTGATCGATGGAGCATCCCTCTGCAAAAAGAAACAAGTAGGAAGGAAGGATCGAAGAGTGCATCACTTTTCTTCCTCCGAATACGAGAAAATGCAAACGGTGCTGACAAGAATGCACACCGAAAACAATGATCCGAGAAACCGTCCGCAGCGGGCCGTTTCGACGGAGTTTCTACGAAAGGCATCAGAAGACGCTTAGCTCGATGAAGCCACACCGCTGCATTGTGGGTGTCTTTACACGCGTAAAAATGCGCGGCATACGTGGTCGGCACGGCCCAATCCGCACATCGTTCATCATTCCACCGCTGCGTATTTCACGTTGCTTTTGTACGCCCCGGACCTACTGAATAAGCAAAGATGCTTCTATTTGTGTAAACTGAACTTGAAAACGCCCATTTGCGTTTTCTGGGCCACACAGAACAATGTTATTCAGCTAAGTGCGCTGTGGTCGACAACTTTATCAGCACACGTTTACGTTCCGGTGACATTGACAGCTAGTTTCCCTCGGGCGTAAATGCTATCCAATGTGTTCGTTTACACTGCTAGGTGATTTTTGCGTCTAATCTTACCCACTGCTCCCTGCGCTACACCAGGACCCTTGCAAGAGAGCAGTTTCTCTAATTTTTGTGCAACCGCCCAACCGGTGCCGCTCACTGACTACTCTCAGTTACGGTCAATTATACACTCAAATCTTCGCTTTGGCTGTGCTTTAGCGCGGAAGTGGCAGCAGTTAGCCCTGGACTGTTACCGACTGGCTGAAACAGTGGCTTCTGCTAGTATGTTTAGCTGCAGAATGTATGGCAGTCGGGCAAAAATCACGACCGATCTTGAAACACGCCCGGCATGTGCAGAGTAACCATAGCAGGTCAAGAGCTGTACGGGGTTCGCCGTTTGGGGGCAAACAAGAGGGATGTCCTCTTGCGAGATGGGTGGCGCATATGTGCAGAAAGGAGTGGAGCTGAAAGCGAGAGCTAAAAAGGTGGCACCGTACTTGCACACTGCGCCGCAAATATTGTCGATAGTCTTTAGTCGTTTCTTCCACCAACAGGCTTCTTTTCCATCCCCCGACCCACTCTCGTGCTCTTCCCCTCCCTATTGGTCCTCCCGTGATAAACACGAAGCAGGTGAGGCGTTCTTTGCATTTAGCCTTTCAACTCGAGCCCGTATCTGTGTGAGAATTGTCTGAAGTAAACACTCCTAACCACAGATTTTCCCGCGTTACGCTGCTCGCGCCATCTACTGGACAGTTTTTTTACGGTTGAACTTGGGACACTTCCACTAGGTCCACGTTCGCGCAAGCTCTGTTTGAATTCGAGAGTCAAGGTCTTGTATACAACGCCTATTTTAGTTTCTATGCCATATGTCAAGCTCAGCTGTATTTTCAATAGCAAAAACACTGAGAGTCCAACTTGTGCATCGATGCTTTGCCTCAAGTGTGTATCGCGTGTAGCGATAAATCAAGATGGCCGCCTCTGGTTGCTAACGAACGAACAATTGCTTTTATTCGAGTATGCTTTTAAACATGTCCGTTCAAGGGTGACCGCCTGCGCGGAACACCGTCTGAGCATGGCGCGAGCTCGGTTCAGATAACACACTCGATGCACCACCCTCTGTTTGAAAGGAGACAATACGGAAATGGAAACTAACACAAGAAAATGCGCTGTGCGTAGATTACGTGGCTGGTTCATTTGTACGACAGTCCAGTCGTTGTTAACACAGGTTACACATCTTCTTCATGGCACTTGCACAGAGTTTCTGTTGTAAGTCAGATGGCGAGGGGGAATACGTTGCCGTAGCGACCTCCTGAGAGCAGGAACAGGTGACGCACAGGTTGCAGCTCTGGACACAGTAGGCGCTGTTGCCGTTGGAACTGGTGAAGCTTGTGTTGAACTACCTTTCGTCGCCACATTCGACAAGCTCTGAAGAATCTCTACGAAAGGCTTCTTGAGTGGGTAAAATGTGTTGCCGGTGTTCTGCCAGAGCGGCCGGCACAAATGCGTTGCACGGTACACGCGCCGACAGCGGGGCCGATTCACGCCTCTACCAGACCAGACGAAACCGCCCGCGGTGGACAAGCTGAAACATGCCCCGCCGAAGAGGCGCCTCTCCTTTTACGTCGCGGCGGCTCAGAAAGATCCTGCGTCAGGTGAACGACCCAAAACGGGATTGTCGCTACTCGGCTGGAGGCGAGGTCACGGAGACGACGTGGGCGTCGCCCTCCCTTTATCATCGTGGTGGCGCGGCTGACTCGCTGCTTCGCTACCATTTGTCGGATTGCAAACTGCAGCCAGTGAGGGCCCCAACTGGAGTGATTCCAAATTTTCCGGGCTTCAACGACCTTCTGGGGGTATAAAAACCCCCCGGATCGAGTATTGTCGGCTTTTTCCGGTGGCATCCTTCGGCACCAGTCTCTTCAGAAGCACCGAGTGGAGAGGGGCTGTCGCCTTTGTGCGAGCCATGTAACGTTTGCTTACCCTTATAGATACTGTATATAAATGTTACTTCAACTTTTCGTCGGCTCGAGAACTCCATCGCTCTGCTCTACGCCGCGTCGGACGGAGCAAGGAAACGCCGCTACACCGGTGGCTGCGCTCGGATGGCCAGTCGCAACAGCGGTGGCTGCGGTGAGTGGGCCCATTACCAACAGCGGAGACAGCTTCGGGATGACTGATTCATAACATGTGAAGAGCCGGATGCGAGTCACAAATTGGGAGCAGCGCTGGTATGGTCATTCCCAACAGTGGTGGCAGCGGTGGCATGGTCATTCCCAACACCGGTTACGTCGCAGTAGCCTCCCACCCTCTGTGAAGACGCTGAACGACTGGGTTTAAGCCAATGGCTCTATGACCTTTGCTTTAGTAGTCCACGTCCCGTTCTTCCCTCGTACGACGTCTCCTTTACTTAGAGGAGCCAGTGGGCGCATGGCGGTCTCCATTTGGCGGTGCTTGAAGACTGGGGTTCCGGGCTTCTCTTGGATGCACGGCAACGTCGAGCGGAGGATCCGACTATGGAGCAGCTCCGCAGGCGGTCGGCCGTGGGCTTCAAGCGGTGTAGTCCTGTACAAAAGAAGCCCCAGCCAAACATCTTGTTTAGCTTCCATGCTTTTCTTTAAGATTGTCTTGACAATCTGTACCTCTTTTTGTGCAAGCCCGTTGGACTTCGGGAATCCTAGACTGGAGGTAACATGCCGGAACTCGTATGCTCGTGCAAATTCAGCAAATTTCTTGCTTGCAAATTGTGGGCCATTGTCTGTACACACCTTTATGGGGATACCATATGGGGCAAAGATGCCTTGATTGATTCGATGACCGCTCTCGCCGAAGTTTCTGGGAGCATATCTACTTCGGGGAACTTTGATTAGGCATCGTAGGCGCAGAGGTACGATTTTCTGCCCTATTGAAAGAGGTCCACACCAACCCTATACGAGGGTTGGGCTGGCACAGGACGCATCTGCAGCGGCTCTCGCGGCTGGCAGTACGCATACTTTTAAAAACTGCGCAGGTCAGAACAAATTTGTGAATATCAGAATACATTCCAGACCAAACACTGAACGACGCGCTCTTAATTTGCTCTTATTCAAGCCATTGGTGGATCTTTTAAACGATTTTCTTCCGCATGTTTGCGGGTATGATATTCTTGCAGCCTTTCAGGAGGAAGCCCTTGACTTCATATAACCCGCCAGCAAATGACTTCAGCTGTAATTGGATAGGCAGGCAGGCAGCATTGCTTTTACGAACAGAGCTTAGATAAAGAGCGGTTCCACGTGTCTTCAGTGAGAAGTGACGCAACTAAACTTACAGCGTGCACGTCTGCGTCGTCACTCGTGATGTCAGCCCTGTCGTCTTTAATTGAAACTTGTGATAACATGTTGGCCAGCACCAGCTGCTTCCCTGGAACGAAGCACCAGTTGATGTCGTAACGCAGTAGTCGCAGAAAAAACCGCTGCATCCTGGGCGGGATATCGCCTATTGCTTTTTATAGATGGCAATCAAGGGGCGATGATCAGTTTCCACTATCACCCTGCGTTCGTATACAAAGTGATCAAATCATTCACATCCCTACAGAATTGCCATTGTTTCTTTTTCTATTTGAGTATACCGCTGCGCCATATCCGATAATACCTTCGACGGATATGCCACGGGTTTCCGATGACTGCCATTACTTTATTTTTTTCTTTTTTATTTAAAGGTACTTTACAAGTTTCATTATGGAGCATTCAAGAATGAGTGATACACAGGCAATAAACTATATTATCCGCAAAACCAGCGCTACATACAGGTGAGTACACTGGGATTAATAACAAACATTGCATAAATGTGAAGGAGGGGTTAGACACAATTACATGAACTTAACAGAAACGAAACAGAAACAGAAACAGCAATTGCACAAAGCAAATGATTTAAAATATGTTTTCTGGCTTTGTGTTATCTAAGTCAATATAATTTAAACGCTTTACAAAATGAATGTCTTTTGTAACTGGATGTAATTTCTTACGGTATGTTGATTCACGTCGACACACCTGTAAATTTGTTGTTCTCTGTGCCATAATTCCTGCGCACTCTGGGAGAGACGGGTGCCATTAGTGCGGATGAGATGCCCCGTGACAACCCAGCGACAAATAGGTCGCTATGGGCAAATCTATACATAAATGAAGCCAAATTTAAAGTGAGCAATTGGTTTACAGTAATTCGGGCATATTAATTGTCAAGAAATTTTTGTTTTTCATAAATTTCATACCTGTCCACTTCAAGCTAAAATGATGTGTAAGAGATATGCCACAGACACGGGTTAAGGGCGCCTCTTATGTTTTAGGACGATATTCTGTGCAAGATAATTTAGGAGACATACGTATTCAAACGTCCCAGTGACCGCTTCTTATTGGACTTGACACTTATCCTGGTCAGCTAACTCGTACAAAGCTCTGGGTACAGGCGCGTAATTGCACTATGGTTAAGGGAAAAGAGCTGCACGCTGCTTCAAGGGACGCGTTCAGTACTACTACCGCGAAACGAGGGATATTTGCATAGCCGTCTCTTGACCATGATGGCATCCTTCAAGTGTTCACCCTGCGTTGGAGCGTCTCATGGTCAGTGGTTCGGCCGACGACTAGATACTTCCGCACTGTTGAGAGGGCCTCTTGATGCAGAACTAATTAAACTTGCGCACGCAACGAAGCTTAAGTAAAGGGGTGAATTGGAGAGCGCCATTTCGGTAGCCCAACCTAAACTTCCTACTCTGACAAAGAAGGGCTAACGAACATGCGTTTGCCGTGTCTTTTGTATATCGTATGTTTCTCAGCACACAATACACTTCTAGTGTTTAAGAGCAAACCAATGGCTCTTGAAGGCGTCAGTTCTTGAGAGTAAGGAAATCACCATCCCAATTTTAAACACTAAGTACATAAAGCGAAATTGTTCTGAAACCTCAACTTTTCATTCATTTTAGGTCTCACCAGATGCCGCTAACCGTTGAAGAAGCGACATCATACGCTTAAGGCGTTATTTTATGTGCGTTCAAAGCAGTACTTTAGGGTAAGCCTTCCAGCCGTAATGGAAATAGTGGAAATGAGTTAGGGGACCTCACGTGCATCAAAGCAGAAGCGACGAGCCTTCAAAAAAAGGACACAGAAGACGGAAGAAATTGCGCATTGTCTGTCCTACTCATTTTTTTTTTCATGGGTTTTCACTATTTTACAATTCTAAGAATGGCTATCCAACCTGGCCAAATTAGCCCGCATGGATTTGAATGCGCCCCGCGTGGTGTTGCCACTAATCAGCCACATCGTAGACGGGGCTGCAGTTACCATCTCTGGAATCAACTGTGTTTGTCAGCCATCTAGGGCACTATGTCCAAGAACGATGGAGTGCTTGGAAAGCCCCTGCATTCGGAAGAAGTACTAGTTTACCATGTTTGTGCCTTTTATGGTGGACGTTTTGTTTAGCTGTACGGTATTAACAAGAATTGTTTCAAAAATTTGCGGTGGATACTGAGCGCTCTGCTCATGTGCGTCCTTTTAGCCCTCAGTCTGTGGTTGCACCACCTATTCCCACGTTCGCGTACTGTAAACCACCCAGCGCTTCACTAAAAAAGTCGCTGCTTTACTGAAAATGTCGTCAAAAGACTCGTCTGCCAAAACTGCCAGCTCACTGCTTCCTCTCCAAACGCTCCCACTCATCACGCCTATTCCCTTCTCTCTCTCCTATGTCTTAAAATGTGGAATTTTTTTATACCAGTTCAATTTTTCCGCCTTAGCACTATTCTAACACTATTTATTGAGACAGCACGAATCATTTGTTCATTTTTTTGTTTCCAGTTCTACTTCGAACATAAGTCGAAGCACTGGTCGTCTTGCGCCTAGCTGCTTTTATATTGAGTTTCGCAGCCATTTCTAACCCGTTAGTTTTTCTCTCGGTATAGCAAAAACCAACCCATGCAGCACTCGTAAATAAAAAATTACGCCCACCTCCCCTCGCGGGAACCCTGGTGTGGTGCGACGCTGAGGGGGGTTCAAGTGCAAGCGGAGAGCAACCCTCGACCGAAAGGCCGCCGGAGAGCGAGCGCGCCCGAAGGAGAGGAGATCGCGGAAAGAGAAAGTACTGCGCATGCGCAGCACCGCGTGCAGCGCCGCCAACCGGCGGAGTGAGAGCGCGCTGGGCCGCACACGCACTCACCTGGGCACGCGCCGGCGCCAGTGCGTCTGCCGTGGCTATGACGCAACACAATCCAACACAGTCCACTTTAATCCAATCCAATCCAAATACAATCCAATTCAAGTCAAGCCTATCCAATCCAATCTAATCCAATCCAATGCCCCTCGCGAGAGAGTGTTCGCTATCGGAGAGGAGAGGGGGAGAGTGGCTGCGGACAGCAACGGACGCACGCGGACAACAACGGACGCACGCAGGAAGGACAGGGCCGCCGACAAGAGATGCTCTGAGCGTCGCATCTAAAATAGGAGGTTCTCTAGATTATGCACTCAGATTTTCCTTCAATTGAGCCTGCGGTTTACTTTGGGGAAAATAAATTGGACATGTATGATCCAAGATGTCACCGAATTCGAACTTCCTGAATGTCTCTAGCAGGTGTCTCGATTACCAAAATCGTTTTTAAACAGTTGCTCGGAGCCAAAAAGTCAACATATTCAGATAATTGTCAACTAATGCGTAACCCGCCGTGATGAATTAGCGACTACGGCATTCTACTGGTGGGCTCAAGGCACGGAGCAATATTCTTGCTGCGTGGCTCAAGGATGGGTGCGATCCCGGACGCGGTGGCTGCTTTTCTGATAGACGGGAAAAGCGAAAACGCGCGTCTTTCGAGATCTTGGTGCATGTTAAAGGTCCCCTGTCGATGGTAAAAAATGAATACGGAGCCCTCTAGTATGGCACGCCTCAAAGCCCAGGGGTGCTGTTCCACAAGGCCAGAGTTTGAGCGGAACTCGGGCAAGGCGGAGCTGTGGTGATAATAATAAGCTGATGATAATATTTCGAGACGGGGTTAAAACGCTTTAAAACAGCGATTCACGCTATTTGCTGGTTATTGAGGTGACGTAACTGGTCTAGGGCAGCGCTCCTGAAGGAGCCGCGACTAGGGAGTGGCTCATTTTTTAGTGCATTTTCTCGCTGCACTGTTGCCCCAGTGGCTGCTGGGGCAAGCAAAGCCAACTACTTCATTTTATGACATTTTTACTTTAATAATTTGTATTTAACTACAAGGCACATTCATTTTTATTTCAGGCATTCTTATGAGGTTTTCGTTTGAATTTTTCTTCCTAGAAGCCTTTTATGCCGTCGGTGGCAGGCAATGCAATCACGTTACTGCGGCCTGCTGGTAAAAAAAAGAGAGCGGATGATGGAAACGCGCCACATTACAAAATGTTGCTGCATGTATTACGTTATCAACCCCCCTCCTTTTTTATACAATCTTTCCTCGGTGCACTCAAGTCCGCTTACGTTCTTTTAAGAAAAAAGCCTGGCTTACTTACACTGTTACATTACTTGAACTGTTTTTTCTCACTTCTCTTTCTTTGTCTTTGCTAAGGCGGAAAGTTGGGCTAGCTGCTGTTGACTTAGAACCACTTTAGAGGCAAAAAAGACAGGGACCTCGAAAGAAGCAAACAGGACAATCGCGAGACACGTAATGTATAATAACGGTGACAACGCTAAAAAGAAAAAAAAACATACAAATAAAATGAAACAACATAGAGCCATAGATTCTTGTCACTTTACACTACCAAACTAAGTCAAGCGCACAGGCGTTTGGGAAGAGCTTAGGTCTGTTGCCGTTAGAGCGATGGAAGTTACGCTGGTACAGTTATCTGCCTCCCTGTGAATATGAAAGGCCTCACAAACCTTTTTTTTTTCAATTGGTTGCACTCGTTGCCTAAAACACGTCTGGCATCAAATGCTGGGACACAACCAGGACACCGCTGCAATGGTCGGCCCAGTGGCCCCCCCAGGCAAGCGATGACACAACTGCTCGGTGCTCCCTGAGACAGCCTGTCCCACATAGCATTTGCCGCAGGACAAAGGAATGCTATGAATGGCGCAAACTTTGCAAGTGACAAACATGGTGGCATTTTTTTTTTGAGCAGGCTTCTCTCTTGTTCTCATTGACGGCTGGGCACATCCGCGTCAGCTTTCCAGGAGCAGTTGCCAGTGTATCGACACCGCATTTTTCCCCACTTTTTTCAAGCGGTGCATGAGCTGGTGAACATACGATAGTGCTACCCGCCGTTACCTGAATTTGGTGACGCCACACACTAAACTTTTTAACACCCTTTAAGGTGCTAAAAGGGTGCACTCGACATTTTGCACCCTTTTTGCACCTTTTAGGGACCAAAACATTGCTCCGGCACCCAATCATGAGGGTGCCACAAATTAAGGGGTGTAAATTCTAACATTTTTACACCCTTTAATGTGCTAGAAGGGTGTACTGAACATTTTACACCCTTTTTGCACCTTTCAATATTGCTCGGCACCCCACCTCGAGGGTGCCAAAATTCAGGGGTGTAATCAACAGTTTCGAAGGGTGCTACGACCGTTAAGGGGTGCTAAAAATATTTCTTCTCGATTGGGATGTTACCACGGCACCCTATCGTTAGGGTGCCTAAAAGAACGGTGTGTGAATGCAAGCATGCAAAATTGCACAAAAACAGGCTGAATGTTCAAACCGCACATTGCACTATTTCACCTGCCGTTGAGAGGTTTAAATATGAACTCTCCACATAGACCAGGGGAAATGCTCTAAAATTGCTGTTCGTAAATTGAACAAAACGTGCTGAATGTTTAAATTCCACTCTGCACTAATCTACTTCTTCGAGTGTATCACAAGGTTCGTTTCGATGTCTGGGTGCACGGGAAGGGAAGGCTACAAAATGCCTCTTGTAGTCCTATAAATAAACTTTTATGCGAGGCATCGGTGTCCTCAACGAAATCGAATTTACCGAAGAATTTGTTCCCGTAGTATTATGTCCCAGGCAAAAAGTCCAACAAGACTTTCTTGTTGGGCTCACAGCACGCCTGTGGGGCCAATACGAAGTTCTGTCGGCACTCTATCGTTCCAATACGGAAACGGAAAAAATGGTCCTGGAAAAAATGGTCCCGGAAAAAATGGTCCCGGAGAAAATAGCCCCGGAAAAAATGGTCCCGGAAAAAATGGTCCCAGTGACCATCTAGGAAAAAATGGTCCCATGGCCCAGTCAACGTGTTTCTCTTCAAGTTAGTCAGATGTGAACTTTTTTGCTGTTTTATTTTCTCCCTTTGCGTTTTAGCTAAAGGGTTGAGAAAGAGGTGGAATGCTTTAATATTCCTATAAGCGGCTGAAATTAACGCCTTTGGAGGCTAAAATCTAACAAAGAAAATTGGGTAGATAGACAGACGGATGGGTGGATGGTTTGATGGATGGATGGATGGATGGACTGATGGATGGTAGGGCTGAGCATGGATTAAAAATTTTAATGCAAGTAATTGGATTAAAAGTGCACAAACAACTGAGAGGCCTGGAACCGTCCATACGCGCTTTAGCAAGATTTAAGAGAGAAGCTGCAGCTGTCTTCAAAAAGGCCCATTCTTCCTTCACGACTCCGTAAGAAACAGCTGCCGACAACAGTATTTACAAGTTTATGTGAGCGTCACAGCGCTGCCGGCGTGAAACACTTGATATTTTCTGCATTTTGGGAGCAACAGAATGTTCGTAAAAGTGCTTTCTTGCGATTGGGAGTGTCATTTATTTAGATAAAATTACTTGCAAAATACATCGTAAACATCGGCTGATTTCCCTAGCTGATGTGCATGCGGCAAAAAAGAGCGAATCTACATTATAAAATGCTGTAGTAAATAAAAGGGTCTGCAAAAGGATTTAATTAGTTGGCTGCTAATAAATGTTTCCTGAACAAGGTATAAACAGAAATATTGAAATGCTCAATTTATTCAAATATCTGAGGCCAATAAAAATGGCATGAATGTAAATGTGCAAACACTGCAGGTGATTATTGGGCTCCCTAGCCCAAGTTACGCGGAAATATAGAATGACTGTTTAAAACAAGTAAGCACCAGATAATTCGTTTCCCGGAAAGCTTGAGCACCGAAACGTCCAATCCATGCACCCAAATGTCCGCACACCGAACTGTCCGTGCACCGAAATGTCCTAGACCGGAGCGGAGAGGGAGGGGGGATGGGGTGGGGGAGAATAGCGTTTACCGCCATCGTACTTTCAACCAATATCTAAATTATCGCAGCTAAGGGAAGAAGGAATAACGCCCTAGTGCTACTTCGGTAAAGCGGCAAACCCAATCTTCTTCTTGAGAGGATCGTCCAAACTTACTTTACTCTAATTAAAAAAAATTATAGTCACTGAAAAGAAAATGACGCACCATAATATTGCCCCGGGAGAATGGGTCGGGGAAACTGTCATCGGGGCAAATGGCACGCGGGGCAAATGAGACACGCGGCTAACGTCGCGAGGTTTTCGCGACGGGGGATTCTGCGCGCGGGGCAATCGTGATACGCCCCCTAAGAACATCCTGCTCATTAGTACAATAGATGTTTCTCTTTCTCTCTCTCTCTCTCTTCCTACCTTGGCTTTGGGACGATTTTTTCCGGGAATAATTTTTCCCCGACCAATTTTTCCCGGACCATCTTCTCCGGGACCATTTTTTCCTACCTTGGCTTTGGGACCATTTTTTCCGTGACCAATTTTTCTGGAACCATTTCTTCCGGGACCATTTTTTCAGGGAACATTTTTTCCAGGAACATTTTTTCCTACACCCTTCCAATAGCCTAGTCTTCCAACAGGGAGTTTAACCTTGATGGCGTTTGTGGGGCCAATAAGAAGCTCTGTCGGCACTCTATCGTCCCAACAGCGTAGTCTTCCAACAGGGAGTTTAACCGTGATGGCGTTTACCGGCTCGCCAACACGATCAGTGAACGCCAATTGTTCGTAATCAGCGGCGCGAGCGCGCCATCAGACCGAACCGACAGACGCCCTGAAGGTGGTTTTAAGGGCCTAAACAGCAGCGTCTATGTCTGGCATAGACGCTAGACGTCAACGTTTTTGTTCTGAATTTTCCCTAAGTAACAGTCAGACGCACGATAACATAACGATGTGAAGATATGCTTTGGCTCATACCACGGCAAGCACAATCGTTTGTGGCTGCAGCCTGGGTTGCTCTTCGTCCATAACAAACAGAATCGGCTGTACAGCTTTCTTCGAGGGCGGTGATGCAGGGTTCTATATTCCTTTTTTGCGCAGGCCGACGGGGGTGGTCGTGTAAAATCATTTTCGCTCATCGCTGCCGTTCTGCCTACCTGTTTGCTGTACCTATTACGTCGCCGCCACCGCATGCTTCGGTCGCTTTCTAATAATCCCCACTTGTTACAAACTCAGAGGTTTTCGCACTGTTAGCCGTCGTTTTACACGCCGGGTTTGATGCGCCTGACATGTCAGGAGTGACATCGCTTGTAGTATTAGCGCGACGTTGCTTGTCTGCAAGACGGTGCCGGACAAACAAGCGTTATCAACGCCATAATTATAACGGCACATTCCATTTATTTCGTGGCTACCGTGGCTTGCGCAGAAAAGGTCGGGTTGACTGCGATAGCTTTTCTTGAGTCAAATAAGGGAGCTTTGGCTCAATCGCTTGCAGCGCTAGCAATGCGGCCTCGTCTGCAAGACCGGTGCATGAGAAACAAGCGTTAGGACAGCCAGAATTTGAAAAATGCAGCATAAACTAGACCAGCCACCACACGGAATTCAGGCGCAGTGGGAGAGGGCAAGGTGGGCATGCTTTGGGGTGACGCCACAGGCATTGTAGTAGTAAAGGAGGCGATGACTAGACACAAGCGACAGTATTCGTTGACAACTTACGTAAGTATAGAGTTGTTTTAAGCACCCCCAACACCGCCCGCCGAGATAGCTCAGCGTTAAAGCGCCCGTTTACTGTTTTGTAGGTCAATGGTTCGATTCCTCGTCGAAACTGGTTTTTTTTACGTGAGGGTTTTATTAGCTCTTTTTTTTACGACCAGGGTAAGCGCCTGTTCCTTGCTTTCTATCACGCCGACATTTACCGCCCTCTTCCTAAACGTTTTCTCGCACCTTCTCTCTTGAGAAGGCCGTCGTGAAAACAAAACCAAAACAAACGTCAAAACCTCTTTACAATATCAGTATATATGCCAATTACTTTATGTGTATTCAATTTTTGTGTTTAAAAACCTTAAATTCAAATTATAAACCTATTTCAGACTTTGAAAGCAGAAAGATAATTACCAACATTACAGTACTAACACAATTTTCGTTAAACATAGAGGTGTTGCATTTGAAGTCTTGCAACTATCTCTCACTTTTTGTGTGTTTTTTCATGGCGCTTTGTGCCGAGTGGTTGCTGTTGTAATTTGATCAGTTTTATATATTTCAAGCTTAAATCATAGTTATAAAAGCTTTATGGGTGACGTCTACCCTTTCAACCTACGCGTGTGTTGAACATGGGGACCCCGGAAGAACGATCATCGCCGGATAAAATACTGCGCGTCAAAAGTGGATGACATTGCATCAGAACAAAGCGTGTTCGTGTGTCCGCGAGATGAAGACGACAGTGAAGGAGAATTGTACGTTGGAAACATCGTTTTTGCTCGGGTAAGTACGCATTTTTTATTATTCGGTATTTGGTTGGAACGAGTTCTGGTGTTAATGGGTCAGTAACATCAGTAATTCGCTAGACCCCCATCTCGTTTGCTGTGAGAGCCTACGTGAGTTAGTATACATGTGTGGCGCCCAGTCCACCGTTTCCGCAGAAGTCAGCATCAATTTACGCTGAAGCTAGACCTTGGCTACGATGCTCGCGCTGTGTTACACGGCGGCTAATAATTTCACATCACGCAAGGCTCTTTAACACCGGGGCGTTTGTTTATGTGTCTCTCAAACAGTGTCTTTGCGGTTGCAGATCGCAGTTGCAATTTCGCGTGAGTGGCACAACGCTGTGATTAGTCCTCCCTCGTGAATACCCGCGGTATACCAAGAAATAACATGAACAGGAGGTTCCCTGGAACTGCATGTGAAAAAGCGTAACTATTGTGAGCAATATGAAAGGAAACACAGGGACGCGTGGCAAACAGACTCGGAGCGAAACGCGGATGGCGCTGTTAAAATCAAAGGGGGAAGGAGGGTGCTCTTCCACTAACTGTTGGCACTCCCACCACGCTGGGATTTCTACAAAGCAGCAGCTAACGTCATTTCGCAGATAATATGGTATCGTCGCAGAGCCGATAAGACGCACGGCGGGAATGGGAAGAGTTGTTAGAACAGCGTCCCCCTTTCCACTCTGTTTCCGATGGCGGCCGCTGCGTATCACGCATAGCTGGGTCTGAGGGTGTTTTCTATGCGTTCCTGTGCTTCCTTTCATATTGCTCATAATAGTACACTTGGTTCCTTGGCTGGCGTCTCGTAGGTGTTGTGAAATCTCCCCCCCTACACGAATTCCGTGCAGTGCGCTTCGCAGCTATTGCGCTCGCGAGACCGGCGACCGTACGCCTCGCGGTCTTCGGGCCGTGAAGAATTCACATACGTGCAAATTGAAGGTGAAATGCGCGCATGTGGCTTCGCAAAAAGTTAGCATACTCTCGGGGTAGTGGGGGAGATTTCGCAACGCCTACGAGGCGCCTGCCGATTCCGTCAGAGTAGCTCTCGGGAAGTCTGGGGCTTGAAATCAGAGGCATATGTATTGTTTAAATTAGTGCAGAAAATTGAGCGAATTCGCAAGTTCTCATTTTCGCAAAACCGCAGGCCATACAGAGGCTAACAAGAAAGCTATAGGCACTCACTCAACTCGATTTATATTGGAGAATTGAACGTGCAAATACAAGTCAGACATTGAAATGGAGGAGCCTCAACTATCACACACCAGTTCCGATTGAAAGCAAGGGATACAGATGAGCTGCTAGCATGCGTTCCATGCAAATTAGCTCAGCAGTGAGCTTTGCATATATCATGCATACCCCACTCACAGTACCTGCGGGTCTAATAAATAGATTCATACTCTGGCCTAAATTTCACTTGGGGTGTTCCGGGAATGTTCTTATTAATGCCTTGGAGGTTACTGTCTTTAAACGATTAAAAATCTAGTTGATGTAAGCATTCGTGCTTTGTGTGTGCTGTTCTTGTATTTCAGCAAGTGTCTGCACACTCACAGATTATGCACCTGCAGGTGCTGCTGCTGGCTGTCCTGGGTCAGCTGCCTTCCAGTCCAGTATCAAAGGCTTTGCCAGGGCCCCCCTTGGCCAACCGACACTGCACCTGCTGTACCCAAGTACTGCCTGGCCTTTCGTTGGTCCTCCATACGCTTTGCCGCCAGGAATGGTCATTCATCCATCATCTGGCCGCTTGGACCACCCGTTCAGAAGTCAGCGCATTTGCTCGACACATCGGTCCAGGCACTGCTGCCATATCGGTGCACCCACTGATTATGTACTTTCAGTTTAGTTATTGCATGTTGTGGAACCAGCCATGATGTATACCTGTTAGCAGTGCTGTGGCCTCTGATTAGTTGAAACATTTTCATGAAGCAGTGCTGTGCGTTTGGAGCGTGTCATTGCTTAGCAGAGATATTGAAGAGAATCTGGGGCCGTTGACTAAAGGGCAAGAAGAGAAATTGAACTGACTTTGAAGCAAGTATTCGTATGTAATCAAGCCAAGCAAACATTTAGGATCTTTCGATATGGTTTTGAACTGGCAATACAAACTGGTCTACTTCAGATCATACTGGTATTATTCATACTATACCGAAAAGTACATCCCGCAGTCTGTAGAATTCTAACAGCGCTTTTTTTGCAGTCTCTTATGACTGGCACTATTCTCAGTGATTGGATTATAGTCGAGGCAGCACCAATCTTTAAATGGGGAGACGGTACTTCACCATTAAATTTCCCTAACAAGCACCATATGCAAGGTCGGGAAACATTTCATCCACTCTCAGGTCGCTAATTGTTTATAAAATCTCAATATCACATTCAAGTATCACCACGCTTTTCACAAGGGTTACTTGAGAAACACAACTTTCAGGATTTGTTCACGATCTACATTGATCCATTGACGCAGGCTTACAAACTGCGGTAGTTTTTCTGGATTTTTCTAAAGAATTCAATCGCATTGCACACCACAGACTACTTCTCAAACTTCACCCTAATGTCCTCACTTGAGCGAAAGATTTTCATTCTCAAATGCAGTTTACTTCTAATAACTATATACTTCTTTTGCTCGTGCCACTTTGTTGTCCCCCCAGGAAGGTTGCTTGGTCCTGTCTATCTTCCATGTTGCATATCCTCCCATGTAGGTCTATTTGCAGATGATGTTGTAATTTATCACACAATTTATTTCAACTACTACTGTCAATGCTTTCAATCTGATCATAATACAATTAACTCCTGGTGCTGCAAATGGCTAATGTCGCTTATCTCTAAAACAAAGTGCATGACTTTAACGGTGGCAAGTCTCGAAATGTAAATACTTACTTCACTAACAACAGCCTGATTACCTCTTGAGACAAAGGTGTTTTGGTAGGCCGGTAGGGGAGGGGGGATTGCATGGTGGATTTCAAAAGGTAGATCGATTGGGAAAATAAGACGTGTGATTAATATTTGCATTTGCACTCCAAAACTCGCTTTATTTTATATGTTTAACCCACTGCAATGGCTAGGGTGGTGTGCTGTGGAGGCGAATGTCGTTTAGATACCGCGTGGTGTGGCCGCTTTTCAGATGGAGGAAACACGTAAAGACGCCCGTGTTTTGAGATTTCGGTGCGCACAAAAATACCCCGGTGGTCAAAATTAATGCGAAGCCTTCCCCTACAGTGCTCCCCATATCGCAAGTGTAGCTTTGGCGGGTTAACCACCGTTTTTTTTCATGTTTTTGGTATATTACCAGCTGCTGTAGCAGGTGCAACATAAAGGTGATATACATAATGTTTTCAAGAACTAAATATAAAGGCCATATTGAAGTGCGTTTATGGGTCTATCTTATAGCAGTAGTGAAAGGTTATATACTCTGGTGCAGGTTAAGAACGGCAATGGCTCATGTGGTGTAGTCCAGTGTTTGACGGAATGCCGTGTAGGCAGGTAAAAGCATTATTGCAGTGATGAAACGTAGGTCACTGACCAAGTCAAGAAAGCATTTAACGGTTTGGTGCTTGTTCACGGTGAGCATGTGCCGTGGAAAACGAAGCTATATATTGGGCATTACGCGGCGCAATGAGTTTGCATAGATATGGTGCAGATTGCAATCCATTATGTTGATAATGTTGGGCCTCGTCTGAACGATGAGGGACTCGAGCAGTAATCGAGAAGATAGATTGCACTCAGTTGTCAGTAATTTTGTCTTGTTCCAGTCGACCACGTGTCCCGTCCTCTCACGGTGCTCTGCCAGTGGGCTTGTTTTTGCATGGCCCTTGTTCACTTCGTTCCAGTGCTGCGTTAATCTTCTGTGCATATTGCCCGTTTCCCCAATGTACACTGATTTGCATTCAGCGCATGGAATCTAATAAACAATACCCGGACGCTTGGAGCGTGAGAGGGGGTCTTTCACGCTGACAATGTCAGAACGCAGCTTGCTAGTCGGCACATGCACGATGTATGCACTGCGTTTCTTGAAAATGTGTGCGAGAGTTTCACCGATGTGTGGAACGTAGGTAATTGATGCACGTTTTGATGCAGTCCTTGTGGCTGCCTAAAGCATTATATTCAGAAAGAAGCGAAGAGGGCGACTAGCAGGAATCTGCATTGACATTAGCAGGCAGAAGCGTCCACAAGGCCTGTGTCAAAACGTGCTGCAATGCTCGTCCTACACATCAATCAAGCTTTTGCACGCATTTTCAAGAAACACAATGTGCACATCGTGCACGTTCCCACTAGCAAGCTATGTTCTGACATTGACAGCGTGAAAGACCCCCTCTCACGCTTCAAGCTTCCAGGTGTTGTTTATGTTTTGAATGAAAAAAGTGCCATTTAAAGGTGACACCTCCTTCCTTGCCGATTTCTGATGCCTGATTGTTCAGTTTGTCGGGATAAGTTTAGCAGATTGCTCACATGTCTAACCTGTATTTGTGCTTGAGCAGTCAAAAGCTAGTGTTAGCAGTGAAGTAGGTGAAAATTGTAGTCTGATTGTAGTTGTGTGCAGATTACCTACACTGTGTTAATTCGTAGAAAAGCAAAATTGAGGTAACCCTGCTAACTGTTCCGCATTGCAGCATTTTATTATGCGAACGTTAAAGAGTTCAGCTGCTTGTTAAAGGTGAAATAAACAGTGGTACAAAAAAAAGAGCACCTACTAAACAGAAATATCTTCACAATCGCAGGATGCCAACGGTCCACCTACCAACTTGTGTCCTGCATCGTTTCTGCTGGCTGGAGCGGCTCATGGAGCATTTTCAAGCTTCTCAAAGTTTGTGGTCAAGCGCTCCTCCAAGTGAAAGATGCCGCTGAGGGATCTTTTGTTTT
Organism: Haemaphysalis longicornis; assembly: GCF_048455015.1. Lineage (NCBI taxonomy): Eukaryota > Metazoa > Arthropoda > Arachnida > Ixodida > Ixodidae > Haemaphysalis > Haemaphysalis longicornis. Next base: position 142,362,281 of record NW_027526407.1, read on the forward strand.
AATGCCACAATTTCGCGTGCTCAGCAGCAAATTTACTCGTAAGGCTTTTTAAATATTCATCACCCAAGAGGGCATGTTACCTTCGTCTTCGGTTGAATTTGTCTGCAGTCAGGTTATTTGTGACAGAAACAAGTGGACCACGTCGTGAGAGTCATTGAGGCCTTGTTGATTGTGCATGCTTCTGAAATGACATTTTCATTAGGCTGAATACTTTCCGAATATTACGATTTGTGAAGAAATTATGGTAAAAGTCATGATTAGTTGTACTACAGTGCAGGAAGGAAATGCCAACATACGTTTTAAGTGCCTCTGATATTTGAGATTGTTGGCTGGTGAGCAATAAAACAAAACTGAAATTTTTTTAAAGTAAAATCAAATATTTGTTGTCACCAGTGCATGACCATAGTAAAAGCTATCTAGTCACCAAATTTAGAATGAGACATGAAATTCCCAGAAAAATAGGGAAATAAACTAGACAGCTCGCTACAATAAACCAATTCGTAAAATTCCTCAATGTCTATAAAGTGATGGTTCAGGCGGGTTATTTAAGATGTCTGTTGTTTACACACCCAACTTGCAGGGAAGCACATGAGCTCTCAATATGAACATGTTTTTAGTGAAGACCGTCTTCCTTCATTAAGCAGCTTTGCACATTGATGCCAGTCTGATAAATGTAGTCCTGAATTTTTGTTATGATCAATCTTTGTATGGGAACCATATATTTTTATATTATGTCGCTGTGTATTTCTGAAACTGTATCTAGTCACTAATTCCAATTTGTTGTGGTCAGGTTTTTTCAACTAATTCGTAGCTTTTTTAACAATATATGGTATATTTTGTGTGCCTAAAGGAATGCCTCATTGCATGTTTAGCCTATGTAGTGTTAAAAGCGGACATTTTGCTTCAAAGTGGAATGTCGGGCTAGCAACACGGTACTTCGCGTGCTGCTCACTTTCATTCATGCATTTATTTTTTATGTTATCATTTAAAATTAAGAGCCAACCAATTTGCTGTCATTTTAATTTTGTCACCTACTTTATACTTCCTTTTTTTTCAACTTTCTCTAAGGATTGACTATCCATATTTTTATGATACCAAGGCGTTGGACTGGGCTAGCTGGTACATGTTTGAATGGATGAAAAACCATAGGAAAACCCAGGACACAGAAGAGAACGACGGGACAAACTTGTGCCGTCATTTTGTTCTAACTGTTTCCTATGTTTACCACTGGTTTTTTATGCATTCAAACATTTTTTATGAGTTTGTTGAACAGTGATTAGTTTAGGTGCTCAAACAATTTTTGGCTGCGAAGGCTCCCTGTAGCATTTATATAAGGGCTCTCTGCTCTTTTTTTGAGCCAATACCCCATCACCAGTCTTCATGAGGTGGTCTTTTGTAGAAATGAAGTTGAAATAAATATTTGTTTGCATTGCTTTACATGTTTTGAAAGAATTTCTGGTTCATTCTTGTTTCTTTCAACCCTGTTTCAGAATCCTGCTTAAGGCATTTCCTCTGTTATTTTTTTTTCAGAACCAGGAAGGGTGCTCATCCTCGGTTCTTGCTGAAGCAGCAGTATCCATACTTCACACGTGAGCTCTGAACACACAGTAATTATGGTATGAAACATTCTACCAGTATAAGCTTGCTTTGTAGACGTCATTGTAGATGTCAAAGCTCTTGACAGTGTAGTCCAATGTCTGGTGTAACGGGCAATGTCTACAACTTGTAAAAATTTATTTTGCGTCTCTAATGTTTGAGATTATTTTAAAATGCACGTCAACTACTATTTAGAATCGCTGTCTAAATTGGCAGCCATTTTCCTGGTGGATACAGAAAGTGAAAAAGCGCATGTGTAGAGATTTCAGTGCACCTTAAATGTCCCAAATTTGCTTAAGGTAATCCAAAGCCCTCCTTGTGGTGCACTTCATATCCCATGTACAGTTTTGCGTAAAAACAGCTAAAAATTTATGATCAATTTAAACTTATTTTAATGTTTCTAAATGCAAATATTCTCAGTTTAAGCTGCAATATTTAGAGTAAAATATTTTGTAACAATTATATAGCTACCAAAGGTTTACAGAAAAGCTTTTTGCTTTTGGTTGTGCGCCTTCTTATCAAAAGAAAAATGTTGTTAAGAAAGGCAGAAGAAACCCAACTATGGAAATTAGCAAACCCTAAAGCTGCGGATAGACTGAATGTTTTGTAGAGAATCTTTTGCTGATTTCAGTTCTAGTCAACTCTAAAAAAGTCTATCGACGTAGAATGCTTGCCGTGACGCACCTCGTAATACTAGACAAAACTAATGGGCCCTGGTTGTTGGCTTTTCATTTGCAACAGTGACAAATGACCCCACATCCACCTGCAGAGACATAATGCAAGGCACCATGTACAAGCTATCCTCATGATAAAATAATGTTTTATGAACAATGACATTACATTTCAACCATGGGCTTCACCAGGGAACTTGTATGTATTGTTCTGTGATGTTTGCAGTTCTTGTTATTGCTATGTGGGGTCATTTAGTCTGAAGGTATGCTTATAAAACTCCATATACCACCAAACCTTGCAAGTGCTGTACCATATGAATATTTTTTCGTAAAGCAAAAAGAATAATGCAAACGAAAATAAATGGCTTGGGTACCCAACTTTTGTAAGAAGATTATGAGCCGAAGTACAGAGGGAACTATATTATGAGCCGCATTACGGAGGAAACTATACATTTTGCATTTGGTCTTCCTTCATATTGAACCTTCCTGCTAAGCTCAAGAATAAGGCACTAAACATTGCAGGTAGCTACCTTGATTGGAAGTTTGATGCAATACTGAGAAGCCAAGGGTTTTAAGGTTCAAGGAAGTTTTGTGTGTTGTGTGGTTGAAGTGTTGCACACCTAATTGCTTTCACTGCACAGCATGGTTGGGCTGTGCAGTGAAGCTTGAAGGATGTGTACTGCAGTTCGGCAAAGTGAACATATAATTGGTTTTTTACGAAGTTTTGGATAATCAACTGCCTCTGAAGTTATAACTCTGTACTGAGATGTGGCTCCTGACTCTTTAAATTGATGTTTTAACAATCGGTGACACAAGTTCAAAGAAATTATCAGCTGACGTTGAGCTTCAATGGAATGTCTCACAGAACCAAGCTTTGAGAGCACGAATGTTTCATACCATAATCGTGTGTGATATTGTGCAATATGTGGTCTCACACCTGCTGCACCATTTGTGAACCGAGGATGACGCACCCTTTTTGTACCCCTTTAGGTGGGTGCTTTTGCAGAAGATGCTCCTACAGATTGGGGTGCTAAGTAGCACCCTAGGATACTTTTAGGCGGAAAAGGGTGTTATAAGGCACCTGTCTTCTGGGGTGCGTCACAAAGGGTGCTCCTGCGGCGACAGAATCCAAGCACCCTAAAGGGTGTAAAATATTCAGTTTTTAGGGTGCTCCTGCGGCGACAAGCTGAAGCACCCTTTTGGGCGTAGAAATTTTTAGTGTGCATCTGCTGTTGGAGAACGGGTACGCGCTGTATAAGACGCACCTTTTGTTGTTACTTTCTTCTTGTAATTTTCTCTCGCTTTTTTAATTTTCTTGTTTTTTATGCCTCTCCGTCAGATTACCTTCATTTACGTCCATATGACGTAAAAACGGGATAACGCCGCTAAATACGCATTTTTGTGCAAATGCAAGGTGTCACACCGTTCTGTCTTGGGGGCCATCCGGCTAGGGAAGCTACACGTCAAAACGCAAAGCGTCTGCCCATCTGAAAGTGTTTCTTTTTTCTTTTTTTCAAAGTGAAAGCAATACAAACATATTGGTATACAGACGAGGGTCCCAGAGTCAAGAGCCTGAAAGGGCACCCTCGAATATGAATATGTATACGATAGTTGCGTGGAAGCAGCGATTGGGCACAAGAGCCCTTCCGATTAGTACGCAGTGTAAATGACAAGAAAAATTAGCTTATCGTGTACAACCACTCAAAATGGCAGCCCGGTTATTACAAGAACTAGTTCAATCAATTCGTGAATAACAAAATAAAACTCAAAGGCATATGAGAACTCTAGGAAAATATGCAATTGATAAGAACAAGGAAGAAGGTATTTATTACAGCAAAAGAAATTCTCTGAGATTTTTTTAAAAGCAAGTTAGGGACGAGAATGAGTTACTAACCATTGGTAAATTATTACAAAATTTGACAGCTGCAAAAAAAGTGTTTTTCTTCCCGTAATTAGTGTGACGAGTCGGTAGTAAATGATTTTGATTGCTAGAAAACCTAGTGACGCTTTTGCTGCACGAAATAGGAACGTCGATAAGGTTGTATGAAGAGTGCAGCAATTTGTAAAAAAGACATTCCTAAGTTGTAGGGAAATAGCGCTTTCATCGATAGCATGTTATTCTGACGCAGTAGCCCTGAGGCAGAGGAGCGACATGAACTAAATGTTATTATGCGAATACATTCGTTTGGGATATGTTGCACAGATGTAACGTGAGAAGAGTACGTGTTGCCCCATGAGACAATGCCGTAATTAAAATGGCTGTGAACGAAAACAAAATACAAAATAATACAGCTTGATGAGAAAAAAAGCAACGGCCCTTAATTAAAGCTCGTATGCCGGAAGTTGTGTTCTGCTTGAAATTAGAAAAAATGACAACAAAATATAAGGTGAAGGTCGAGGCGAATGGCAATAAAGGTAACATCGTCGGAAGATGTGATTTAAAGAGGTTCAAGGTTTCATTCCGGAAAAAACGTGATGGGTTTCTGATAAAACCTAGAGACAATGAATTTAGTTTTTTCAGGTTAATCACTGAATGGTTGCCGCAGCACCACTTTACAACGTTATTAGTACGGCATTCAAGTATGACGTGGGACAAATTAAGGATTTATCAGATGAAGAAATGGTTGTGTCATCCGCATAGAAGACGCAATGGGAAGAATTAACGCTCTGGGAGGCAAAAAAAGACTGAAGAACACTAAAGCAGAAAAAAATCCGGCAAAGGACCCAACATTGTCCTCTGGAGCACACCTAGTTTGAGAAAAAGCGTTAGTGACATATACAGAGTAGTGTCTGTTAAGTAAATAGTTTTTAGAAATATTAGTGGTGGTCCTGTTATGCCATAAGCTTCCAGTTTTTTAAATAAGATATTATGATTAATTGTGTCAAACGCCTTTGTAAAGTCGAAATAAACTGAACCCACAAAATGTTCGCAGTCAATACATTTTTAATCAAATCCGTTAGGGAAAGGAATCCTAGGTTTGTAGAACATCCAGACAGGAAAGTGAATTGACATGGATTTAGTAGATTAGGTTATACAGGTAGCTGTTTAGACGTTTGGCAATTATCTGTTCTGTTAGCTAGCTTAGATAGGAAAGAATGGAAACTGGGCGGTAATTGGATAGTAATAATCGATCACCTTTTTTTGAAAACAGGTATGACTTTAGCTTTCTTCAGAAAAGCTGGAAAGTGGCAGACTTAACGACGAGATTTATTATATGACAGAATGTATTTATGATTTAATCGGAAACTAACTTCAAATGACGAATAGAAATATTATCTAGACCCGGGCCAGTGTTTTTCAGCGTATTAGGCGCAGAGAGCACTTCTGGTGTAACTGGAAATAAAAGGAACGATTGGTTTGCACGGCGCACACCAAGTTGTGCATTCGAAGACTGGGGGGTTTAGGCACGTTGCACCGGTCAGAGGCCACTGTGAGCGCATTACTTCTCCTAATAAAGTTGTCTGTAGCGCATGCTATGGCATCGGTAAAGGAGTGGCGATTCCGCGACGAGTTATCACCCACTGCCTACACGAAGCCATGCCAATGAACTTTGGGGTTGACACGGAGACACGGTGTTAAGAAAGACGGCCGTGATGATTGCATCGGTTCCTCCCTGCCACTTGCATTATCTGCGATCTCACTGGTCGGGTACAATATAAACAGCCAACGTTCTTTTGTCTGCGCCACATAAAGTGTTCATTCTTCTCGGCCTTGTTATCGTCACGTTACGTTGCCTTGTTTGTGTGGGCGCCCGTGCGTGATTCATGATAATCCCGGCTGTTGCTTTCTAGGACAGAGCGCCCACACGCGTAATATCAATGCTATGAACCGACCCCGTGATATTCATTGCACCTTTCCCATCTTTCCTACACAAAATCACCCACGAACAGCCGGGGTATAGAAAACGGCGCTGCTGCTTGCGAGGCAAACATAAGCGCAACGTGCCTATTGCTATGAACGGACGAAAAATAATCACAAAGGGCATTGGCAATGTGAGTGCTTTTCGTCAAGATTATTCCATTGTGGGTAATTTTTGGTATTGAGGCATTAATTCTAGCCGTTATAAGGAAGGTATTCAACAGATTTCATTGTTTTGGGGGTCATTTTTGGGCTTAGAAGATTCATTTTCATAGTGCCGTTTTATTGCCCGTTTTAAGAGAATGCTCAGGAGGCCGAAGTATTTCTTGTACCGTTTAGCTAGATTGGAATTAAAGGGCTGCCTCCTCGTTTTTCTATACAGATTACCCTTTTTCGTATGCTTACTACCAGCCCTTTAGTCATCAATGGACTGTGCGGATAACTGAGTTTTTTTACATCTAACCGTTCTGGTACTTCATGAAACGGCTGTTAAGAATTCAGAAGAGAAGCGTTGGACTGCTTCCTCTGCCCAATCTATCGAATTATGATAGATGCGTGGGTTGTCACGATTTTTATTTAAATCAAACTGCGTCAAATACAGAAGTAACGTGGGAGCTGCATACTCTCGGTACGTCAGCGTCAAAAATAGGCTTCACGGGAGAATAATCCATGAAAACTGCTTCAAGAACAGCTGGAAGAGGTTGGGGTGATATGTTAGATAGTGCATGGTCTAAAAACAATACTTCCACCTCGCCTCGCGGGAACCCCTGTATAGATGCGACGCATAGGCGGAGCCGCGAAGGGACCGCGTTTTATAGCGCGCATAACGTTGAGGGGACTGCGTAAGCCGGTCCCAGTCGATGACGACGCTGGCGTACTTGTAAAGCGGCGTGGACTCTAGGTGTTTGAGCCAAGCGTGGATGTTGCTTCGCCGGAGAACGGCACACCGGTTATATGCGCAGCGCGCCCGAAGGAGAGGAAACCGCGGAAGAGAGAGTACTGCACATGCGCTGGCCCCAGCGCGTCTGCCGCGGCTATGACGCAACGTGCCCCGGCTATGAAGCAACACAATCCAACACAATCCACTTTAATCCAATCTAATCCAAATCCAATCCAAGCCAAGCCAAGCCAAGCCAATTCAATCCAATCCAATCCAATCCAATCGAATCAAATCCAATGCCCCTGGCGAGAGAGTGTTCGCTATCGGAGAGGAGAGGGGGCGAGCGGCGGAAAGCGCAGCTGGCGCGGTGAGGAGAATGGGGGAGGGGTGAACAACGCCGACGACGACGACAACGAGGACGACGCCGGAGGGACAAGGCGAGTGAATCAGATGCTCTGCATCTAATAAAGTGCGAAGGCCATTGCGCACGCTCCTTGTAGGTGCATGTATCAGAGATTAAAATCCAAATCCAGTAAAGCAGTCTGTGTAAGCAGCGTACAAGTTAGATTCGGTGTCCAGTAAGTTAAGGTTTATGTCACCTACTAACAGAACGTCTTTATTTTCAAATTGGGAGCTGGCATAGGATTGTGTCAAGGTTGATCAAAAATTCAGTGAGGTAAGATGACGGGAAACGATAAATGCAGCCAATTACTAAATTTTTACCATGTCGAAGGAATGATCAATCTGTTTGAATCTACACCGATTCGCAAAAATTTGTGGGAAACGACAAATCATGTCTGGGTGTATACGACGCATTAGGTGAAATGAAAACTGCTGTACCTCCATGACTATCCGAAATTCTATGACAAAAGTCTGCTTCATACAAAGAGGAAACTGTACATATTATTCTCAAATTCAGAGAGCCATGTTTCAGATATTCATATGAACGAAAATGAGTTCTTGAGCGTGTCCATGAAACTTTCAATCGTGTCGAGGTTTTTCTTAAGGCTTCGGGCATTAAAGGGACACTGAAGTGATATGTAAACTTTGCGGGATTACTAGCGCAAATTGTAGCCCGGAGTCTCCAGGCCATGTTTCGACCACTGTGGGCGCGTTTACGCGATTTTATTTAGTAGAAAAATAAATTCGAAAATGCTGTCCTCCTCTCTTTACGCTCGCCCATTTTCTGTGGCGTTTTCGTGTGACATTGGGAGAAGCCGAGCTCGTAATTGGCTGCGCTACTGCACGGCTCCCCTGCCTTCAGACAGAGTCAGTCGGCTCAGCGTTTCGTCCTCCCTCCTGCCGCCGACGGGTCGTAGCAATTCGTTCGTGCAGTTGAAACGAAGACAGGACACGTTTGTGAATGGAAGAATGTGCCTTTCTTTACTTGGTTAGTTTGTACACTGTACCTAGCTCCAAGTCAAGGTCGCTTCACACAAGCGCTGCGCAAGCGCACATGCGACGCTTCGCTGACTGGTACGCCAGCAGGAAAATATATGGCCTCTTGACGGTGGGAGAAGAGTCATCGAAGTCAATATAAGTACTAAGGAAATAAAATCAACTGATATTTTTACCGTATACAGCGTAAAACAAGGGTGCGGAAAGCACTTTTTGCGCTGGCCGAACAAGCACAGCGGTCAGCAGCACGACTACGCATCTGCGAACGCTTTTCCGTCTAAGAAATGCAATTGCTAGACGTGATATATTGTGGAAACTTGGGGGATGCTTACTGCACGAGCGCAAAACAACAAATAGTCACCTAAGCTGCTTGAAATGCCGAAACAAAATAAAAGTGTAAACTGGTTATACAATATATACCTTATATTACCAAGGCCAGGTGAGCCCGCCCCGTGGCCGAGTGGGCTGGAGTGCTAGGTATGTCATCAGAAGTGTTTTGCAAGTCGCGAATTCGAATCCCCGCGGGTACGTGGTTTGTTTTTTTATAAGTTAACTTTCTCGTTTTCGCCGATGTTTTCTATACTGAGTTCACCTCTTTTTGGGCCGCAACGTTCATTGCTCCACGAACTAGTTCACCGAACGCGCGCCGGCTGGCACTGGCGCGCTAGCGAGTTCTTGTTGGCGTGCTGTTGCCATAAGCACCGACTGATTGCGGGCAGTGGGCACGGGCCAGATTCAACAGACCCTTGGCCTGGTGCGAACACGCTTTTTACGATACAGGCGTGAGTGAGGCAAGCTACAAATATGGGGGAAAAGCGCATGGAATTTGAGCGTCTGCGGGGACGCGGAGAGCGTTCATGCACTGCGTAGGCCTCGGCTAGTGAATGCTACGATTCCAAGCCATCCTGGGAGGCTTATCTTACGCATTTTACAGCCGACAACATGGCAGAAGCGCGGTACGATGATTCCTGAGATATTGAGAATGTCCATCCAACAACGCCATATATGTTTTACAGAACCGAAACCGAAACCGAAACTTGTTTGATTGCTAACCTTGGGCATCGTCCAATCACGGTGCTCCCTCCTCCCAACGTCACAGCGTTAGTTGGTGCGGCCGCAGCAAACAGCAGATAGTAGTTTTTCTTATTTCGCTCTGTGTAAAATAATTACCGATTTGTCAGCCGGATAAACGATGAAAAGTGTGCTAATTTTAGCCAGTTTACGCAGTGCAAGCAAAAACGGGAGCTTGACAAATTCACTTCAGTGTCCCTTTAGAGTGAATTAGGGAGTGCCTATTGTCAGAAAACCCGAATTTGGCTTCTTCGGGGGGCAGCAAAGCCATCAGTTGCAATGTGGGGGCTGTTACTCAGAGGGGACAGGACTCTGGGTTACATGAAAACCCTCAAGTCACGCTCAGTCGCTAAGCGAAAAACTTTGCTGTCCTCCGTTTTGCGAGCCTTGAAGCGAGTTATCCGTCGACAGAAATTGCGAGTGGTGTTCCTTCTTGAGCTTGAAAGCCTTTGAAAACAATTTTTTGTTATCGAATGTCAGATGCTTATTGACAAAGACAGCTGCATTTGTGTTCCCGGAAAACCCGATGTTGCTTGTGCCCAGCTGTGCTTTCCGCGCCTTGCGAAGGAAGTCACTCTTCTTTTCCCGGGAGCAAAAGCGAACGATTATGTTGTTCTCATTCTAGTTTTTTTTACATGGTGGGAACACAATGTACAACGTCGATGTGAGGAGCCTCAATAGGGCACTGGATAGCGTTCGCCCTGCGCTGAAATATACCATGGGAGTCTTCGCCATCCGTCACAGGCGCTCCCTTAATCTCGATGTTGTTCAGTCTGGACTACTCTTCTAGCTCGGCCGCCCTTTTTTTGATGGCTGCGTTGCGTGCCGAAAGCTCGTTGTTGAACACTATCAGCTGAGACTGTTGGGCATTCATTGTATCGTACTCCTTACGCAAGTAGCTAACACTCTCAGCGAGCTCAGCCTGTCCACCGAGCCCGGAGGTTTCAAACTTCGTTTTAAACTTCTCGGCAAGTGCATCGATCATGCCTTCTAGGTTCTCATCGACCAACGCCTCCAGAGCAGCAATCTTCTTAGCTAGCACAGGAGTTTTAGCCATTGATAGACATTAAATCAGACAGACGAACCCCAAAAAAACTCTGGGCTGCAGTAGTTGCGGCTACACAAGAACAAACAGATCGAATATTGACTCAACCAACCTGAAAACAGAGTAGAAGCGATTCAGGAAAGTGGTCTTGTAGCCGCAAATTTTGCTGCCAAATCAAGCCGGGGTTGCCGTGGACGCGCGTTTCTGGTGTTTTAGGGGCAGGCTGTTGGCGTCTGCTGTCGTCGTCGTCATCGTAATCGTCGTCGTTATCGCCATTTCATGTAGTCACGGCACTAAAACACAAGAAAACTCGTTTACTCCTCGCCTACTAACGCGTACTAAAAAAACACTGGAACACTCGGTTGCGCCTCGCCCTGGAGCGCTTCGTAACGCGTACTGCAAAAACACTGGGACACTCGTTTACGCCTCGCGCTAGGTAAGCTTCGTGCTTCAAAGACAAGAGACTTTTACAGCAAAGCTGTATACCTTTGCCCCCCAACGGTTTGCTATCCGTTAGAAAAAACAACGAGGCGCCAGGAATACACTTATGTACTGCATGGTTCGCCCATGCCCAGGTTTCACGTTAGTGGAGATGGCCCGGCATTTAAAAACAACAGTGGAAGTACAATGTGTTACTAGGAAAACGACCTTTGTAAATTATGATCAACTAATTCTCAAATTATGTTCCCACTTCGGCAAAACCGAAGAGTCTTCCACTAAAAAAGGTACAACGTGTACGCTAAAGACCCACTCTTTTCTTAGTTTACCGATGCTGCCGCGGCCGCCCCATAGAATTAAAGTTTTCCAGGTGGTTGAAAAGACCGCCGAAGTGAACTAAGTGTGGGAGTATGATAAATAATTTCATTTGGATATTAGTGTGAGCTAGTCAATGGCAGTCTTTCAGAGAGCCTATGTACTCATAGCAATGCTTCTCTTGAAAGGCTGCTTGAAATACTGCCGCGAAAGCTGGTTCGAAAGATGTGCAGAACGTCAGTGAGAAAGAGAGTAGAATAAACATTTATTTACCTCAAGAGGACAGTTTGTACTGAAGCTTTAAGGAGGCGTCCTCAGTCTAACATACCTTGAGCGCGGGCGGCATCGACAGCTCCTTGGGCCAGCCGCAGCTAGTCATCCAGGCCGGTGCTCGCCAGGGCACTCTACCAAAGTTCGCCAGTAGAAAGTTCCAGTTTGAGGGGAATGAGTTGTGATTGGTGCTACCCGCTTACCATATGGCACAGCATTACGGAGTCTCCTGAAAATCGGCGAAGGCGGTGTTCTGACGGTGAAAAAGCTTTTTCCGGATAGGACGGTGAAGGTTATTTGGAGAGCGCGTAAATGGAGTTCATGCTCTCGCGGCAGGCATTTGTGTGAGAGAAAACGTCTGCCGCGACAGTCTGTAGTGCTGCGCGATTTCTGCGTCAGAGGTCCGCGGTTGCATGCGCTCGGATTCGGCAACGATGAACCCGGCTCCCGTCGCTCGGTTTTTCAATTCTCGAGCGACAGCGTCTGCCGCCTCTTTTACAGGAATGTCGTGATGTGCCGGACCCCATACAATCTTGATTGGCCTCTTCGGGGGATGATGCTGGATGATGAGCAGTGTTGTGTGTTGTCCAGCCGCTTGTCTTCATCAGGATTATTTTAGCCAGGCACCCTTACGAGTAATCAAACACGTTGGGTCGATTTATTGTTCTATTTTTTTCACTTTGTTTCTCCTTCCGCATTCCGTACATGTGCTATATAACAGGCAATAACTCCTTTAACCTCGCCAACAGTGAATTTTGTTGCTGATTTTTGCGCATTGGCAGAGTTGGTCTCACTTCGCGATATTTTTATTTCTGTTTCCGTTGTAATTTATTGAGTCCTTTCATTTTGTCTCTGCGCTTTGGAACCGTGTTTAAGATAAATATTTTATTAGTATCTCACTTTTATATTTTTATTGTTTTTGTTAGTTTTAATCGTAATTTTTATTTGGTGTTTGCAAAATAGCGTTGACTCAAATATTTCTATTTGCACTAATACAAAAAATAAATGTGCTCACTCTCCCATTTTACCATTTTTGTTTTGATGCAGGCAGTTTCACACTCGTTTTGTTTATGCGATTTTTAATCGCGTTGTCTTTGTTCTTTTGCAGGCTTTTTTTGTCTATGGGGACGCCGTGTCAGATGAATTTTTTATTCGTTAGTTCGCTTTCACATTTTTTCAACACCTTCTATTTTTTTCCACTTTGTCCCAAACTTCTCTGCTTCCAATTATCTTCGTATTTACTCTGATTATTAAATGTCTTCTTTCCACCCCTTAAGTATCCTTGTGTACACAAAGAGAGTCGCACAGTCCTGGCAAGGAGAAGGTCATAATCATCAGCCTGTCTACGCCCACTGCAGGGCAAAGCCTTTGCCACGGATCTCCAACTATCCCGGTCCTGTGCTAACTGCAACCAACTTATCCACGCAAACTTCTTGATCTCATCTACCCACCCAACTTTCTGTCACCTCCTGCCACACTTGCCTCCTCTAGGGATCCACTCTGCTACCCTTAATGAGCAACGGTTATCTTGCCTTCGCATTAGATTCCCTGCCCACGTCCAATCTCTGTTAAGGTAACTTTTCGGCCCAAGGATCACATACGTTTACCGCCAGGAAAATCCGAACTGCTTTAGCGTTCAAATGACGTAAGCGCCGACATTAGTGTACGTGGAAAGCCGTACTCCATGTGGCACAGAGATATTGTCTGTCCAGTCAGTTGCTGTGATTACGCGTCCCGGCGTTCTATACCTTTAAAGCCACTGTGCCGACGTCAGAAGCTTTAAATTCCCCGTTGTTTGAAAAAGCGGTGTTGTCGTTGTCTTCCGGTTAAAAAATACGGACGCGCTGTAGGAATAAACAAACCTACGAAAGTGTCCCTTTTTCTGCGAGAGTGTTGATGTAGAATAATTCTGTTAAAGACAATATGTTTCACCTGAAATCTGGGTACACAAAGTTCAGATAGTAATTGAACGTGGGTTTCCAGAGTTGGCGCCGAGTTCATTAAAACTTACTACCCAGCGACATAAACCTGTTTCACGCGGTGAAACAAGCGTTAGTCTACTGGGTGTGGCTATGACCCCAGCACAGCAGGCGAACGTTATGGCACCTGTTTAGAGTTGGTGCATGAAGGCACAGACAATTCTGATTCTGTGGAAGCTGTGGCGGGGAGCGTCGCTAGCCTGGCTGCCGAAGTAGTGTGCGGCAAAATACGAAGAGACGCCTATAAGAGGCCTTTCATAAGTATCGCCGGGAAAGCCGTAATGCCTTCGCAATGAAAGCGCGTAAGCACGCTTGTGTTCCTCGGGAATTTCTTCTATTGGAAGGCACTTATATTTATCGGGCTTTCCCCTGCTCAAAACGCAGTGTTTTCTCCCTCGCGGGCCCAGATGTGTTTCCTGAGGGTAGTGCGCTCCTGTGTGATGTGTTGAAGTTCAGCTGTTTACGCTAAGCCACACACCGATCGTGCCTATCGTAGCTCTTAGTGCGAGAGACCACGTGACCAGTGCCACGGCTATGGTAGCGAGGAGACGGCCTGCTGCTATACATAGCTACCTAAATGGAGTGCTGGTGCAATCGTCGTGGATATGCAAGCGCGTAAGCTTTGCAGTATTCATGCAAACCGTGTGAATAATTTCTAGGGTGGCAATAGAGCGTTTTCGCGGTGGTTTGTCGAAAAATCGGTTGGCTTTTGAGGATTTTTTTAGGATTATTTTCAGACGAGGACAATTTGCTGCCGTATAGATGTGACGTTATGGCAAGTTCAGGGCACTTGTTGGAGCAGTTCACAAGTGACGAGGCCGGTGCCCATATTGAGAAAGCAGAAGTCTTTATGCAAAAAAGAAAATAGGAAAAAGTGAAAAAAGAAACAGATAAAGCTGTCAGGAAGTCAGACTCAGCACACGCTCACCTTCTAGCAGCTAGTACATCGGGAGTTCGAGTCCGCGTCCGAGGGACATGCACAACAGGCCTCACAGTTTTTGGCGTCAGCGGCTGCTGCGTTGGTAGTAGTTTCAGTCCATGGCGACAACCGCAGGCGGTTGGTACCGTTGACTCGGCATGGCCCAGGTATCCTAGAACAGTCACGGCGCCATGAGGACGCTATCGTGGATTCACCCGAAGAGGAATGATTTCGATGCCGCCATCTAGTGGGAACAATTTGCACCAAGTAACGCATTAACCATAATTCACGCCTCCACTAAATATTTCGACACCTGTATTACCTTTCCGAGCGCGATTTTAAAGGCGTAAAAGAGCTTTGCGCGTTCATAAACGGATATCGACCATTTGAAGCGTCGAAAGCTAGAAATAGGGGTGGAGATTTTACTCGCCCATCTAAAAAATGTCATTTGTCGTACTCCTGAGCATCATTTAGCACGAATAACGTATTGAACATCAACTAAGATTACTAGATTGCTTGAGCTGTCTCGTAGCCCCCGCGGGGAATGAGACGCAGCCTACTTGTATTAAGCACCCAGGGCAGTGCGTTTGCTCTAATCTAATCAAGACGCAAGAATACACTTCGCCGGAGCAGGGAGCTACGTAGCGACGGTAAAAGTAAGTTACCGTTCACAGTAACTCTCGCTCATGCAAAGTCGACTCCGGCAATGCATCTGTTCAAAATCCGTGAGGGCTGCCAAGCTGGCTGGGAAGGGCATGCAAAGTCGACTCCCGGAATAACGGTACACGCAGCATCTCCTGCAAAAGTCCGTAAAACTGTGAAGATAGCTAACAAAAAGTCGTCGACTCCTCATGTCTGACCAACTTGCTGAAGTGACCATGGTAACGACGACGCTGTAAACAAACGCGGGTAGAACCGCCGCTGTCAAAAATCGCGGACATAAAAGTGAATTCCGGCGGCCAACCATAAAATGGGCGCTTCGCCTCGGACGAGGTGGGACGAGCAGGACACCGCGGTTCGGGCCGTCCGGTCTAGTGGCCGCAGAACCTTACGACTTGCTAGCGCACAGCGAGTGCGCCGGGTCGCCCTTTTCCAGATCGTCTTCCTCCTCTTGTGCCTTCACCCTGGTAATTATAAAAACGTTTAACCAGCATTGCATTGGTTTCGCCTCACACCTCTAGTGGACTGGCCATAGTCTATTGATTCTGCCATCCTATCACATCACATATGTTAGGAATAAATCTCAATTTTCAGCATTATTAACTTAATATCCTACAATACTTGGATGACAACAAATCAATGTTCACCGAACGATGACAAGTACGTCAGATAATTGTGTGGCTGCTGGAACTTGGATAACAACATACTTGGATAACTTGGATACAATACTTGGATAACAACAAATCAATTTTCACCGAACGATGAAAAGTACGTCGTAGAAATGTGCGGCTGCTGAAACTGGGTTTTATAATCAGTTTTCAAGTTTACTTCACTTTTCATTTTTAGAGGTACCTAAATACTTTATTATGGAGCATTAAGTAAGAGGGGTACACAGACATTAAGCAATACTAATGTGTGCAACCAGTGACACATTTGTGAACAATATACTGAGACTAATAACAAATATTGTACAAATGCCAAAGAGGTGTTATAAACACCAAGACGAATATTACAAAAGCTAGTACAGGAACAAAAGAAGTCCCGAAGTTGAGAACTCTCGTTGTGACCTTGTAACATCGTTAGCCTTAATTAAAAAAAAACGCGGCGAACAGTTGCGCAGGTGTGAAAACAACCTACATGATAATCAAGACAAGAAAAAACAATACATGAAGCAGGAACCATGTGATGGCGCTTCCTTCAGTAGAGACACACAATATATCTTGAACAGCAATTCTACAAACCAAAATGATATTCTTTAGTGTTTGGACACGTATAGTCCTGTGAGTAGATAAAATGGAAATACTTTGCTGAATGAATGTAATGTAAATGAACGTAATTTGCTAAATGAATGAATGAATGCTTGACGTATTTTGTTTGGGCGTATTGCTCGACATCGACGAACCTGTAAAATTTGTGGTCTTTACACCGTGTTCTGTGCGCACTTTGGGCCTCAAAAAATTGTTTCTTGCTGGTAAACAAGTGTGATTGGTGTTGGTGACATCAAGGAGGTTGCATAAAACTTCTGGAGTGGAGGCCGCCTATAGCAGTCAACGCGGAAAGGTGAAGACGGGCGAACCGGTCGGCGGCCATATTTCCATGGGCAGAAAACGCGCTGAGCTGGCAGGGGCGTTGAAGTGCGGTCATGTTTTTTTTTTTTGGCTTTACAAGGAAGAAAACGATGGGTAAGCTGGTTTATAGATTACGATATCTGAGGGCAGCCTGAATTCTGCCTTACTCGGAAGGTACCGACGTAAGATATGGTTCAAGCAGCGAGTTCGCATGTGTATATCTTACGGTGGTGAACAGAGTTGTCGCCGCGGGAAAACGCGTAGCGCTTGGCTAAAGGCAACGCCCCTGTTTTTATTTCGATAAACGTTTATTCTGTATATCTAAGGCTATAGGCCGCCCCCCTTAACATTAACATTACCTCATGTTGCACGCCATGGCAAGAGATGCCTCGTTATAAGGTTACTATTGGCCGTGATTTCACGCTGAAAGGGCAGGACATGCGGCAGCGCGATTATTTGACGCTTGTTTCTTTTAGAGGCATTGCTGAGATTTATGAATACTTATTCATTAATGATTAATGAATAATACCGCAGCTCTCACACCCAAGCAAGCTCTGTAGACATAGTTTAGCGGTTCGAATTGTTTTTAGGCAGTACTGCAAGGAATCATATGCATCAGGATATTGCAATCTTTATGTGTACTGCACATGGACGTTTTCTGGTTTAAACAACAGGCCAAGTTTTGTCCTTGCGAAGAAGACCAAATTAAGCACGAGCTTTTGATTGATTGATTGATGGATGGATGGATGGACTGACTGATTGATTGTGGGGTTTACCGCGCCGGCGTAACGCACGTGATGAGGCGCGCCGTAGTGGAGGGCTCTGGATTAAGTTTGGCCACCACGGGATCTTTACGCGCGCCGAAATCTCGTACACACAATCGTTTTAGCTTTTTGCCTTCATCAGAAAAGCGGCCGCCGCGGCCTGGAATCGAACTCGCGTTCTAGGAATGAGTAGCACAATGCCTCAGCCACTGATCCACCGCGGCGGGTCTATTTCCACCTTTTCAATTGTATCTTGCAAAATGAATTATGCACACACTGAAGCTCATCAAAGAAGGTTTTTTATTTCATGTGCACTTGACAGAAAGCATGATCATCATTCGTACATGTCTCGCTCGCATTGACTTTCTTTATTTTTCAAATCCAGGAAGGTTACCTGATTGAATGCAGGACTACATTAACCGCGCACGTTAGCACGATAGTAGCGTGCTATTGATAAGAAAACTACGCACAGGAGGTTACTCAATCACATTCACAACCTCGTTGACTGCGCTTGTTCATACGCGAGCAGCGCGCTATTGATAAGAAAATCACGCGGACGAAGAACGCGGGAGAGCATTGCGGTGCATCAAAGACTTCTACGAAACAGCGCTAATGAGAAAGGTCAGAGTATTCACGTAGGGCCGGATGCAAATGAAATATCTAAAACAAGAGTGCCTTGAATTTTGACGGTAACTCTCTCTGCATTTATATTAGTGCGGAAAAACAATTTGCGGACCACATATTTACAAACATGTGATTTCGCGTAATCAAGGGACTACAGGACCACCACAACTACGAGCGAAAACATTCGCATATCAGCGTAAACAAACGCGTACGGTATGCTAAGTGAGCGGACGGCCGGTGCTACGGCGAATTTTCACTTTACATCACGCACAAACGGCGGGCAAATGTGCGCTTATAACGTTATAATACTAGGAATGCGCTCGAGACCCTAAACAAACAGAGGCCCTCAGTACTTACAGATGAAAGGTGATCCCCGACGTCTTCGTCGCGCGATTAGCGCAGCCGAACGCGACGCACGAGCAGACCATTTCTGCTTTCTACCCCTTGGGAGTCTCCATCCGCGAACGACGATCGAACGAACAGGAGTTTTGCTCTTTGGCAAGAGAGAACTCGGAAGAACAACACATGGGGCAGAGAAAAAATTTCCCCGCATTTCCCCGAAGGGAAGGATGTGAAAGTGCGAATGCACGAGTTGAATTTGCGCGGTTCGGTAATGTTCGCGAAAGAGAGATCACACACACACACACACAACTACAAAGAAAGAAAGATGCATTTATTCACAGACACCTATTTGTGTTGTCGTTGTACTTGATTGCTAGAGCGGATCTCAGCTTGGAAATTTCGTGTCAGTACTCCTTTAAGCGGGTGCATTAGCCCTTCTCACGCCCGATTCCTGGCCAATCCCCCACGTGGGTATGTGCCATGTCAGCGGCCAGGCAGCGCGCGCCCATCTCCCTCCGTTGCCAAGGAAGACGAGGAGATTCCTGGCCAATCCCCCACGTGGGTATGTGCCATGTCAGCGGCCAGGCAGCGCGCGCCCATCTCCCCCCGTTGCCCAGGAAGACGAGGAGCGCGCGCACCCGCAGCTGTTGCTATGCGGACGGCGGCGGAATGCGGACGGCGGCGGACGCTTCAGGCTCGCTTAAGAAGTGCATTCGCACTTAAAATGTGATCATGTCATCTGTTTATTTCAGTTATTTGCGCCCAAGAATGTAAATAATTAGCAGATGTGTGCGGCCACCGCCGCACGCACAAGAGACGTGCGTAGCGCTAAACTAGAAACACGAAGAGGGGAGCATAACCGCAACCACATGCGTCGAAATGAAAGCACGCAAAAAAAAGTGGGTGCGCTTGAAGCTAGCCGCATGAGAGAATCAACTTGCAAAACAAAACAAAACAAAACAAAACAAAACAAAACAAAACAAAAAAGAACGGAAGCAAAGATATAACGTAACCCACCGCAAAAACAAGTACATGATGCGACGGGTGCAATGCGTCTGCCACGACGGAACGAGTTTTCTGCCCACGGCAAGATGGCGGTCGTCGGCGTCAGTTTTCGAGCGCCATCTCCACGCCAGAAGTTTTATACAACCTCCTTGGGTGAGATGCTCCCGTGACAACTCTTCGATGAATGAACGGTTATAAAGAAATTGATGCATAAATAAAGCCAGATTTAAAGTGAATAGTTTGTTTACAGTTGTTCGGGCATAATATTAGTCATCAAATTTTAGTTTTCAAAAAACTTCATAGCTGTGAACTTTAGACTAAGATGACGCGCAAAATATGCGGCACTCACACGCTCTGAGGACGCCTTTTTTATATTTTAAGACTATTCTGTGCCAGAATAATCAGGAGGCAAAAATTAATGAAGCGTCCCAGTGACCGCTTTTTATTGGACTCGGTATTTATCCTGGTCTCCTAACTCAAACAAAGCTCTTACTAGAGGTGTTTTATCGCATTATGGTTAAGGGCTAATCTCTGTAAGCTGCATAAAGCAACGCTTTGAGTAGTACTACAACCCTGCAATGCGGGATATTTGCATAGCCGCCTCTTGACCATGAGGGCGTTCTTGAAGTGTTCAGGCTCTGTGGAAGCGTCTCGTGGTCAGTGGTTCGGCCGACGACTAGATTCTTCCGCACCGTTGAGGAGGCCTCTTAACGGAGAACTAATTAAACTTCCACAGGCAACGAGGCTTAAGTAATGAGATGAATTAGATAGCGCCCTTCGGATCGCATAGACTAATATTCCTACTCTGGCAAAAGTGCGCTGTCCAACATGGTCTTGTCGTGTTTTTTGTATGCTTCTCAGCACACAATTTCTCTTCCCGGCTTTGGGAGCAATCCAATGGGCTCTTGAAGGCTACTGCAAACAACTGGTCAGCTGTACTTTGAACATTAAGAACGGGAAGCAGAATTGCTCGGCAAACTCCGGTTTTCATCGTTTGTCAGGGCCAACCCGATGTCACTAACCATTGACGCAGTGTCATAATACGTGTCCGGCGTTCTTTTGCGTCCTTCGGAAGCAGTATTACAAGAGAAAGCCTTTTAACTGTAATGTAAATATAACAACAGGCATTTTTGTGTGAGTTGGGGTATCTGACCCGCACCCATACCGAGGTGACGACCTTACAAAAAAGGACAGAAAAGACGAAAGAATTAGCGCCTTCTCTGTCATACTCGTCTTCTTTTTTACTGGTTTTTCTCTCATTTACTGCTTTAAAAATGTCTAACCAAATCCCCCACATTGACGCGCATGAATTTCAATACAGCCGCATTGAAGTTGATACTAATAAGCGACATCGTAGAATCGGCTGCAGTTGCCAATCCTGGAGTAAACTGTATTCGTCAGCCATCTATTGAACTATCTTTAAGAAAGATGGCGTGCTTGGAAATCCGCCATATTCAGAGGGGACGATAAAATGCCGTGTGCTTGTTTATCGTGTTTGTGCCTTTTCTCGTTATCATTTTGTTTATCTCTACGGTATACATAAATTGTTTCATAAAACTTAGCTATTGATACATAGCGCTTTCCCTTGTTCTTTGGTTGCACTAGTTATTCCTCAGTTAGAATACAGTAAACAAACTAGCTCTTAATAAGAAAGGTCGCTGCCTTACAGCGAATGCGGTGAAAGGACCGGTCTTGCAAAACTAGCCCGTCTTTCCTTCTCCGCTTTGCGCTCCCTACCCTCTCGCCCATGTCAGGAAGAATCGAATGTATTGTCCACCAGTTCACTTTACTCACCTACGGTGCAGAAACTTTGAGGCTCACTAACAGGGTTCGACTTAAATTGAGGAAGACTCAGTGGGCAACGGCACGGAAGGTGATAGGTGTAACCTTTGTTGGGACAGCGCGCAACGTTTCTTTTATGTTCTGTTGTTAGTTATACTTTGAACGTAACGAGTCCGAGCACTGGTCGTCTTGTGCTTGCTTTTATCTTGATTTTCTGAGCCATTTGAACTCATTGTTATTTTCGCTTGCTATCGGGAAAACTAACGTACTCCTTACTCCTAATTAAGAGAAGGTCGGTCCTGTCAATTATGCACTCAGGCTTTGTTTTCATTGTGGTTGAGGTTTTTTGGGCGTACATAAAGTGGACATGCATGACCCAAGACGTCGTCGAATTCAAACTTCTTGAATGGCCCCAGCACGTGGCCCCATTTCCGAAACAAACACCTTTTAAACAGTAGCTCGGAGCAAAAATGTGGAGAAATGCAGAGAATCGTCAATAATGCGTAACCCGCCGCGATTGCTCAGCGGCGAAGGGGTCGTGCTGCTTAGCCTGAGGAAGCGGATGAGTTCCGTGTCGGAGAAGCTGTCTTTCTGATAGACGCGAAGAGCGAAAACACTGGTGTGTCTAGATTTTAGTGCATGTTAAATATCCCCTGTATATGGTATAAAACTATTACGGAGATCTCAACTATGGCACGAAGTTTAGCCCAGGTGTAGTTTGGGCGTGTTAAACACCACAATCAATCAATCAATCAATCAATCAATCAATCAATCAATCAATCAATCAATCAATCAATCAATCAATCAATCAATCAATCAATCAATCAATCAATCATTAAATCAATCAATCAAATAGGCGTAGCCGTTCTTACTCAGCTTCTGCATTCTGTTTTGTTTAGAAACACATTTGGTCATCGGTAACCAAATACGTTGTATCACTCTAATATTTTAAGGTTGTTTTTATTTCTTCTCACCAGTGACATACATACATACTGTTATAGCGATTGTATCAACTTCGCCAATACATTTTTCTGCAGATGCAGGGTTTTTACACTTCCCTTCTGCGAACTATCTGCTTTTATGCTACAACGACGATTGTGTTAACTCCACCAAGTACGCATTTTTTTCAAAAATGCAGAGTTCTGCACGCATTTTTGGTTTTCGTGATTTTTTAATCCTGTTTCTGTCATTGGTTTCTACTTTTTTGTCTGTTTCTCGCGTTGGCGGGGTATATGAGGCCAATTTTTTTTACTTCTTGCTTATTCTTTTAATTTTAGTATTAACAGCAGAGTTGTTTAGACGGAGCTTAGCGTGTCCATCGCACCAAAAAACCTCGAAGTTCACGAAAAAAAGTTGTCAGAGAGGTTCTGGGAATACAACCCCAGACGTTCACGCTTTGAAACAGCCTAACCACTGTGCACCAGGGGTACGGGGTAAGCAGCGGCAAGGAACAAAAATGGCTGTGGCTTTGCTCAGCTAACCTTGGATATGCAAAGCAAAAAGCTTGGCTTAGTCTGGTTGTGTCTTGGTTTCGCCTGGTTAACCTTCGACGTGGCTATATTGCCGACCATGTCTTCAAGCCTTTGGTTCCGCGAAGCGTTCACTGGAGCTCGGGCGAACGCGGCATTCATTCACGGCGAACGCACCGTCGCCGGGCGCGAGAAGTACCCCGTTATCCGAGACGACCCAGCGCCGCCTGCATGGAAGGCTGCGCGGGGTGGTCGGCTGCCTCGGCCGCAGTAGGGTGCCTTGATGCCTGCGCGCTCCGCTGAGGGTGAGGACAGCCGCGTCGTCTGCTACGACGGCCGCCATTACGCCTCCCACCGTAGCGGGGCAGCATGCGAAGCGCACTACCGTTTGCGGTGCTCGCGTATGGTCGGAAAGAAGTACACGTTCACAAGCTTTTTTTTAATGAAACTTTGACACCTCTTAGTGCCGTTGTTGCCTAAACGTTAAATGGAACAAAGCACGTCATATAAGCTGGCGGTCTGTGCTTGTGCAATGCGCCAGAGGCTCACATAGACTTCGTTATTTTAAAAACGAATTTTATTTCTTGGGATGGAAACAACAGATTTTCGACAAGTGCCTCTTTTCTTGGGGCAGTCTGAATTTCAAATGCACTAAGAACCGTTTAAAGCATTCATATGCATGTCGGCAGCAGCCTATGTATCTCAACAAAAATTTCGCTGTTGCGAAGCTATCTAAGTGTGGCTGGGGGGGGCATATTTTGCTGTTTACAAGCAAGTTACTAATTTGTTATGAACGGCTTCATACGTATTGTGCTCTGAAATAAGTCCCCATGCCCAGAGATGAGGTGCCGAGGCGTAGTACGGTGCAATTATCCTGTTAAGAAGAAATGAGAGCTACATTATTAAAGCGAAGGTTTTTACGTCTTACTGATGGCGTATATCGCGTGAAAAACGCCCTGCAGGAAAGTCAATTTTCTCTGACGACGTAAATGACCGTTTGTGATGTGTAAGAAAAAAAAACGCTTACAGCAATCAAAATCGAACTTGGGTTCCTCGTGTTCTTAACCCGACGCTTATCAGAGAGCACTATTCCGACACTCTCGAAGATTGGATTTGGAAAGGGGTGCATAAACGTCCAAAATGAGAAAACTCGTGTACTCCTCCGTAGAACGACGACGATGGTCGAACATGAATCTTTCTTTGTGTGAAATGAAATGGCGAAGGGTCAAACTCAAAACCGCTGCGATAAAAAGTGCCAACTGCCTGGAGTCACTCAAAGCTCAGCGACTCAAAGTCCCACCCGGCTGCGAGTTAAAGGTCAAACTCAGATAACCATGAAATCCCACACCAGAAAACTTCGCGTTAAACCATTGTCGTCGTTAGATGGAGGGGCGCATGAACTTTTATTACTACGCTTGCTGAAAGGAATGGAATTTTGATATATATATATATATATATATATATATATATATATATATATATATATATATATATATATATATATATATGTGTATATATATGTCGTTCACTATTATCTGACATTCGGTACCACCTTCCCCTGCTTCACCATTTCCTGCACTTGCAGGCAGCATAGCTGAGAGTAACATGCTTTACCAGTCTACCTTTATGAAACGACACCCACGATTCCAGTGAACAGGCCATTTATTTGTGCGCCTCAATGCTGAGCTGTCCCACTACAAAAAATAGGGAAAATGAAAATCAAAGGCAGATACAAGGCAAACCAAATGCAGTACCAAATGTTTAAAAATAAAAAAAATGCACAAGTCAAAAGCGTGCCCACTTGAGCCGAAACCTTTTAAGCATACAGCTTATCTTAGCGTGTCCATTTCTTATGCAAGGTTGACGCCGGCACAAGTTTTACTTCCATGCCCATTGGAACTCCCGACTGGAACCTGCTGAAGGTGGATGCGCAGCCTGATTCTTGCGTACCTCTCAATGAGCAGTCGGTATATGCCGTCCTCGTGCTCAGCGCATACAGACAAGCTGTGGCGGCGTACCTTGCTTAGGTATGCAGTAAGTGAATGAAGCGGCGAATTCATCGTGACTATTTTGTCCGCGCACCGAGAGTTGATGGCTGTGAAGTGCTCCTCGTAGTCGATCAAGGCTTTCATTGCTCCCTTGCTGGGGTAGATGAGGTTGCCTCCGTCCGAAACATACTCTTTCAGCGCCGTTAGCGAAGCATGGTCGCCGTTGGCAGTTCCAAGGAGAGCATCTTTGCATTTTACGCACTTCACAGATTTCAAAATTCCCTTCAAAATAAATCCTCCAAGGTAAAAGAGAATACTGCATTCTGTGGACGACAATCCTTCAATAAACAAAATCTCCGAATCGTCAATTTATTGAGCTTCCTTCTCGACGCAGGTTTCCTTCCCCTGTGGTAGCAGGTCCACCAGGTACTCCCTGTGTCAAGCTCGTATCTCGTCGTCCTCGGTGTATGCAAAAATTGGCTTACGCTCACAAGTCTCAGAGCGCACTTGAGATCGTAGGCACTGGGAACCAGCCTCATAAGCCGCACCACAGAAAAGAGGTTCTCTAAGCAGTCCTGCAGGAGCCTGCTCGCAAGAAAAAACTCATAGCCTTCGTCTCCTAAAAGAACATCTTGGAGGCGAAGTACAACTGTAGTTGAGATGAGCATGCCTGCTTGCGACGGTTTCCAATGGGATGTGGCGACCATTTTCATAGTTCTGATCACTTCCATTGCTGTGCGCAATGTATCTAGGGCTTCGGAGTACTTAGCCCTACTTCTCCGACTTAGGGCCATTGTTGGATGCCGCGAAGACATCAGTGCATACCATTTTGAAATCAGCTCCATGAACCAAGCTGTTGTTTCTGCTTCCTGTTTAAGTACCCCTGCCTTTATAAGGAATCGGATAGCTGGGGGAGCATCCCGAAAAAGTTGTACGGCGACACCAACCTTCATTTTAGTGAAGTGGCCTGTGCTGGTGTGCATTTCAGATAAGTTTGGGGCTACCTTCAGTTCTCTTTTAGAATCTTCTTCGAGCACAGCCTGAACATATTCCAAGTTGACCTGTGAAGAAGGCAGGCCATGTTTGGCGACTGTGGCCTCACTCAACGTGAAAACTTCTGAGCTCAAGAGCTGGCCTCTCAGGTTCTTCAAGACGTGAGCCGGATCAGCAATGAAAAAAAGTTCCTTCTCGTCCATGCACGGATGAGGTATGGAACACACCGTGCAAGAATCTCTGTGACTGGAAAAGGCAAATTCCCTCCACATTGCGCGGTTTGCCGAGCCCATGTCACATGTGATTGCGCGAACTCTCAGAGATATTTGACTGCACAGCTGTACTAGTTCCAACACATACTTTTTCAGCAAGCCGCCATCGATGTTTCTTCCGGTAAATTCATATGCAATCACTTGCTTCCATCTCTGGTTAAGTCCGCCCAGCATAAATACCAGAGCATGAACCGCAGGCTCTTCAGGCTTCGGAGGAAGAGTTATTCCTCCGAGAAGTGCGTCTTCGGCCGGGTCTAGCTCAAACCCCGGCACTATCTCCATTTCATCCAAAAAAAGGACGCAGTCCTTTTCTACATCCTCCATAGTCTCAGCTTTACATTTCATAACGTCTATCACTTCGTGAAGAATGCCTGGGAGAAACTTCAAATTTTGGATCCTCCTTGCGAGCGTTCTTTTGGATGGGAGAGGATATCCCATTTTTCTCAAAGTTTCATATCCGGTTGTTCCACAAGCAAACTTAATTTGAAGGTCTTGCTTGACAGTGTGTGGAGACCAAGAGTTAACCAAGCTGCTGCTCCTTGAGAGAGCGCGTACTTGATCTTCGTTCAGAAATTTCATATTTTGCGAAATATTTGTTGCCTCAGTCTCGAGTTTTTGCACTTTTTTCTTGAGACCATGAATGGTGTTCTTGGCTGTGGCATGATGTTGCTGAAGTTCAGTGTACTTTCTTGTAAGGTCAGCAAGCTTCTTCTTCAGTTCTGCTGATTCTGCAGTAGCATTTGATGTTTCACCAGTCGCTGCATTAACCTCTCTTGAATCCGCATCACTAGTGTTCGCTGACAATTAAACAACGGCGTCGCCGACTTCCATGGCGTCGTGTCCATAACACGATGTTCCTTGCCGTGTAGATTAAGGAACGGCGTGGTTTTCTGGGGTCTCCAGGGTAGCTTCAACTGCAGCTGGAGATTGACGCAGACCCGGAGGAGATTTGTTGGTCTCTTTGCTGGAGGGTGAGGGCACAGTTCTTTCTTTTGGTGGCTTTCGTTCCTTAGGCAGCGCTGCAAGCAGAAATGTATGTATTCATGAACATATTCAAGCAATGCCGATTCATGTCTAGCTTGTTAATACTGGCTTGGTTATTAACGTGAGGAAGACGGTTTTCCTTCCCCCGCCCTTTCTACAAGGGATATGGGAAGGTCTTACAATACCATAATTAAATTGTGCTAAAAGTTTCTTCCCACAATAAATGCCTCTAATTCAAATTGGAGCTTCATATGCCAGAGCTACATGTGTGCGGCCACCTCGAAAAGCAGCCACCTCGGCCGCCCAAGTAGTTTAAAAATGCATCGTGGTCTCATATACATGACGGTTTCTGTTTTCCCCCTCTGTATATAAAATAGCCACTGCACCTAGATTCTAGCAGTACACGACCGTGTGCTCAGTAGCAGAAAACTCTTCTGCGGCGGGTCATGCCTGTAAACACTGAGATCCAGACGTATATACAGTCATGACCAAATGAAATGCAAACAAGAAATATGAACCACAACACTCAAATAGTGTGATTTCTTTACATGCAAGTCAAAATGATGTGTGGTGTAATCACAAAAACAAAGTTGGGAAATGTAGCTTTCCAAATGCACTAATATCGTGCCATTGTTTGACCTTCTAATATTAGAAATATTTTTCAATTTTGCGTGGTCTGGTTCACATTTTTGTGTTCGCATTTGCTTTGTCCATCACTCTGTCCACAATTTATGCATTAATGTGGACGCCGCATATGAGGACCTATTTGGTGTTAAGCTTCGTAGAAGTCGCAGGTACATAAAGTACCTGCAATCGGTGCTGCTTTATGTAATGCAAGAAAAAAGTTCAAACTTACGTTTGAATGTAAACAAAGTTGGGACTGCATTTGGTTTCAACTTCTTCCAGCCATCCGCACGGTGTTGCTCATAGTTGTTCTCTTCAAAGTGAGCCTGCAAATAAAATCAGAATTGGAGATTAACACACTGGCACAAGAAAAACGAACGTCTGTCACTGTCATTGAACAAGATTTCATGTATGCGTGCAGTATGATTCCCAGCAGGAACCAGCAGCAACTTTGACACAAAAAGAAGGAAATAATTGAGCTCACGCGCGCTTTCACATAAGCCGCTTCAGTGAGTGCGATCATGGACCCAGCCTGCTGTTATAATAACGCTTTCAATTTTCGCACTGAAAATCTGTAAAGAATCCTGAATTCGCGCGAATAAAATATTAGTCTATTGTGCGGACGAAGTACCAGGTCTGATTTTATAGTGGGCGTTACAGATTTCGTTCTATCAAAAGCTTTGTACCCAAGCCTCCAATTTCCCCATGGGGTCGAATTTATTTGTCAGGTAAAAATGACACAACACTCCGTAACAGCGCTTGTTTTGTTTGTCACTGAAAAGTTCCTGATTCCCAAGTGTACAGACGACGATACGCACGAGGCGGGCAGGAGTCCGGCCTCGTAATATTACGAACGTTTCGCAGGAACAGCATGTTTGTGTTCAAACAGTGCGATTTCGGAAGTGGCGTTCAAATTTCGACCGATTAATGCGAACGCGAGCACGAATAAACACGGGCAGGCGCCTCGTAAGCGTTGTGAAATACCTAAACCCCCACCCGAGCCTATGTTAATTCCCTGCGAGGTCATATGCGCGCATTTCACCTTCGATTTCCTCTTATGTGAATTCTATGCCTCCATGAACTGTACGTGAACTCTACGTGCCGTACTCTTGAAGCTCGACAGCATGCCAGGCGCCGTGAAATTTCCGTACTCGCTCGCCAGCACGCGGCCCGAACAATCTCCCCGTTTCTTGCCCTTGCATATAATTTTCTCCCCCCTCCACTTTCTAAATTCTCATCTGTTTAACTACATCTCCTGCGTCCCCATCTCTTGCATACTTTTCTTCCACCTCAACTCGCCAGCACCCGGTCGACGCGTACGCTGTCGGGGCGAGTTGGCGAGCGAGTACGGCAATTTCACGACGTCTGTCTTCGGGACGCGAAGCGGACGGTCACGACAGCGGCAGCCGATCTCGCGAGCACAATCGCTGCGAAGCGCAGTGCACAACAGCCTCGGGTAGGGGGGAGATTTCACAACGCTGCTGCCAAGGCAAAACTTTTCCGTGCAAGGACACTGAAACTAGTCGCAATTCTTTTGAATGTAGTAGCACGAGGCCCTTGAACCAGCATGAAATGTTATCGACACGGGGGCTTCCGAATTCTATATACTACACGGCCTCCTACTTGACGCATTTTCTTAAAGCGCGGTTGTTTCACGAGCACGCCGCACAGTACCCTGCACGACATTTCCTGCGTTTACATTGCGCAGCTAAATAAAAACAACGGCGCCCTAAATAATTCTGACCAGTCAGATTACGACGCACTCAAAAAAAAAAAACATGTTTACTTACGCTGCAAACGTACGACGTATTGGTCGGTTGCCACTTGTCTCGTTTGATTTTAACAGTCCAAAGAAGCCTTCTTTTTGGGTCTTTCGGAAACCGGTACAACTTCCATCCGTTTCTCGAATGATTCGTGCACTGCGGCACGCAGCAGCCGGGCATGGTGATGCGGAGATGGGTGCATAAAACTGGAAGAAAACGAACACTGCCCAACAACACCACACACGCCAAGCACGAACTACCGGCCGGAGGCGTCAAAATGGCGGTCGCGCTGGTGCCGAAGCCGAGGCGGCGGCATCTGCCCTTACAAAAGCTGACACCACTCTAAGGCCGCAGCGGTGGTGGCGACCGCTACTCGTTCTGCGCGGAACAATGCGCTGCGCCGACAGCGGGCCCGCCGAATCACGGGATGCGCTTCGAGGGGTGTGTCGCCCGGGGAGGTGTGTCTCCGGCAAAAAGTCACCTTGCGCATCCCCCACGAAATCGCTGGACCGAAGTAGTAAAGCTTGGCTTTAATAACATATCGGCAGCCGATTGGAAAGAAAGAAAAACGCTTCACGGGGCCGCAATCCAACCTCATTCCCTGGCGTTATGAAACCGGCCTCTATCCGCCCGATCTACCAACGCATTCCGGGCGCACATCATTTCCTTTGGGTTCGTAGCGCGCGAGGGATGGTTTTGGACTTGGCCGCGGGCTGTAGCGAGTGCTAACGCGGTCCACTTTAGGAGAGATGCGAAAGCCTGCGGAGAAAACGATCCGGGCGTGCCAGTCATGGAGAACTTTGACAGGCAAGTCCAGAGATAAATGTGGAGTACAACAACCGGGCTTCCAACGAACGGAGAGACACCGCCAGCTCTGCTGTTTTTCCAACCTTGCACCACTAGGGCAAGCTGCGCCATTTTTTTCTAGGTGTTTACTCCTTTCCGTAAATTACCTCCATTTACTTTCATATGACGTAACAATGGGCTAACTCCAATAATTATGCTTTTTCGCTCAAATGCCAGGAGTAACTCTATTACGACTTGTTGGCACTCGGCAAGGAATGCTACGCATCAAAAAATACAGGGAAGCTTTCAATCGCACGCAAGACTTGAATGGCGACGCTGTTGTTCGTGATCACAGAGGGACACGATGTTGAGTTCTATATTTTGGTGATGTTGTGGTTCATGTCGGCGGCATAAAATATCACTAATGTTATGTTCAGGAAGGCCAGAGTAAGCTCGTCGTTTTGGCCGACGTCTTGGTACGCCACTCTGCAAGCAAGCGCCAGAGATAGAGAGATAAAACTTTATTTGGTCATTGACATTCAGGCGGTGCTTGTAGCCGGTGGCATCCTCCCCTCAAGGGCGACTTCCACAGCCCTATCGATTAACCGGACCTGAAGGTGTGTTTAGGAGCAGGTAAGCGCGGCCTCCCAGTGCTACTCAGAGGTGATTAGTGTTAACGGATTTCGTGGGCATGCTCATAGGATGTGAGAAAGGGTGGCGTGATCTCCGCACAGGCGACAGGCCACGGTTGGGTAGGGGCTTGTGTGTATGTGGGTCAGACGAGCTTGGTTTCGGATGGCGTTTGTTTTAAACACTAAATGGGCGCTTTCGTGTTACCGAATTGCTGATCCGCCGGTGGGAAGATCCGGAGGGAGATGTGCGAGTCTGTGTTCATGGCATGAAATGTGACCAGGCGATTCCTCACATATCGCGCCCCACGATAGGGATAGACATTAGGCCCTGCGCGGATCGGAGGCTCGGGCGAGTTAGTGGGCTGTCTCATTTCCCTCGAGGCCGGAGTGCGCGGGTTCCCAGGTCACTAATCGTCTATAGCAGATGCTTGCACGCCAAGCCTCTCCAAGCGCGGCCTCTGCCTTGGACGTGCGAACTATTTGCGGCCGGGCCATGTGGAGTCAATATTCACCTACATCAGCTTCGACATTCAAGTCGCGCCTCTTCTACGGTACAGAGCGCATGCGCATGACGACACGCGGAAGAACGAACGCTATGATGTATCGTTCTCGTTCCGAGCAAGTGTTGCCACGATACGGCGAACACTTGAGTGTTTATGGGTGCAATGTTGGCCACTCTCTCTAAGTGGGTATGTTTGTATGGACGAACATGGGGTGGAAGCACGGGGTGAATGCTGGAGTATTTTTTTGCCAACATTAGCCAATTTCCCTAAGCTGTATGCTTACCTTCGCTAACATGCGCTCGAGGCCCGCATTCGAGAGTGCTGGGCTTTTGCTTTGGTATTTTAACTGCGGACACCATTAACAAACGATTTGCTAAACAGTACCGCTGTTTAAAAAAGGCTGCCGTCCATCAGAAAGTTTCAAAAGTTGGTATGGTTTTTAACGTTGCAGTGAAACTACGATGAATATAGTACTTTTAGGGAACGATCCTTGCAGAATACGGTCAACTATTTCTTCGACTTTTGCCCACACTTTGAACAACCGAAAACAGCCTTGCAATGAGAAAACTTCAACACGAGCGCATTGAAGCCTGACCTTTCAAGCTGATCGATGCGGCCGCCGTCCACATAGCAAGTTTCCCAACGGAGTTAAAAGGCGGCCGAAGTGAACTAAGGACCTAAGTATGATAATTCTTTCATATGGAGATCAGTGTGAGCGACTCAATGACAGACTTTCAAAAAGCGTGTATACGCTTATCAATGCTTCTCTTGAAAGGTTGAATACTAGCGCTAAACCTGGTTCGACAGCTCGAAGACGATTGGAGCTTTTGGTGTCCACGAAGTGTATCTTTAGACTTCTGCCTTTGGACTGCTGGTCATGTTATCAATCCCCACAGGAATGATAGTCAATCAATGAACGGAAAGTACCGATACGTAAAAGCATTTAAACAGGTTTATTTCCCATGTGCTTTAAAGGACATAGGGTTTGTATTACGCGTCGAAATGCGAAACACCAAAGCACTTCTGGAAATGCCATGTTTTTGAAAAGCACGAATGCCGGGACAATGGGCTGCACTGAATTTTATATGTTGTACAATAAATGGCAAACGTTACATTTGGGTATCATACCTGGGGCGCATTCACTCAGAGACCGGTGGTTTGAGTGATGACTTAGGTTCGTTTAAACATTTGCTGGATAAGTAGAAAAAAAGAAATTTATGCCTTTAAAATGGTACTAAGTAATTTCAAAACTCTTGTAATTCCCTCGTTCGCTCCTATGTGAAGCACTGAAAATCAAACCTGTCCTGTATTTTTTTTTGTAATTTCATGTTTCGGTGTCCTAGTTTTTGTTGGTATTTTTGAGTCATCATTCTTGTGGTTATATTGTGGTATCGCTTTGCTCAAATTCATGTCAGCACAATGGAACCGTTGTCCGTTCCCAGAAAATTTCTGCCGCAACGGTATCGGTGAATACTGAAGGCATCTTGGGCAAAAAATAGCTCACCACAGTGCTGCGTTGGCCACTCTGTAAAATGGTGTGGATGACCCTGTGTTAGTAAGACAGTTATTTAAGGATACGAAAACATATTTATTCAAACTGAATTTCCAGGGAATGTGCCTTTTTCAACATACACACCAATCTCTTTCTTTTTGAGAGCACAAGCTGCTGTCGTTGCTAACAGTTAGGAAACGAAGATCTACTCACTAACAGGTGTCTGGATACTCCAGATTCTTACAATGTGTGACCCGTCACACAACTTTCTGTAGTTCTTTGACTTCGCGAAACTTACTTTTTCCTTCCTTATTTCGCCTATCGTTTTGTCGCTTCCAGTTAAAAATACCTTCGTGTGCTGTTTTAAGGTTGCTATGCTACCTAATAATTGTTTTTGCGCTTGCACTATATTGAAACAATGTTTAAAAGGTGTGGTGGTTCCCATACCTAAAGTGTTTCGTAGTTCTATTGCTTATTTTGTTAGAAATATTCTGTGCTTCGTTGTGGATGACACTTTTGGATGAAGTTGTGGATGACATATCGACTCGCATATCACACAGGTGCGGCGTCTTCTGTGCTCAGTGGCGAATGGCTGTAATACATGTAGGGGCATTACTGTGTGACTGAAAACAAAAACGACTTACAAATTTTCCCTCTTTCACCTGCATTGTGTTTCTATTTAAACGCGTTTTTCCGTAGAAGAATTCAGAATGTGTGATACTGCACATAACAAGCAGTACCTCGGCATCCCTAAATAACATAAAGTAGCTAGAGCCAGCGGCAAATATTCAGTGGCAGTGATTATCCCATTAATAGGCTAGTAGGCTAAACTTGCATATCCAAGAAATAAACAACCACCACTGCAGAGTTAGGAATAATATATGGCATTATTAACACGAGTAATCACAGTAGTAAAAGTGGTATTGTGTACAAGTTTTGCTTCTAAATTTACGCGAATTCGCAAGAAGCAAGGAAAAAAAAGCAGCTGTAGCATTTTACGCGCCTCAATAGTTTTGTGTTGTAAGAACACACGCACTGTTACGGGAGTGAACACGAAGTATACAGCATGACTGTCTTTGAAAACCTAATTTATCACAAGATGCTCTCCAGCATTCTTGCCGCAGTTCGATATTTTGCTAGTTTTTTAAATTCCAAGACAATACCTGCTCACCCTACACTGATGTAATTTTGTACTGCCTTTAGACAGATAGGAATTTTATTATTAAAAATATTAAAATTTCATTTCCCAGCGCTACACCAGGTCCGTACGGTTCTCTGTATTAGAGCATTACGAATTCACCAAAATGAAGGATTGGAGGAGTTGGTCATCCATCTGAACACTACAGCACAGCAAAAAAAACCAAGAATAAAGCTGACGCACACAGGTCAGCTTGACATCAACCGGTCATGTTGTTAAGACAATTTGCTCAAAACAAATGCACGGTTTTTTTTTAGGTCAGCATATCTTCTTTCCTAAGTGTAGGGGCACAAGAATGCAGTGTCGTGCGGTTAACGCTTCCTTGTTGCCCATTTTTAACGTCAGACGTGTCTTTCGAGGAGTAGTTTTACTACTATTTACATGTAGACTGCTCTAAGTTTGAATTAAAGTGTTGAAGAAGCTGAACTGCAATGGCGTGAGACTCCTTGTTTACAGGGCTTATGTTTGCTTGACGGGTGCAGCGACCTTGTGACAGTGCAGTTCTGTGCGTGCGACGCATTACGCAGACGCGTAGTAGACGTGCTAATGCTCTTGAATGAGGCCCTCTTCCTCATTTCGGCCATTAAAATAACGAGTGCTGTCAATACGGCGAGCTTGAGCTCGATAGATTGCGTGGCTCGCCTTGTCAAAGTCCAAATCGTTCGCTTTTCCTAATACCAAAATCCCAACTGCCAAAGTCCAAATCCAAAGTCCACTTCAGCTCAGCCAAAGCCTACAGCCAACGCCCGCAAAACGAACCCAAAGGAAATTATGGATGACCCAAATGCAGCGATGGAACGTTCATCATCATCTGCGATTCTATTACAATGCGACGTGTCTTGCAGTCCTATACCGAACCCTGCTTTGTGCGTGAAGAGCTCCTTCGTTTTATGTGTGTGGTATCTTTGATGTGGCTTTGTGGAAACCGACTGGGTAGAGGTTCCTCTCATGAAGTGCGTTTTGGCGTAACTACCTCGCCATCAGTGATAAATAGAAAGCTTTGCTTTAAAGAACAGAGTACGTTGGTCACTAATAACGGAGTATATCACACAGCCGAATTCCTACGTCCGATGCATAGACGAGTCCCCCATCCACGAGCCTCTACTTTGCGAGCTTTTTTGCCGGGCCAATCGATTGTCATCATGATCACACCCGCGACGTTTTTCACAATTAGCATGTAGCAACTCGCCGACGCCTCTGCTATGTTAAATTTATCCTTGCCGCAGTAACAGCGTTGTGTCTATATCTAAAAAATGATAAAAACATACATTCGCAAGTACAATGGACGTGCATGCCTTTTAAGAGGCTGATGAAAGCCGTCAATGCATGTATTAAGCGGCTGGAATTACATAAAAACGTCCTCAGACAGACAAGCTCCTAGTAAACACCTGCCAATTTCAGCACTTCATTGCGCGCATAATGCACCGTATTTGCCAATACGAAGATCCAACGACCAAGAAAAACAAAGAAACTAAGCCGGTTTTTATGTTCCCCAACAGACTGCGTCCTCTTGGACCACGATAAAACAATGTCCGTTTCTCTATGATGCCCTTTCTCTCTCCTTACTCACCGCTGCTCGTCTGAAGCAAGTGCCAAGACTGTGTGCCAAAAGCTCGAACGTGACGAGTTTGTCTACAAGTTCGCTGCGAAAATCTGCTGGTGAGAAATTTAATGCCAATATACGGTGTCTGCCTTAGGACAGAAAAGTACACGGGCACCGTAGAAGCAACAACTTTGTTTTTCTAATCAGTTTACAATGTTTGCCTTGTTTATTCCCGAAAAGCGCGAGGCACACGCGTTAGCGAGCGTTTATTGTAATTAATTTTTATGAATATGAGTTCGCTGCGTTGCCACGTCAACACTTTGCTCCGTGTCGTCCTTGGAATTTTTATTCCTTCTTACTTCCGACATGTATGTTTACTCGGCACGATAATAACATTACTTTTCGCGATAGCGTATAACAAGGTAACCGTTGCTCGGCCGGCGCGCGTGTCGTGCTGCCGAAACAGCACAATCCGAGCTTCCAAGGCATGAAGCAGCCAACAGGTTTGAAGGGAGGAGGAACCTGCGGAGCGGGTGCTGGTTATTGGTACCTTCCACGGCAAGTTGCGCAAACACACTATCTTCTTCGGTCTGGCGAAAATCGAATCAGTTTCAACAGGAAGCCGTGCTTGAGGAAAACCTGACGGATTCGTTATGCGAAAGCAAAAAATATTCTCGAATGTAGAAAAATAACTATCGAAGCTACGACTCGCTGTTCAAGATAAAAATTCTCCTTTGTTCAAAACATTCCCGGTTGTTTATGTCTGTAGTTGTAGAGGAAACACTACGACAGAAAAGACACTCATTGTATTAGCACTGAAGCAACGTGTGCAGCTTTGGGATGAGCTAGCTAGAAGGCTCGATTTGTGACTTTTTTATGCGGGAAAGAAGACAAACTTGATGTCAGCATTAGAGGACACTGCAAAAATTTGTTGGAACTTTTTTTTTTCAAAATATTAAGTGCTTACTGAACTTAGTCACCCAACGCATCCTGTACTTAGATTGGGGGGTCGCAAAGTACCTCAGCCAAAAATTACTATTCTGTGCCCATCAGAGGACTCAGAAACTTGCTCAAAAAGACTTACCCGCCGCGGTGGCTGAGTGGCTAAGGCGTTGCGCTGCTGAGCACAAGGGCGCGGGTTCGATTCCCGGTCGCGGCGGCCGCTTTTCTGATGGAGGGGAAAAGCAGAAACGCCCGTGTGTACGAGATGTCGGCGCACGTTAAAGATTCCCATGTGGTCAAAATTAATCCGGAGCTATCCACTACGGCGCGCCTCATCGCCTGTGTTGCGTCGGCGTGTTAAACCCTACAATTAATCAATCAAAAAGACTTTCTTTCCTGGCGTTGGCATTATTCGACCGCTCGGATTACGTCATTACAGTGGTGTGGCGGCTATTGTCCCGCTTTCCTTCAGCTGCAGCAATGAACCAATTTGATAGCCACTTTAAAGGGAGCCTGAAACACTTTTTTTCACCTTCTTATTAAATCCTAAATGCTTGCAGAACGTAGTCATCCAACACACCCAGCACTTAGTTTAGGGGGTCGCAAAGTACCTCAGTCATAAATTACTGTTCTATGTCCATCAGATAATTGTCAACTCGCTCAGAAGATTTTTCTCTTTCGCTGTCTTGATGTTCTTCGACGGCTCCAACTACGTCACTAAAGCCATGTAGCGGCTGTTTGCCGGTTTTTCTTCAGTAGCGGCAATAACTGCATTTGATAGCAACTTTAAAAATTAAGCCACAAAAAAGGCAGAAATGGGAGGCGTATCTGATGCGACGAGGAAATCAGGCAGTGCCGCTCTGTACTGGCGAAGAAGAACCGAGCTGGTCATACGAGCTTCACATCGGATCCAAAGATTTTTGACGATAGGCCCGGTCATTCATCTCAAACCATGGAAATTTCACCACTACGACGTCCTTGAAGTTCCAAGGAACGCGTGGATACCAAAGTTCGAGGTGGGAATCGATTTCTTCGGATTTTGGAAGACTTTTATGCGCGCGCCGAGTGCTAGGCCTAGCTGCTAAGCGTAGGCGTGTCCCAGCAAGGTCGCCGACCTTCCGACGCCCTAGCTGCGAGGTTTTTCAAGATAATGGCCTCCGCCATGCGTGTAGAGGTGGAGGGAGTGGATATCCAGCCAGATCAAATTTCCAAAGCTCTCGGATGGCGAGTCGCCGGGGAAAAGAAGACTCAAGCGAAGCAGCGAGAACTAAACCTAACAACGAGCAAGCCGCAGCCGGACGTTGAGGGTGGCGAAGAAGGCATTCACCGCCTGAAGAATTTCAACAGCAAGCTGCTTAAGGCAGAAAGAATGCCAGAATTACGAAGAGACGACATCAAGATCGTCATGCGACCAAGGGGAGGCCTGGACGTCAGCGCAGTCTCAAGGTTCGAGATCAGCAGAGCCATCGTCGCCGCCGCGAACGTGAGCGGGGAAGAAGCGAGGCAAGACTTGATATGCCCGAACAAGCAACAAAATATTATAATCGTCAGCACCCCGAGCAGGAAGAACGCCGAACGCTACGCAGTGGTCAGTAACCTCACCGTCTATGGAGCCAAACACGAGGTTAGTGCATATGAATCGGCCCCCCACGGCACCGTCAAGGGGGTGATCCGAGGAGTTCCGCTGACAGACTCTACTCAGGAAATCAACGACATCATAGTGCACGAGTATAACCCAACAGCACTGCAAGCCAACCGCATAGGCAAGTCTATGTCGGTGGTCATAGCGTTCGAAGGCCCCAAAGTACCGAACCACGTAAAGTACGGCAACCTGCTGGTCGAGTGCTCGCTATACCGCAAGCAGATCGACATGTGCTACCAGTGCGGCCGCCTCGACCACCGCATGGACGTATGCCCGAACCCAACGAACCGGATCTGCCGCGGCTGCGTCATCCAGAACCCCGACGCAATTCACAAATGTAAGCCCAAGTGCAGCCTCTGCGGGGGCGACCACCTAACCAGGGCCAAAGAATGTAAAGCCAGGTACAAGACGCCGTACGTGGTACGTAAGTGAAGATGGGAACGCCAAAGAGCAAAAGCCGAGTCGCCGCCGTGGTGTGACGGGTTGTCGTGAGGACGCCGAGGCCGCTCCCTGACCAGGAGCGGGAGAAGCGCGAGTGCAGCGAGGAGTGATTCGAGAGCGACGACACCTCCCGGCGACTCCACTGTAACGGGGGCCCGCAGACGCGAGTCGCGTTCGAGGTCCAAGTAGAAGACCAAGCGGAACGTCGCCGAGAAACAGGTGGGCTGGGCGGCTGGGCCACCCGTCGCTCTTACCAGCAGCAACTTCCCTCCCCTCGTCCCCGCCCCTCCTACCACCCCTCCTATGGGCGAGAAGTGCAAGCAATGCTCAGAACTCAAGCAAATGATAGAGAGACAGAATCAACAGATCAGAGCGCTAATGGAACGTGTCGAGGCGTTAGATAAACGCAAGAGCGGTAACCAGAGCAGTAGTAGTAACACCGGGGACGCCAATGAGGTTAAGAGAAAGGTAGTCAAAAGAGACACCCTCCGGCCGTCGCCGCCGATGGCGTCAGAGCCGGAGGCACCGCCGACAACAGCATACTACCAATGGACGAAGAGAAGGCTGAAGAAGCGGTCGTCGTTACACCCGATGATACTACCGCCGCTCCCACGATGCAGACGGTCATGAATGTGTTGTCGCAGCTCACAAACCAAGTAGCGCCCATTTCCAAACAAGTAACTCATGTCATCGAGCAAGTAGGAAATTTAACCACAAGAGTTAGTAACGATGAAGAAAAATAGAACCGGTTATCCAGCAGAATGTGTACATTCGACGCGAAACTCAGACACGCTATGGTAATTAAGAAGAAAACGACTCGAGTAGCACTGAGAGGCAGGCCACGAGAAGCTACCACCGCAAAAAATAAGGCTACCACCCAACATGCAGAAGAAGACTAAGGGCAAGCAGAAAGAGACCGCGACGTTACTACAATGGAAATGCAGGGGCGTAAGACACAAGATCGGGGAACATCAGTTATACGTGGACAACCCAGATCAGAAACCAGGCGTCATTGCGCTACAGAAGTTGAAGTTGAAGTTGAAGTTGAAGTTTATTTCACCACAACGATACACCGTTGGCCGAGTCAAGCTCGCGGGGTGTATTACTTACACGGACCCCAGCGAGAAGGGCACGGTGACCCTGGTGCGGAGTAACGTGGCGGCTACGCAGCACGTTACTGCCCAACGCGGCTGCGAGCACACGCTAATCGAAATTCACGATAGAAAAGTGGGAAGCGCCGGTAATGTATTCGTTCTGAACGCATATTGCCCACCTTAGAGACGGGCAGTCGACTTTGAGGGCACCATCTTAGACTGCGTGAAAGAAGCAAAAACGATACCGATACTCATATTAGGAGACTTCAACGCCGCTCACACGCAGTTGGGTTACAAGTACTCGTCCAAGAGGGGGAAGCAACTCGCAAAAGTGCTAGAAGACCACGACATGATGGTGGTAAACGAGCCGGGCGTACCGACCAGGACGGGCGCGGGCACGGCGAGAGACACCACCCCGGACCTGACGCTAGTACGGGGGGACCTCGATATTGCCTGGCACAACACCTGGGAGAACCTCGCCTCGGACCACGACGTGATCTGTGTGACCCTCAGAGAACCCGACATAAAGGCAAAACTGGGTACGCCAGCGTCACAGACTGGGACCGCCTGCGCAAAAAAGCCGAAGCGGAAGACGATGAGGTTGAAGAAAGTGACGACGAAGTCAAGACGTATCGTGCGTGGGCCGAGAAGCAACGCGAACTAGTCGAGAAGTGCACGCAGAAGATAGCCACGACAACGAAGGTTCCCTTTGTGGACAGCAGGCTCGCCCACATGTGGGAGGCCAGACACGGGCTCACCCGACGGTGGAAGAGACAGAGACACAACAAGAAGCTGCGGAAACGCATACACGACCTCAACAGACAAGCAGCCGAGTATGCGATCCAACTATGCAGGGAGAACTGGATGAAGGTCTGCGACGGTCTCCAGGGCACCTTGTCTACGAAAAAGACGTGGAAACTGCTAAGGCACCGAATAGATCCACTGAAGAGCAAGAGCGCAGGAGCCCGCGACCTCACCCGAACGATCAACAGCTACGACGGGGACGGTGACAAGCTTGTCCGACAACTCACGCAGAAGTACCTCAAAACGGAAAAGAGCGCCAAACCGTCCCTCGAGTACGACGGGCCGAGCAACGAAGACATGGACGCGGCCTTCACTGGACTGGAGTTGATCGGGGCCATAGACGAGAGCAACCAAGCCAGCGCACCGGGCATCGACGCCATTACCTACAAGGTTCTAAGGAACATGAGCGACAAGAGTCGGACGGAGCTCCTGGACCTCGCAAACGCAGCGTGGGAGAAGGGCTCGCTACCGAAAGAACGGAAGGAAGCGGAGGTGCGCTTCATTCCCAAGCCGGGGAAACCACCTCACGTCGACAACCTGCGACCCATCTCTCTCACATCGTGCGTGGGGAAGGTGGTCGAACGCATGGTATTTAGGAGACTGCAGAAGCACCTAGACACCACTCACCAGATGCCACCGACCATGTACGGTTGCCGAGGGCACCTTAGCACGCAAGACGCCTTAGTGCAGCTACACGAACTGGTGATCAAAAAAGCCAAGAACCACACCCCGAGGGCGATCCTGGCGCTCGACGTCAAGGGAGCTTTTGACCACGTAACCCACGACAGCATACTCCGTAACCTGCGAGACACAGGGTGCGGAGAGCAAACGTTGAAGTACGTCCGGGACTTTCTCAGTAATACAACGGCCAAGATTAAGATCGGGGACAAGACGTCGGCGCCGATAGCGCTGGGAGACAGGGGCACCCCGCAAGGGTCAGTCCTACTGCCCCTGCTCTTCAACCTGGCGCTACTCCCGCTCCCAGCCCTGCTCCAAGACATAGAGGGCATTGACCACACTCTCTACGCGACCGATATCACCGTGTGGACGTCTAGAGCGGGGTCGGAGAGTTGGATGGAAGAGATCCTTCAAAGAGCGGCCGACACCGTACACGACTATGCAAAAACATGCGGCCTCGACTGCTCGGCACAAAAATCAGAGCTCCTAATCATAAAGCCCCGAAGAAAGAAAGAAGAGCAAGAGTAGGTGCGTATTACCATTGACGGGACGAACATAACGCCGACCACGCAAGCCCGAATCCTGGGAGTGATCTTCAAGAACAACGGCAAGGCGGCAGCGGTGCTAAGCAAGATAAAGACGACCACGGAACAGGTCACGAACATGACACGAAGGGTCGCAAACAGGCGAAGAGGACTGAAGGAAGACGACGCGCTCACGCTAGTCCAGGCCATTGTGACGTCGCGCATCGTATACGTGGCGCCGTACCTACAGCTGCTCAAAAAAGACAAAGATCAACTGAACGCGATCCTCCGCAAAGCAACAAAGGTGGCACTAGGTATCCCGCGCCACTCGTCCACCGAGAAGCTGTTAGGCATGGCCAAACACAACACGGTGGAAGAGATGGTAGAAGCTCATCTGTCTACCCAGAGAGTGCGGCTGAGCCAAACCTCGGCGGGCCGAATGGTACTGGCCAAGCTGGGCTGGCAAGAGGCCGACCACAAGGAAATGGGACCTTTACCCAAACTTTGATCTCAGAAAATTGAGAGCAAACCCCTGCCCAAAAACATGAGGCCGGGTCGCAACGACGGGCGAAGAAAGGCCAGGGTCAAGGCCCTCATCGAAACGCTGAGACAAGCGGAAGAACAAGAAGATGGAACGGGGATCACCCTCTACACGGACGCCTCTCTACCCGAGTTTTCGACACGAGCCGCGATATCGGTCACGACGAAAGACGCGCTGGTGACGTGCGCATCTGTCAAAACTGCGTTCCCGGAAGAAGCGGAAGAGGCGGCAATAGCCTTGGCGCTCACGTTGCCTAACGCGAGCAAAATAATCACGGACTCGCAAAAAGCGTATGCCAGCTATAGAAAAGGGCAGGTGTCTCTGACGGCACTCAGAATACTAGAGGGAGGAATACGCCGCATACCCGAGCAGAAAGTGAACTTATATGGACACCGGCTCACTCAGGGCTGGAGGGCAACGAACTCGCCCACCAGCTTGACCGAGAACTTGAACACCGGGCAGACGAGCATGAGCCGCAGGCCATAACGACTTACAAGGACATCACCAGCCACTACAGGGAAGGCAGACGGCGGTACCCTGGCCCGCACAAGTCGATTGTCAGAGCACAGCAAACGATCTATCGCCAAATACAAGCAGGATCCTTCCCGCACCCCTATCTCCAAAGCAGAATGTACCCCGAGATATACGAGAAAGAGTGTAGATTCTGCGGGCAATTGGGCACGCTCCGGCACGTCATCGGAGAGTGCGATTTCACCGAGGCAATCCCCCCACCCCTTACGCAACCCTCCATCACCCTTCCCACACCCCTTAACGAGTGATGGGAGACCTTGCTAACCAGCCCAGCCTTGGAAGACCAGCTCGTCCTGATCTTCAGGGGCCAGGGAGCCGCGGAAGCATATGGGTCCCGTGAAGAGGGAACCACCCCATCCGCCACGTAGTCGCGGCAATTTTGTGTGGCTGAACAAAGTTGTTCTCTCTCTCTCTCTCTGTACTGGCGATAACTATAGCTTCCTCAGTGCTTCCAGACGCCAAGGAATGAGTGAAAGCGTTTATCGAAAGTGTTGCAGGGTCCCTTTAAAAAGAAAGCCATAAAAGCAAAGCACTAATAAAAGGCGCATCTGCTGCGACGAGCAAATCACGCAGTGCATTTCCGTGCTGGCGATAACCATAGCTTTCACCGTGCTTTTATACGCGAAGGAAATAGTGAAAGCATTTATAGGAAGTGTTGAAAAGTCGCTAACCAGCCCAGCCTTGGAAGACCAGCTCGTCCTGATCTTCAGGGGCCAGGGAGCCGCGGAAGCATATGGGTCCCGTGAAGAGGGAACCACCCCATCCGCCACGTAGTCGCGGCAATTTTGTGTGGCTGAACAAAGTTGTTCTCTCTCTCTCTCTCTGTACTGGCGATAACTATAGCTTCCTCAGTGCTTCCAGACGCCAAGGAATGAGTGAAAGCGTTTATCGAAAGTGTTGCAGGGTCCCTTTAAAAAGAAAGCCATAAAAGCAAAGCACTAATAAAAGGCGCATCTGCTGCGACGAGCAAATCACGCAGTGCATTTCCGTGCTGGCGATAACCATAGCTTTCACCGTGCTTTTATACGCGAAGGAAATAGTGAAAGCATTTATAGGAAGTGTTGAAAAGTCGCTTCGAAAAACCGTATCGTTCTAGTTACCCACAGAAGAGATGGTGAATGCGGTCGTTTCCAAAAACCCTGCTATGACCTAAAAAATCAACGGCCCTGAAGTATCAGATACTCCGAATTGATCTTCTACGTAGTAGCTAGTGGCATGAACGAAGCGCTTTTTTGTGACAAATTTTGTTTGCTTGTTTCTTGTTTTCTTGTTTTTTTCTGCACAAAGGTGTTGTGGCTATAAACTGCCAGGGATTTAGCTTTCATTTATAATAACGCTCACTTTTTTGCACTCGCTGTAGTTACGATTATGGGAGTATATTTCACGACGGAAGTAAGGCTTTCCTACCTCCAGATTTACGAATCTGCAGTATGTATTCACTTAAAAGTAGAAGTCGATCTGCGCTCTCACA
Organism: Haemaphysalis longicornis; assembly: GCF_048455015.1. Lineage (NCBI taxonomy): Eukaryota > Metazoa > Arthropoda > Arachnida > Ixodida > Ixodidae > Haemaphysalis > Haemaphysalis longicornis. Next base: position 142,406,382 of record NW_027526407.1, read on the forward strand.
AAATATAAAAATATTCCTAGTTGCTATCAGCAACATTATAATAACACAGAAATGATCTCAAAAGTTACATTTTTACTGAAGATGCCCAAGCGCGGTCGTAAACTACTTTAGACACTATCCGAAAACCACTTTTTTCCATTTGAAAGAGTTCACATTCAGTTATCGTAAAACACCAGCGTGAAACAAACAGAAGCAAAAGAGAAGCACAGGACCACTTTTTGGCTAATAACTGAAATGTTTATTGGAACACCTACACAGAAAAACGCTTTCGAATTTCAGGCCGAGTTTCTGTGTTGAAAAACTGTCATAAATGTATTCGCACCCTTGCTCTCACAGTTATGTCATCGTCTTTGCGTTCTTTTTTTATAAAGCCGGATTTTGTTGACCGAATATTGCGTGGTTTCGACTCACTGCACGCAGTTGTAGTTTCTGTTTTTGTTGAGTTTCAGGCCGCTCGTGCCAACGCAAGGCAGAATGATTTCTCTCTTTGTAATTTCCAGTCTGCACTCATACTTCGCATCCTTCGACGCTATATATTTAATCCACAGAGCGGATGTACATTTCTGGCAAAGAAAGCGTGACAAACGTTTTTGTTGCTATACTGTTTTTGTTCTTCGGTTACCTCTCTTTTTTTTATGCAGCTTTTTAACTCGATTGTTTTTCTTTCTTGATTTTCTTTAAAGGAGTCTGTCATGTTTTTGTTTACAAAATGGACCGACATTTGCTGTCCTAATGAATGTCCAGGTGGATTACCTGGGCCTTCGTTAAATTTTCAAAGCCCCTTTTTTCTTCGACCGCCTACCTGAAGCTCAGAAAACACTTCTCGGTATATCGCAGGACTCGTCTCTTGGTGGTGCGGCAAGATGGATGGAAGATCGAATTTAAGAACATGTGCGCTGTGCTGCAATCAAACAGGTGTCACCTTAAAGCAGGCCCTGAAGTCATCCCTTCTACTTAGGCTCAGTAGTAACGCATAGAGATTTATCAAGCAAGAAATGCACTTTTGTTTGTTCTCAAAAATGAGATCCTCCAAACCTAGCTGGGACGTTGTAATCACCATAAATGACTCATGTGGAAGTAGTTAAATGAAGCGGTAATTTCTGTCTCGTGTTCTTCAACTTTCGCGTGATACCGGAGGTCACATACCCAGTTACGAGAAATAACACAATGAAGTGGTTCCCGCTAAGAAGAAGGCATGAAAAATACTGCGTAATTTTCATCGACGTAGGAAGAAAAATCAAAGGATGGCTTTGCCACAAAATGAGCGATAAGAAATCAACTGAAGCTCTAGAGTTTTCTCAAAATGTACCACTTACAATAAATGGTGACGGCAATTCGTTCTTTGTGAGTGATATGTTTTTACTGGCACCGCCAACCAAAGCAAAGAAAATCGGAAAAATAGAAACGGAAAAATTCGTGCCCCTTTGGGCATTTGAAGAAGGCTGTTTCAACGGCTCAAGACATGTGTCGTGCGTATAAAAAGATGTCCGCTTAGACAAATTACTGGAAAAGTTTGTAAAGTATGCGTGAATGTTTTCATTGTGTGTTTTTCAAGGAAACATTGTTTAAAATTGCACAACCGGCATTCACATTTCACACTTCGTGACGTCACAATTTGTTGCGGGGAAGATGTGTAGAACGGCAAGTCCATTTTTGTGTTAATAAAGAAAATGTTCGAGCCAGAATAGTCAATATTTTTAGATGCGACGCATTTCATGCTCGCCCCTCTGTCCATCATCCGTCTGTCCGGCGTTGTCCGCACAGCTGCGCCTCTCCTCCTCTCCTCTCTCCGATAGCGAACACTCTCTCCCAAACAGCTCCAGGTTGGCGCAGCGCGCTCTCACTCCGTTGATAGGCGCCGCTGGGCGGCACTGCGAGCGCTGCGCATGTGCAGCACTCTCTCTCTCTCTCTCCGCGCTCTCCTCTCCTTCGGGCGCTTTGAATATAAAGCGGCACGCCGCGCTCCGTCGGTCTCAGACGACGGTCGTCCGCCCACCTCCCCTTCGCGTGAGAATCCCTGCTTTAAGCGTAATCAATTCGATGGAAAACGCCAATGGAACACCCCATGAGATGCGTTGCATCACACCAGGGTTCCCGCGAGAGGAGGGGGGCGTAATTTTTTATTTTTGAAGTTTGTGCTCCTCAACCAAGACCAACTTCTTGTTCATTGCTTTACTATCCACTCCGGTTCAAATATCTCCCACACTGAACCGCCAATTCCTCGCCCAACCAGAACATTTTGATTTTATTTCAGGAATTACCCAGTAACCGCGGAAACCTTCTTGAGCGAATGATGAAAATCAATCGTACGAGCGGACAGACACGCTGCGCTTTAAACACTCACCATTAAAAAGGCATAAATGCTTGCTACGCCCTGTTCCTTATAGCGACAAAACAAAAAAACAGTGTTTTTACTTCATTCGGCGTGCTTTTGCAGTCAGCTTTGGGAATGATTACGTTTTTCTTTCGCCCACTGGTGATTCTTCATCTACCAGCATTGGCACACGGTTGGCACCACACGCATTATATGCGTCACTTCTCTTCACTGCAAACTATACAGCATAAATGTCGAAAAAAAGGGTCCCTAATTCCAATTGACAACCAGACAACCGAAAAATTCGACTTTTCCCAGATAAGTGCAAACGGAAAAGGGGTTTAGATGTGATTATTTCTGTTCTTTTAACTGGATTCACACAATGCTACTTATAACTCAGCTGTTGTCTCGAGGTAGTATTTCGAATGTTCCCCCCAGCACTGAATGCACTGTTCAGAAATTCCTTCGTTGTATCATTGCTTTACTGACACACTGGTTATCATCCGCCGGCAAGATATGCTGGCTATGCCAGTGAAGGGTGTGTTCGTTATAAAGAACTACTGCAAAATGAAACGAACCTACAGACAAAAAGAAATACGAGGGCAGGAGTTCATGTCCCAGATAAATCACCGCCTTTGCGGCGCAATCAAGTTCGTGTGTCGACACCATACGTCGTCTCGTTTAAGTGTGGCCTGTCCCCTCCGTAATATCAGGGTAGCGGAATAAAATACGCCGGAATAGGTGGTGAAGTTCGCCGAGAGCACAAAAGGGCGGTGAACATGTGATCAAAAAAATAAGTCATCGCGGCTTTTAAAATGGGTAACATGTCAAAGTTGGCGAACAAAACCTTTTTTTTTGTTGGCTGTTGTATGCGCATTGAACCCCCCTTCCAAGGCTATTCAAAAGAAGGAAGTCTGATTTATCGTCAGTTCTTTTTCGCGTTTTAAGGAATGTTTCAAAGTTCAAAATTGTTCAAATCGAGTCCTTGCGGCCAATTTGTAGCCTGGTGTTTCTCGATAGTTTTCTTAGGGGGGATAAGCGGGTATTTTTTTAGAATGACAAACTGCGTCTTTGGAGTAGTTGCTGGGGCATAAGTGAGGACTAAATACCGCCTCCAATGACGATCCGCTCTGATTGTGTGCGTAATTTTTCTCCTTAGTCTTCGGCTCCGCTATTTATTCCTCGGTTTTGGGAGGTCGGCGGTATCTCACCTCTCGATAGCGCCGAATATATGGAAATTTCGCATTTCGGTCCGTTTTGTAACCAGTTAGTTTTCTTTGTTTTATAATCACAAGAGTAGTGTGGTTATTCAAGACAGCGATAACAACAATAACGAAGCGTAAATGCACTGTCTTCAGTCTTTTCAAATATTCGGGCGGAGTTTCTTGGGGTCTGTTTTATTACGGTGAGGAAGATAAAAGCAAGTTACGTGACACCTTCCACGCGCTATATCAGTAGCTGAAGAAGAGGCAAATTTATTTATAGATATCTTCATCCGCAGAAGGGTGCAACTGCAGCAACCCACGATAAATAAGACGGAGATGTAATGGAGGGCCAAGTGGTCGCGACCACTGGTCTACGTGATAATGTATGCTTCTTCGTCCAGAGCGGCTGCTCGGCTTGCTCCTGCGCATAACTCCTTACTTATTATTTCTTCGTTACATCATAATGCTTTAGACACATACATAACTCGTTTCATGGGTAAATGGAACACGCTTGAGCACAATTGCACGCCCAGTCCACGCCCACAAGAAACAACGAAAATTTCTCAGGGAATTAAATCTGCGTACGTGCTTTGAAGCAGAAAGACTGGTAATGGTTACTAACAATCTTGTTCCTGCTACATTGTATTTGCGTGTAATTTGTAGTTTTGCTTTCTTTGCTGTTTTGGAATGAATCGCTTCGACCGATTTCTTTTTAGCTACACAGTGTCTACCTCTCCTTCATCGCTTTCGATTCTTCGTCTTTCGGCGGGCATCACGTCAGCAAGCAGACAACACACGCCTGAGCTCCTCTTCAATAAGACTTTTGCGCGGCTCGTGTGCACTTGTTCTACTCTACTTGTTCTATTGTTCTATTAATACCAACAACAACGCAGAAAAAAATTGTTGAATCAAATTACGGGTTCTCCACATTGGTCATACCCCCTTTTCGCAAGCAATGGCCGATATAATTGTAAAGCAGGAATAAATTGCCCGAAAGCCGTGAAAAATTGAAATGCTGGGGCAGAGCGTCCGAACAAACCATAAAATAGTGTGATGCTGATTGCACTCTAATAGCAAAGAAACGCAGGAAGGTATCAGGGCTTGTAAGTAATAAGCATATTTCATTTTTCACCTTGTTACACGCATGGTCTCATAACAGAACATTGGCTGATGTTCACTGAACATAAAACACTAATTCGTATTTTAATGCGACTGTGTCATTGCTTTTTTAATGATTTTTAAAGCAAGAGCGGAAACCTATGAAATAGGGCGGACTACAAACTTTTTGTATTCTTTGGTTAAAAAATTGTTGTCGCAATAGACTACCATATAAATAACCAATTGAACACCGCATATAAAAGTGAGAGAGAAAGAGAGGGTGAAGTGACATTGTACTGCGCTAACTCACAACAGCTATTATTTTCAATGCAGAGTATACCAGCAAAAGGGCAGTGTACTGAAGAAACGTTTTTTGCGCCCCCGTAAGAGTCAATTCGAGTGGAGCGGGGGTGGGGTGCCACACGCGATTTTTCATCAATGAACGGATTGTGAGGCTCCTGCTCTGCAACGCCGAGAGTCTATCAAGTTGTTCTTATCATTCTAATAGTAAATAAATCCTAGTACCACCATAGGCTTACTCAAACTCATTAGGAGCCTGAAAATGACACGTATTGAACCCAGGCGGTTTCGCTTGACCATATCCATTGTGTGCGCGTGCTCTTCCTCTCATGCACAAATTATAAACTTCTTTGGAGCATTCTGCAACATTGCATATCGTGCCATCTTGGTTATTTATTTTATTTATTTATCACATACTGCAGACCCCACAAGGGGTCCAAGCAGGAGGGGCAGAATCACTGCAGTGTAACACACTGACAACATGGGGTAAAAATATGGCAACAGAGCAAAAAGAAAAAGAACACACACACACAAAGAGACATCACTTCAACTTTCCAAGCGATCGATTTCATCTATGCAGCTGATAGCTGATGTGGGCAGATCATTCCACTTAGATGTGGTGCGGGGAAAGAAAGAAAATTTGAACACGTTTTTCCTGGCCCCTAGGGGGTTAGTGATGCGCTGTGTCGATGCCGTGTACGTCGAGCTGTCAATGGTTGAATATACTGGTCAGGGTTAATTCCAAGTTTGTTGGTCTTGAGGTGGTGAAGAAATTTTAGTCTCTCTATTTTACGACGTGCTTGCAGTGTTTGGATGTCATGTTCTTTCATCAGATTAGTGGGAGAGTCAGTCATGCGATATTACGAGTAGATAAATCGCTAAATCAAATGGTTACGTTCAAATGGTTCTTGTTGTCACAAATCGAGATGTCACAAATCGAGAAGAAACCACTGTGTTTGGTTTCTGTTTTGTTGGCTGCAACTTGCGTTTTTCGGTTGGCGGGCGTTAGAATGATGCTTGAGTTGGCGGCTGTTTGAAAGACTAGCATCTAAGATACAAGAGCGGATTCTGATGTTGATGACGAGGGTTGGGTTTTATGGCGCAAGGCCGACTAAGGGCAATGAGCGCCAGAGAAAAGGTTATTTAATGAACTGAAGTGGTTACCACAATAAGGTAGGTAAAAAAACGTGTCAACCGAACATAGTAAAATCAGTTAAAGATAATGGTGATGGCTGGTGTATGGGGCCAGATTTCATTATGCGTGATAGGAAATGAGGTTTAAAAACTTGATGGCTGACAAATACTCAAACACACGTTTCACGGAAACCATGGCATCGTCACCTAGAAACAGCGATGGATGTAGTGGGATATGTTGTCAATAGAGTTCTCTGAAGTGTTTGTGTCGTGTTGTGTGAAGTGCTTTGCATTGTATGAGTATGCGGATTACGGATAGGCCCTCTCCACACCTGCTACACAGGGGTCTTGGAGATCCCGTGAGCAGGTGGGAATGTGTTGCATGCGTGTGGCCTATCCGTAATCGAGCCAGGGTAGCTTCATTGTGCCTGTTGTGTGTGTCAGTGGTGTATGGTCCCAAGAGTGTCTTTATAACGTGTAGTTTGTTGTCAGTCTGTTCATTCCAGTGTGCCTGCCATGTTGTGCGAAGGTGTTGTCTGATGTGTGATTTAATTTCGTAGTAGGGTATTGTCGGTCGGTGTAGGGTATTGTGGTTATGTCAACTGTAGTTGTAAGGGAAGCAGCGGCCGCAATTCGGTCTGCGGTCTCATTACCTGGAATTTCAGAGTGCCCTGGCACCCAGCACACGGTAGCTTCAATGTTTAACGCATACACAGACATAATAGTTTTAATGAGAGCATTGACCACATGGTTTTTAGACTTCTGTGAGAATAATGTACGCACAACACATAAAGAATCAGTATAAATTACAGATTTCGGAATTCGATTTAGAACAATATGTTTAACTACAAGAAGTATGCCATAGGCCTCTGCCGTAAAGATACTTGTATTTCTATTCATAGTTCTACAGACATTAAAGGTGCCACCATGCGCAGCACAGGAAACAGTTGCGGCAGTTTTTGAAGCATCGGTGTAAAATTCAGCACACTTGTATTTGTGCTGCAGGGACAAGAAATGTTGCACGATGGCGTTTCTAGGCACTCTGTTTTTCTCGACACTTGTAAAAGATACATCACATGATATCGGGCGAAGCTGCCACGGTACTAGAAGTTCAGTAGCGGAGGTTTTGACGGTGTCCGAGAACATGACATCAAGTTGGGACGCTTCTTCTCTTACTCTGAAAGCGAAGGGACCAGAGACTGATGGACAATTAGTAAGAAGTTGAGATATGGATGTATCATAAAAAACTGATGTAAAAGGATGGTGAGGCATTGATGAGATTTTAAAAGCATAAAGCAGGTCTGTGTAAGCTCACTGACGTTCTAGGCTCCATTTGTTGCACTCTACATACAGACTTTCCACTGGACTAGTCTGAAAGGCACCACACGACAAGCGGAGCCCTAGATGAAGCACAGGGTCCAGCATTCTGAGGGATGTTTTAGTGGCTGACCCATAGACAACGCTACCATAGTCTAATCGTGAACCTATCAAGCTGGTAAAAACACGTAAAAGAAGTTGTTTGACTGCACCAAAAGAATTGTGCGACAGAACCTTCAGGATAATCAGTGTTTTTAAGCATTTATGCTCCAGTTGTTTTATGTGTGGGATAAATGTGAGCTTTTCGTCAAAAATTATACCTCAAAACTTGTGTTCCTTTTTGACAGGAATCGAGACACCATTGAGATGAATGTCTGGATCCGGCCGGATGCCACGCCTCTTGGAAAACAAGACACAAGTGCACTTCCCTGGATTAAATTTAAAACCGTTGCTATCTGCCCAACCAGTTAGCTTGTTAACACCAAGCTGGAGTTGGCGCTCGCAGCCAGACAGGTTACAAACTTAAAGGATAATTGTACATCGTCTACATAAATTGAGCAGGAAATCGATGGTGGCAGTGCCTTCCTAAGGGAATTAATTTTCACAATTAAAAGGGTGCAACAGTCCACCTTGTGGCACTCCATTTACCTGCACATGAACCCTAGAGAGTGCAGTTCCAATTCGCACGCGAAACGTTCTTTCGGACATGTAACTGGCAAGCGTGTTCATCATGTTGCCCGTTATGCCAAAGGAATTCAGATCGATGAGGATACCATACCTCCAAGCAGTATCGTACGCCTTTTCTAGATCAAAGAATACTGTCATACAGTACTGCTTATGGAGGAAAGCATCTTTTATATACGCCTCTAATGCAACGAGTTGATCGTTGGTAGATCGCCCCGCCCTGAAGCCTGCCTGGCAGCTCTCGAGAAGACCATTGTACTCTAAGAAGTACACGAGTCTCCTGTTTATCATCTTCTCAAAGAGCTACACAGGCAACTTGTCAGGGCAATGGGACGATAACTGGCAGGAGAGGAAGGGTCCTTCCCTTCCTTTAGGACAGCCACCACTATGGCCTCCCTCCAACAGCGTGGAATGTGCCCCGAAAGCCATATTTTATTGTATAGGTGTAGGAGTGTTTCAAGGGTGTCTGAGTGTAAGAATTGTATCATTGTGTAAGTAATCTTATCTGCTCCTGGAGCTGAAGGTTTACGTGTGGTCAAAGCAGCCTTCAGTTCATAAATTGAAAAAGGAGAATTGTAAGAAGTGTGCGACTTGTTGCTATCACACAGTGACTTCTTCTCCGCAGACGTTTTTTGTTTCATGAAAGTGTTTGTGTAGTGTGCTGAACTGGACACGTGTTCGAAGTGTTGTGCAAGCGTGTTGGCCTGGTCTTCCAGTGTGTCCCCTGTTGTGCTAACCAGCGGCAGGCTGTGTGTCTGTTGTCCTTTTAGTTTGCGTATTCGTGTCCAGACTTTGTGAGTGTCGGTGTATGAGTTGATGGAAGTGAGGAAGGTGCGCCAACTCTCCCTTTTCACTTCACGATGCACGCGCTTCCCAAAAGCCTTTGCCCGTTTAAAAGAAATCAGGTTATCTGGCGTGGGGTACCGGCGAAGGACACCCCACGCCTTGTTCTGGGCCTCTCGCGCCCGCCTACAGTCCTCGTTCCACCAAGGCCTCCTTGGGTTGCGGGACGCACTGGGGCATGGACTTTTCGGCGGCGTCGAGTATGTGTGCCGTGGCGAGTTGGGCTGCTTCCTCCACGTGTAGGTGTTTTATGGTTGTGTGGTGTAGTTTAGGTGTTTCTGTGAATGTACTCCAGTTTGCTTTGGATTCATTAAACCTGTTATGGGAAGATGGACTACATGGGCCTTTACCTATATACGTTAATGAAGTGGGGAAGTGGTCACTACCATATGGGTCCGTGCCCACGCCCCACTCAAGACATGGAAAGAGAATTGCAGAACCAATAGCCAAGTCAAGATGCGAGTATGTATTGTGTCCTAAGTTATGGTATGTAGGCTGTTTTTTGTTGAAAAGGCATGCTCCTGAAGATGTAAGGAATTTCTGTATCAGGCGACCTCGGGCATCCATTCTAAAAGAGCCCGAAAGAGAGTTGTGCTTAGGATGTATGGTTCGGGCAGCTGGTCGACCAGCGCCTCGAAATCAGAGCTCGAAAGTGCATGATCACGAAGAATGTAAATGGAGCATACCGTTACCAACCTTTTAAAATATTATTGTTCGAATTGCTACAGCCTCGAGGACAGTGTTCAGAGTGACAGGGTGGCAGGCTAAGGATTTCCGGGCGACAATTGCCACACCTCCTGAAGAGTGTGTGCAGCCAACCCTGTCCTTTCTGAATACCATGTACCTATTTAGGAAATTTGTTTGTTTAGAATTGAGGTGGGTTTCCTGGAGACACATGATACTTAGCTGACTGGCATGCAGAATCTCATACACATCGTCAAGATTTTTAAGGAGGCCTCTGCAGTTCCATTGGAGGATGTTTTCTGTTCCCATTATTTAAATTTAAGAATAACTGGAGTGTGTGTGTGTGTTTGTTCATGTGTCGTCTTTCGGGGCTGTTATTCTAGGATTTTTAGGCTTTTCTGTCGGCTTGGACCTCGGAGGCCGCTCCTTGCGCTGCGTTGCAGGCAGGAACGGCGTGACATCCATCTCCTCGTCGGATGCCAGAAGGGTGCCCAGCGGACCAGGCCCCCCGGACTTGGCCCTCTTTCGGGAGACCTTCGTTTGAGCCACCACCGCCGAGGGTGTATGGGGCACCAGACGTGGCACGGGAGGTGCGGTGGCGCTGGGAGCCGATGCGGGGCCCCTGGTGTCCACCCGGTCGGCACCCTCCAACGCACTGGAGGACGGGAAGGCAGAGGCGGGAGCGGCACCGGTCCCTACAGAAGGGGTTGTCAACACAACCGCTGCTACCTCAGCAAGCGGCGTGGCAACGGATTGGGATGCCTGAGGCACCCCAGCGGGGGGGGGGGGGGCAGAGAAGGGACCAGGTCAGACTCGCTGAACTGGGTCCCTGTGGACACCATACGCCGCTCTGCCCCCCCCCCCCCCCCACCCGAGCCGGGTCGGCGTACCTCCCCAGGGGGAAAGAGGCGAACCTCTTCCGCGCCTCTGAGAAGGTGATGTTCTCAGTGACCTTCACATTTATGATCGCCTTCTCCTGATTAAACTTCTCGCATTTTCGAGAGTAGGCAGCGTGGGGTCCCTGGCAGCTGGCACAAGTGAGGGTTGATGATGGACAATTGTCAGATGAATGATCATGCTGAGCGCACTTTGCGCAGGTCAGACGGCCACGGCAGGAGTTGGTTCCGTGCCCGAACCGCTGGCACTTAAAGCAGCGGCGCGGGTTCGGAATGTAAGGACGAATGGAACCCTGCGTTGATATGGTCAGGAAGTGAGGAGCAGTTGAAGGTCAGGATAATATGTTTCGTGGGGATTATCTTATCATCTCTACGCATCGTGATGCGGCGCACGGCATGACACCCTGATCCTTTAAACCTTCAAGAATGTCGGCATCTGTCTTGTTAAGAAGATCTGCCTCAGAGATCACACCCTGCGAGCTATTCAGGCTGCGGTGGGGTGTGACCCTGATGTCCAGATCGACCATTTTCGTCTGACCAAGAAGTGTGGTTGCCTGCTGCTGGTTTTTTACTTCAACAAGGACTTCACCTGTGCGTTGTTTTTTGGCATTATAGGTTTTCCCAATCATTCTGTAAGGGATTTTGTAATTAAAAATAGTGATTGTGAAGCAGGAGGGCGGGCTGTGTCAAGAGATTCGATAACAAGGAAACGAGAGTATTTGTCTGGCTTTGGGAAGCTCATGCTCGGAAGTGGAGGGAAAGATACTTCAGTGCGGTCCCTTTTCAGGGACCGATCACTTTTGGAGGGGGGTTTTGAATTTTCCATGCAGCATAGGAAAAAAAACGGGACGGGGGTACTTTCTTCTCAAACCTTACCCTGATAGCCTGAGAGGTCCCGGAGCTCCCTGCCTGGTAAACAGACAGGGAGCCCATCCGCCGGAGCTGGACCTGGGCTCCGACGGCCACCGTTTGAGGCTTCTACCCTTCACCTTTAAACACATCACCACGCTAGGTTACAGTTTATGTTGGGGGCTCGGGGTCCGCGGTGTCGCCAACACCGTCACCATGAATACTCAACGTGCCCCGTGCGGGGAAGAGCGGATTCTGTATGAACCCACTGCATTGGGAAGTGCACAAGTTTGGATTCACACTGCAGATTGCGGCCAGAAGCAAAGCAACTAGTCGGAAAGCGCAGGTCGAAGAACAGAGGAATTAGTGACGCATTATAACAACACGCAAGAAACGTCAATAAGTTATGACCTATCGAAGATTAACGATTGTCGAAAAGAGTCAAGTACATACACAGGGCAGACAGAGATCACCATGGCCGAGCAAAAGGAAAACAGACAAAAACGTTTAGAGAATCTGATATAGAAATGCCCGGCCATGCTTGCATTCAACTCCAACATTAGCACGAAGAAGAAGAAGAAGAGGAAGAAGGTTTATTTTTCAGAAATTTTAATATATACAAGTGCTGCAATGAGCATCTGAATCCATAGCCCCAAGGCTAGTTTTGGATCCATACAAAAAATTTCACATTGTTTTTTTTTTCATCCAAGTCAAGAACAAGAAACGTATCAGGGGTTCAATACATGTGACAAGGAAGATGTGTTGATACATTACAAAAATAAACGCCAAACTTTGAACAAGAATAACGGGACATACACTTGGGAACTATACACGGTATCAGGGAAAATACGTATTATGGGCTGCAGAGCAGGCTTTCAACTGGGTGAAATATATGTGTCAGACATCATGTATGTTTTTATTGACTGATCGTTTTGCGTCATACATTTTATTGTTGGTGGGAGGCTATTCCATATTTTTGTGCCAATAAAAGGAAGGCTTCGACACCCGTATACATTTGATATCTTCGGTAGGTTCAGGTTATTATTGTTAGCATGCCTAGTATTTCTACTAGGAAAGCTTAAGATAGATGAGTGGTACGGAGTGTTAGTACTTATGACCCTCTTGATCAGTGTTGCTGTTTTGTAATCTCGTGCTTTATTCGAGTGCATGATGTTCAGCTCCTTAAAAATTGGCGAAGATTTTTCAGTTCTTGCTGCTGATGCTATTTTGCGCACGGCCCTCTTTTGCAAGATGTTGATAGGTGTGCAGTACGATGTGTAAGTGTATCCCCATGACTCTACACAGTAGGTTAAATGTGAGTGAAAAATACTGAAGTAAACTTGGCGCAGTGTTCTCGCGGTGAAGTGTTTCCGTGCTTGGATAAGGGTGAAGCATCCAAAAGATAGCTTTTGGCAAACGGTTTTTATGTGCTGTGCCCAGTGCATTGATGTGTCCAGTGTTACGCCTAAGTATTTATATGCATCTACTTGGCAAATTGCTTTTCCATCTACTTTAAGGTTACGCAGGTGGGATAACTGTTTTTGACGCGAAGAAAAAATAATAAATTTTGTCTTTTTAATATTTAGTACTAATTTGTGTGTGTTGAACCACTTTAATGTTCTCGCGAGCACTTCATTTGCCAGAGTTTCAGCTTCGGCCACAGAGTTACAGCTGATTAATAGTGCTGTGTCATCAGCATACAGGATTGCTTTCGAGTAAGTAAGAGACGTAACATAGTCGTTAACAAATAAAGAAAATAAAATAGGACCCATGGACCCATAGGACCCATAAGAATTGCATGGGCGTGCGTTCCCCCGTCGGCCCTCTTTCTATGATTGCATATCCATACAAATATATTTTGAGAATTTCCTCGCCAAATAGCCAGCTTCGCCCTGAAACAATATAAATCAATGATTATACTTTATTATAAAGAAGGCACGAAGCCCTTTTGGGGGAGGTGGTAAGTAGGGAGGGTATGACGGTATACAGTTGAACCTCGTTATAACGAACTCTGATATAGCGAATTCTCGGCTGTAGCGAACTAAATACAGACTTTGGTTGGTCGCGCTTTATTCCAAGGACACTTATTCTTTTATAACGAAACTGGAACCCTGAAAGCCGCGCGATGTCGCTTATAATGAAGACATAGTTGACCAGGAGGCTGAGACGCTCTTTGGAAACACTTCCCCCCCCCCCCTGTAGTCCTAAATTGCAGCAGTATAAAGGCGCTCTTGTTCGTGAACACCTTAGATAACTTTATCTTGCTTAGGGCAGTCAGTATCTACCAGACGAAGATTGCATCCTTCCTCAAACAAATAAGGACGCAGTCCTGGTTTGTCAAGAGAACCCTATTGTGTCGTAATTTCCCGTATTCATGTTCGCGTTCATTGATGTCGAAATGCAACAAGGAGAATGGTATAGGTTACCTTGTGTACAGTGGGTTCGAAGCCTCAAAAAATGCACTTTTGTGTCAAGTACATTTGTGTAAACTATTTTTGTATTTTGTATCAAGTGCTCTCGATTTGTTATAGCCAATTTTCACCTCTACTGTTATGAAGAATATCGGTTATAACCAACTAATTCGCTGTCCCGATACTACTTCGTTATAATGAGGTTCGACTGTACCACTGAAGTTCATTGCGGGATCATAGTTCCTTTCATGGGCGTCTTCGTTCTTGTGTGCCGCGTAAAAAAAACATGGTCAGGCACGCTTTATACCGCTTTATAGAGACCACTCTCTACTGCGTATTGGTGTATTGCTCCGAGGAGGAATACTTTACTTCGGGGTGCTGTACCTGCGCGCGAGCGTCAGATGGCAGTGGCCATTTAACAAGCATGGCGGCTCTGCCTTTGTCAAATGTCGGACAGGGCCACAGTAAATGGTACATTTTAGGCGTTGTACCCTGCCCACAAAAGGTAAACGTGGGTGCCGATGTGAGGGAAGTGGCACCGTTATATCAATTTCGGATTGTCTGGGGTATATGCCGCGTTTGCGTAGCCCTTGTTAAAAACTTTCTTCTTGCCGCCTGAGGTGGATTCTAGCAGGCAGGAAGCCATGAGGGGTAATGAGGACCAGGCGGAGGCTTGGAAATAAGGGGAGGAGAGGTTAGAAGGCACTCCCTTGCAGCGTCGAGGGCTTGCTGATTTCCATCTGCTCCAACCGCGTGACCAGGCGTCCACGCAAGTCGAGGAATCGCGCCTTGTTGCTGGAGGGTCTGTAGTAGGGCTACAATGCTATTGGAAGTTGCATTGTGAGTATGTGTCTTGTTGAGCTCGCGTAACGCTGTATGGGAGTACGCAATTATTCTGAACTTGCTGAAGTTAGTTGGTGCAGAGAATTGAAGTTGTAGAAGCGCCCCCAGTATTTCAAGGAGTTCAGCTTCTTTAGCGAGGCGGTAGGTGTGCGCAGTTTGGGGGCGGCCCTTGACAGCAGGGTGTTCAGGGCATACCCAGGCAATGGCCGCTTGCGCATTGTCAAGTGAGGCATCTGTGAAGATGTCTCATCCATCAGGACCTTTGTCTTGCTTAAGTTTGCGTGTATGTCGTTACTGTGCCGCCGTGTTTCGTCTTGCCATTAGTCTCCCGCGCACGACACCAGCTATTCGCCTACCACAGGGTCGGATTGAACGTGGTATTAGCGTGTGCTCAGCTTCGGTGTTTTGCAGATCCCATCGTCCGAGTTCTTCCTTTCGGCGTCAAACAAATACAGCAGCAGTCCTCAACCGCCCTAACACTGGCCAGTGCATGGTCAGTGTGCGGGTTGTGGCAATACGTCACCTTGAACTTTTGGAGATCCGCTTATGGTGTGGCACATATGCAGCCAATAATCCGGCAATTTTGTTTGTGGCACGTTTTACGGATTCAAGGTGATAAAAACCCAAACTCTGACGGAAACATAGTGATGCCCCAGTTCCGGGAAGGCAAATGCCGGCGTCCTGGAAGCGTTCACGAATGCAGTAAAATGTGCCGCTATTGCATGCACGGAGCACGAAGTCGGCGGAAGCGGAAATGCTCTTGGTGAAAATGCATCAAAATGCAGCAATATCAGGTAGCGGAATTTGCCACTGAGCACTGGAGGTGAATATTTCAGTTTAGAATGCGGCAGATTCAGGAAAAGCCTGATTGATGGAGAAAAGGACGCATACGCGCTTCCCGCATCTGATGCCCACATTGGTTTCTTGTTTTCTGCACGTGAGAACCCCTGAGCATTTATGCAAACAGATATTTGAAAATACAAAACACCCCACTGTTTACATAAACAATGTAGGAGCATTATGGTTGCCAGTAGTTGTAGCAGTAGTGTTTTATTTGTTGAAGTGGTCTACACCTTGTATAAAAGGGCTGGTAATTGTTCCGGCTAAGCGACACCGTATCGCATTAAAGTGACGTAGTGTTAACACACATCACTTATTCCTGTGGACTACAAAAATCTCAGCAGTATAGAAGGCTCTTCTCCTCATAAAATTCAGTGTCCCCTAGGAAAAATAGTGTCCTGCACTCCAGCCAGTGAAAATCCCAGCTTTGATGACCATCTTTAAGCAAATAATACGTAATAGCAGTGTGATTGCTTCAACATTAGATAATCCTGCTCAGTGATTCGTTAAGGCATGCAGGGGCAATTCAGCGGGTCTTACCAGGGCCAATTCAAGGTTTCCGTGGTGCTCAAGTTTGAGGCCTGGCAGAGGCCGCGGTGTCAGGAATTGAGCAAAGGAAAAGAATTCTGACCGCACCAAATCGGCGGCTGCTGAGCGAAATCTATGGAGCAGAACACACTAACTCGGTTCGATTACCTTCTTTCCTTCATATCGGATCGCCTTCTACTCATATTCAATTTAGGTGGCATAAATACAAACAGCACTTTTCTTTGTTGGGGACTTAATGTAATTTTAACTTCGCCTGTGTGCATACCGGTTCATTCGTGCCAGTTAAGGCTAGCACAAAGGAACTTCCTGTGAGGAATGACGATCCCGGTTTTATGGAGGGTAATTTGCATGTGTAGTAATTAGGGGCGGTAAGTGATTCGTCCCTTGCTATACTGGAGAGACGGTTGTGATCTTATACTTATGCAGCAGTAAAGCCACCTACTTGGTTACCGCCACTTAAGGTAAATCCTGAACTTAAAAACCAATTGGTTCCAATCCGCGCTGTGAGGTGGTTTGGAAGCAAAGCTTTAAACGACACCCACAACAATTGCTCATGTGACGTCACTTGAATTCACGCATGTGGCTCTACAAAAAGTGAAACCAGAGATTCTGCCTGCCATTACCGAGACTTTGTGGGGTCGGCATCCTGAACGCAGAAGCGTCGGCTACAGCCGGACTAGAGCGGCGGACGCCGCCGCTCTAGCACGGACGTGCTTCGGCAGAAAGAAAATGGGGAGGAGCGCAATTCGAAGGGTCAGACAGCAGAACCTAGCCATCCCGTTGTGTTACCTAGGAGCTGCATCACCGCACGACACAAGCGCTGTAAACGAAACAATTCGGCATGTCATCTTAGTGATTCCTATTTATACTGATTTAAACTAGTTAATTTAGGAAGTTTGGAATGGCGAGAAAGCTGAGGGAACTTTCATGATCGCTATTTATTGGGACCAGTTGCTCCTTTCGCCTTTTGTATTACCTGTTAAAATTGGTATTTACCGATTTAGAAAATGGATTCCCATTCGTGGCAAGCCGTGCGTTTCCCTAGCGTTTCTCCCGCGGCCAGTTGTCTGTATGTGGTCTCTATATTTTGTTTTCCCGGCTGGAAATCAATCTTTAACGTATCTTTGCCGTACAACCACATACGTCCGTCGGGTCCGGGTTACTCAGAAGGTGCTGCCGAGCAAGTTAACCAAGCCATGTGAAGGAAGTGCGCAATGTGCGCGAAGCTGCTCCAAAACAGCCCCAACACAACCGACGCTAAAGCAGACGACAAAGCCGACTAAATGGTCCCGCCGACGTGACCGCTGAGGTGAGCACCTTCGGCGCGTGCGGAACGCTGGGTAAATTAAGTTCGCAGCGCCATCTACAATGTGCTTCGTAAATGAAACCCTCAGCCCCCGGCCGCCGCCTCCGCCGCATTGGGAGTTTGTAGTCCAGTGCGCCACGAAAGAACCGCTTGCTGGTCGAGCTAAAACACTTTGCTTAAAAAACTGTCGGGTTTTCTACCCTTCGCTTAAATTGGATGCAGCGAAAGCTACGCAGTGCAGCGGAGTGTCCAAACGACAATTTACGGTGGTGTAGTGGTAGTAAAGTCCTATATAGAGAATTAGAGGGCATGTTCGGCACGGGGGAAATTGTAATATCAGGGACGGTTAAATAATATTTTCTTGAATCTTAAAAGGGTGTGTCGGCTGCTTCTAATGGAGAATCTAACAGCCCCGTTTGAAGTACCGAGCTAAGTGTAGATTGCGGATCACACTAATGGGGCAAGCAAAGATCGACAGGCTCAGTCACGAGTGCGCTCACACACCCCCCACTCACCACTCACTGGTAATTGGTGAGTAAGCCTCGCCATCCTTTTGGACTGGCGAGTGTGAGTGCGAGTGAGTGCGAACCCCTGGCGCAGTGAGCCCACTCACCACTCGCGAGTGCGATCGCCACCTACGGCGAGCCCCAGTAACCACACCTGAGAGCGAGAGCAACTTTTAGGGAGCCCCGCTCAACACTCCGGGAAGCGAGTGCCTCTCGCCGTGAGCCCCGCTCACCACTCGCGAGTGCACTCGCACTACTCACGCCATTTTCTAGGCCTACCACGGTGAGCGCCACTATTGCGCTGTTTGTCGCTGTGGGTTATTGGTCGCAGGAGCCGCTCGCTGGGATGGTTGTCAATGGCAGGATTGATTTTTGCTTTTCAAATATGCCGTCGCTGAGCTGCTAAGTGGAGGCATATCCTCTGGTGGCGTGTTAATTTATGTTATGATCTGGATGGCCTTCGTACGACGTAATGCACTAATACTGTTTTGCTGCATGACGCATTGAGGGTCTGCTGCACACACTCGCGTTCGAAAGGAGACTACGAGTGGTGAGCGTGAGCACAAGTGAGTACGAGTGGTGAGGGTGACTGGTGAAAGTCAGTGTGAGTGAGTTTATGAGGAAAAATACATTTTTCTGTGTGAGGGTGAGTAACTGGCACGCAGTTTTCTGAGGTATGGGTGCAAGGCCACTGTCAAAGAAAAAGTGCCTAGGGCAGCGACGAATTGGGGTTCCCAGTATGTCGTATTATCTTGTGAAGAACCATGGGTGAGGGCCCTGTCTGTAAAGTACAATGGTGACAGTTATGATGAGCAACTGTCAAATTTTCACCTACCAGTTACAGTTAACTCAAATACAATATCATCATATTTTCGGGCTATGCATCGAAGCGGTCATGGCGCGCCGTCCAAGTCTAAATGTGCCGTACTAAAAATAGAGAATAAACATCCCCGTTTTAATATATCAATGTATCCATGATAATCATAACATGTGTGAACCCCCGTACAGTAATTCAAGAGCGTCATGACACAAATACATGACTTTAAATATTCTTTTGCTCTCCTACGTTCCCGGATCAGAGCAGCTTAGCGCTGTTTTAGAGTTCAGTGGAATGAGTTGGGGGGGTGGGGGGGGTAATATATGGGCAGGTCCACATGCTGTATCGTTTGGTAGACTTGCTCCCGCAAAGTAGCCAATGAGAAATGATATAGATAAAACCGTGTATTGTACACGAAAAACTTGCTGTACAATTTTTGGTGTGTTTAAGAACTCAAGAAGTGCCCTTAGCCTGTGAAAATGCCAACAATGTTCTGATTCGTACAAAGGGAGATACCAATAACCCCGGGGATTACAGATCAAGCAGCCTACTTTCAGTTGTTTATATGCTGTTTACCACAGGTATAACTAGACGGATATGTGACAGCCTGGATTCCGAACAACCCAGAGAGCAAGCTGAGTTTATGGGAAGGTACTCAACCATGGATCACATCTGCGTCGCCAATGAAGTGATACATAAATTTGCAGAATAGACTCAATCTCTTTATGTGGCACCAATAGAGTACGAGAAAGCGTTTGATTCCGTACTCACCACAGCCGTTTTAGAAGTATTAGAAGACCAGGAAGAAAGGAGACTTACACAAGACTTCTAGAAGACATATAACGGATGTACGAGCAGGATAACACTCCGCAAGCAAAGCGATAAATTCCCGATGCGAAAGGGAGTACGACAGCTAGATACCATCTTGCCATAGCTATTCACAGCAGATCTAGAGGATGTGTTTAGAAAGCTTGACTGGGAAAACCGAGGGTTAAGAATAAACTGGGAATAGTTGATGCATCGAGATTTGCGAACATGTTGTTGGTGTGTGAGACTACATAACACCTGCAAACAATGCTTGAGGAACTACAATCAGAAAGCGTGTTCATGGGGCTAAAATAAATATGAATAACTCCAAAATATGAGAAATAAGCATAATAAAAGCGTCTTCTTCAGCTTAGGATACGAAACGCTAGGAGACGTGAAAGAATAAAACTACCTCAGACGGATGATTAGGGCTTACCCCAAGCACGAGAGAGAAATTCGGCACAGAATAGGTATTGGCAGGGCTTCACTCGGCAAGCACTCCAAAATAATGAAAAGTAAGCGCCCTCTGTCACTCAAAAGAAAACTGTACAACACGTGGGCCAGTGATGGCATAAGGAGCTGAAACGTCGACCGTTACAAAAAAAATAGAAAGCAAACTTAGGTCTGCACAACTGGCGATGGAACGAATAATGTTAGGGGTAACACTGTGGGACAGGTAACGAGCTACTTTGTTTAGAGGACAAGATAAAGTAGAAGATATCATTGTTCAAATAAGGAAAGAGCAACGAACATAGGCTGACCATCTAGTGAGACAAAGCGAGAACCGGAGGACAATTAAGTCAACTGAGTGGAAGGTTCGTCTAAAGAAGGGGAAGGCTATTAACCCGATAGAGGAATGAAATAAAGAATTTTGGTGTTAAACAGTGCACTCGAACAGCCAAGGAAAGAAGGAGTGGGAGGTCAATGGGAGATGCCTTTGTCATGCAGTGGACCTGAATACGCGGATGACGACGACGACGACGATGATGATGATTATTATTATTAATATTACAAGAATGTATGGGAAAAAAGAGAGCGCGATGTGAAAGTGGAGGCGGGAGAAGAGAAGCAAATCTTTATCAAAGTCGAGCTGGTTGGCGGTGTCATCTGTCCAGAACTCAGTTGATGCGCCATGCGTGCTTCGCCGTTTTAGCGCACAGAAGCTGCTTAATCAGGTCTGAGATGAGCAAGCTAACTCTTCTGCTGCTTGTGAGCGGGATTAGGAATTTATGAAGGCCTGGGTTTGATTGACATGCCCAAACCTGAAGGTAGAGTGTAGCTGGGCGGCCGCATTGCATGCACAGCGGGTGTGTAGCCGCGTGGGGTGTGGAAATGTGTTCGTTTGAAGTATTCGAATGGTGGCTTCTTGTTCTTTGTTAGCTGGAGGGCCGGCTTCTGGACGGGGCGTCGGGTGAGCACGTCGTGTTGGGTGAGGTCATTGTATGTGATGAGTGAAGACCAAAAAATACGAACGAAAAATTCAGGTTTCAGGCACTGATGTTTTTGTAGTATTACAGATTTCAGCTTTAAGTAAAAACAACGACGATTGAAAATAAACACGGGCACAATGCTGGTAGAAAAGAAAGACGGCAATAATGCTTCATTCAAGCTAAAATTTGCAGTCAATATGTAACATTTCACCCAATCCCAAGCGCTTTTCTTAGTACCATTTGATGCAGTTGTAGCCATTTTTAATTACAATGAGAGTTATTATGATGACTATGACTGTGGTGATTAGGCTTATGATGATGTTAGAAGGGAAGGAAGAGGCGGGGAGTTCACACACAAGGGACGGAAGGGCTCGTTGTATCCGGCATAAGGTTGAGGTATGTATTGCGTAAGGTACGTTGAAGTGCTCTCACACCTAATCCTTGAATCCAAGGATTATTTGCCAGCGTGCTTCCTCCGCATTCATCGCTTGATGTTCCAAGACTGCTCCAGCTCCTTGCCCGAGCTGTCGTACCGGCAGAAAAAAAGACAAAGCCCCGCAGTGCCCCTGCATGATGTTTTCAATTAGGCGAATGTTTTTTTCCTGGTGGTGGTGCTATATTAACCTCCAAAATAAATGAAACAGGAAATTTTGTACATTTTATGACTCTACAAAAACGTAACACGAAAAGACACATTTAAACACACGACAAGAACGAAACAATGAGAATGAGTCGCATTATAACTAAGATGTGACATGGGCTGAAGTTGCACCCCATGGCCACAATAATTCAGAAAATTCAAAAAGGGGTAGCTAGTTCTGCTTACATATTCAAGAAACTCTGCGACACTTCGGATAAATGCGTTCACCCCTTTCTTCGTGTCTGGAGGCACCATGAAATTCCTTAGTCAGTATACTAGAAAGGAAACTGCGCCTGGGATTGGCTGTCGGCTTAGGGGGGGGGTGAGGCGAAGGCGGAGGGTTATGACCTTATGGAAGAGCACTGCTGCTGGCTTGGCATTTCTATCGATCGGATTCGTAAGCGTCTTCTAAATTGTAAACGCAGAATATGATAGCCACCGCTACGCAATGTTTAAAGATATGAATTTAGTTCCAAAGCCTGAGTATTACAGAACCACACTGATCAAACGATATAAAAATGGACTAAGAAAAAGTAACAACTTTCTGCCGCATATTTCAAAACTAACTGCAAAGCAGCACCAGCGTAACTTCCGTACTTTTGCACGCTGGGAAATGCCCCGGGCCCACACGAACTACGGCGCACAAATGCTCCGTCACCTTCTTCCCTTTTATCTAAGCAAGAGTAATGTCTCATTCTCCTCCAATTCGCCTCCTTGCGAGGCGGGCGTTGATGACCCTTGGAGTTCCTGCCAGCCCTGCGCTGCGTTTAGTGCAGCGCTGCGGCTGTGATGAAGGCGACGACCCGTTGAGACGAAACGAAAGCGTGTATTTACACTTTTTACAGTTGGTTACAAAGAGGATACATTGAGGCCGTTGGTCGCTATGTGCCCGCGGCACCCCGTCAGAGACAAGCCACAACTCAACCCGGTCTTCCCGATCAGCGCATACTTGCAATCGAAGAAACCTGTCATTCGGGGGAGGAGGGCGCGCTCGCTCCGACCGCGCTCCCCACGCACCTGCACTGTTGCGGGTCCTGTATGCAAGGGCGCGCAACAATACGCGCCACTCCAACCTAACGCACGTGCACAACGATACACGATGCCTCAACCTAGCGCTTGCTTCGACCCGGCCGCGCATTGCAGCCGCCGCGGGCAACTTCGCGCAACAAAGCGCGGTCATCCACCCAGCAGCTCCCGCGATTGCCTCCGTCTTACACTCAGGGCCGAAACACGGTACACACGGTACCCAGGGCCGAAACACGGTACCCTACGCCCGCGAGGCCGTTGCCCTGTTGCCTGCCTGGGCACGCAATCATGACAATAATGACGGGAACACCCGACCCTTACAGCAAGCTTTGACACTGAATAGTCTTTGTTTGAAAAATCGGTGCCTTTTATTTTGTACCGTGCTGTTCAATTGCCACCCACTTCTTGTTTAGTGATTGTATACCTATAAGCTTGATGTAATTTATTTTTTTCTTCTTCTTCTTCTTCTTCTTTTACCTTAGACAACTTCGGTTACGTGTTGCTTAGTCTTGTTGTTATAGTTTGTTGCTTTGCGTACGCATATCTTCTTGCGATGGGATTTGTGTTTTTTAATATCCATGTATTGTAACTTTGTATGTGTTAAAGTATGTGCATGCTTATGTTGGAAGCAAGCCGCTGCTGCCGTTTTGCCTTGCACACGGGGCCGTAGACCCTGTCAAGCCCGTTTGGTGGCTTTTTGTTCACTGTCCCAAACACAGATGTTGTTGAAATAAAAAGATTGATTGATTAATTGATTCTTGAGTTTGCTGTCTTCACTGTCACGTGCTATGTCTACGTGGTAGCCGATCCGTCTGAGATGGCGGACCTCGTTTCGCTTCTCTCGCATCGCTTGGAAACTTGAAATTCGCTCCAATACTAACATGCTAAGACAGCTCTGTTTCATTATAAACAAATGGGAGGGCTAGGGCCGGCGAGCGACCATCGGTACATATGTACATAAGTACAAGCACGGAATGTGTACACATTATTTTGTGATAAAGAGAGTTCGCTTAAAAGTTCTTTTTAGCAGTAGCAGTACATATTTTAATAACGCCCCGAACACCTTGAATGAGCGGATAAGTTGCCGCTGCAAAATATGTGGCAGACGGACAGGTACGAAAACACGAACAAAATGACCGCGGGGGCCAGGAGTTCGTTTTCATAGGTTCGTTTTCAACCTTGCTCAGCTTTTCAAACAGCTTATTATTTGAAATGTCTGCAAAATAAATGTATTTATTGAGTTTTTGTCTCAGCATTTTACATTACCGTTAGCTACCAGATTGGCCTGCAGAATTGGTAAAACAATTCTGCTAGACTCTCAGTAAAAAGAACACATTTGGTTTTTTTCTTTAGCTTTGAAACAGCGTGTTTTAATTTATAATTATATAATTAACACTATACCTTGCGTTTTTCTGGTATTATATTTCAATTGACGGCCACTAAAACAATTTAATCCAAGCCAATGATCAAAGTGAGGTGAGCACACGGTATAATGGCGGCCCATGGCGACACAGACGGCCTCGATGGGAGCCACATAGACGATAGCGCCAGATTACTCTGTAGCGTATATAGTAAGAAACTATATGGGAAGCACGACGAAAGCTACAGTTATCGCCACCACGGAGCGGCGCTGCGTGATTTTCTCGTTGCAGCAGTTACGCCTGCCCCGGTTGTTCTTTGCTTTTGTTGCTTGTTTTTTAAAGTGGACATCGAATGCGTTTATTTCTGAAAATGGTTGGAAGCCGGCCAAAAACCATCAGTCGAAGTTCCAGCGGTCGAAGAACGCCAATACATGAAAAGAAGAGAAAACTCACTTGATCAAGTTTCTAAGTTTTCTAATGAGCGTAGAACAGTATTTTTTGGCTGAGGTACATTGCGACCCCGTAATATACGTATTGGATGTGTTAGTTGGGTACGTTCTTCAGCATTTAAGATTTTGAAAAAGTGTTGCATGGTCACTTCAAACCACCGGCAGTTTGATTGTACAACTCCTAAGCAGTAACGCTGCTATGGAAATTCCAGTACGCACGCAATAGTAATCTCGACAGAAGTAGCCTTACCCCCGGTTCGAGTAATTACGACACCGAGCGCAAAGTGCAACAACTGATAACATTCTGCGCGTCCTCTCCAATATGTGGAACAAAGCTAAGAGCAAGAATGGTTTCCCAGGAAGCAAAGCAAAAGAATGCCAGAGGGTTACGAAAGCATCTAAGGTACACTTTAAAAATACCAAAAAAAGAAAAAAAAATCCCAGGAATGTTTAGATTGTACGTAGGACATCAACTACGTCCGTCTACGCAAGGTTCATCAGAGAGGCTTAGTGCGTTAGAAATAAAACACGGAAACCTGAGGCCGGTATCCAAGATTAAGGCGTCCGGCAAGACAGAAGTGTCGTCAAGTGCTGACAAAACAAGGCCTTGCTGATCCTCGATGCGTTCGCATAGAACTGCAGCCCCATTTCGCTACACTCTTTCAATCGTTCTTATCGCATCCTTCCACTGGACGATGTACGGTGCAGGCTCGGAACAGCTCGTCAATCCCAACCGCGGACAGAATTCGAGAGAAAATAATAGTAAAAGTTGTAAAAGAACTGAAAAGAACTGAGAGAAGCAAATCGGGTACGAAGTTATGCGATGAATTTCACTGCCAGGACCGTATGGTATTGGTCTGCTGGGTAGATTAATATTGACCTCCATCTCGCCTATTCTGTTGTTGCGTTTGTGGTAAGATTCAAAAAGTGGAACGTCTGCAATCCCCTACTTCCGCCTGTCGACGTGTTCGCTCTATTTCTCGACAGCTGTAGGAGTCAAATCAATCTTTCTGTCAGGGAGGAGAAATTGCTAAATATGTACTCACAAGAGAAAAACATGTGCAACATATAAAAAATTAAAAAAAAACGTGTTGTCCTTTTGTTGGAATCACGGCACGATTCTCAATTTCTATCACTACTAAAAAGAATAGAATTTTCAGAGACTAACACTGATTGGTGTGCTGTGTGACTATTGCTTAATAACTGTAATGCCATAACAATAATTTTACCAAATATGAAAGTGGCCGTGCTTCTTCGAAAGGAGAAGCTAACGCGGTGGACTTGAACACCTTCGACAAGGTGGGAGTGTTTAAAATTAGGTACGGTTGAACCTCGATTTAACAAAGTCACCAGTACCCACAAATTCTTTCGTTAAATCGGCAACTTCGTAAAATCGATAGAACGACAAATTTTTGGCGTAGTGAAAAAGCTCGTGATTTTCGCCAGCGCAAGCTTCGTGAGCAGCTGGAGTACACACCTCTCGTAGGTGGCCCGCGAAGTCAAGGTGTCCTCAGAACCCTCGTGTGCCCCCGCAAACCGCCTCAGAATGTCGACGGCGTCCATCACCTGGCTTGGTGTGGCCACGGGACCTCCGACAGTATCTGGATCGTTCAAATCTTCTGACACCGTCTGTGCGCCGTAAATAAGCTGCATTATCTCTTCATCGCCGAGAACTTCTGTTGTGTCAGTGTCCGCGTCTGCGTCGGCGTTCACGAATCGTCGATGTTCTGATCTGCGGCCATGTCGTCACGCTGACAAAGCTCTTGCCAACTGGGCGATGCCTGTTCCAGCTCGTGTTGCGGGCTTGTGGAGCCCGACGCCGCCTCTGAAGTAGAAGCTAGAAATGCCGAAGCTCCTTTGGCCGTGTGGAGGCAGTGTGCTACCGCCCCTACGCTGGCAGCATGCTACCAGGCATTTTACACGCTGTAAAGTTGGAAAAACAATATATTTTCAATGCATCTTTTTTCCCGGAAGGCTTCGTTAAATCGGGTTTGGCGGCGAATTTTGTTGCGGTATTTCGAGTTCCTAAAACATAAAGCCTATGGGCAACTACGAGGGGAAATGAATTTGTTCGTTGACTCGGAAAATTCGTGAAATCAGGCTTCGTAAAATCGAGTTTCGACTCTATATAGCCTTAATAATTGTCACTGTAATCAAACAACAAAACCACATTTCACACCCTTTCAACACCCTCCAAAACACCATGGGCGTTGCAGTCGGTCTACTAATACTGCAGAAGCTACAATACCAATGTACAATACTGCAACAATGCTACAAATAAGGTTTTTGGAACTTAATAAAAAAGGCGTAATGACATCCCAACATCCTCACTACACCAGCACTAAAGCAATAAGGGTGTAAAATGCTTTTTGTGTACATTCCCTTGCACTGTCGTGCATGTTTTGGTTCATGACCATTGACCATGGTTTCCTGATTTTCTCCATTCCCAGTTGTTTGAAGCGGCCATATCAAAACATGTTCCGCACCCAAACAGGGCTTTACAATTCCCTCTGAGCTACATTAGCTTGAATATGACTTTCACCAGCGTTTATCATGTTACGGGCGGCGCTTTGCATTGTGCGGGTATCCATCGCCATATAACATTTAAGAACGCCTTCACCTAGACACCGTGCTTTGTTTTTGTTCAAAGCAAGTAAACCTTGTATCTATAAATAGCAAGCTATTGTGAACTCGTGTTTGTCAACTAATATTTTTCATCAAGTGTTGGCAACGTCGTGATTTCAGAGCAAAAAGTTCACGTTTAGCTGCTCCTAAGTGATGCTGTTGTGTATGCTAATTTCGCATAGATGTAACATTCCTGTCATATGTACACGACGAGGAATCGAATCACAGAACCTCAGAAAGCATAAAAATGTACTCGACTCCTCGGAACAGCATACGGCTTCGCCATTCACCTCGACGTGTGCACACACGGCGGACGACGCCCCAAATCCGAAAATACACGGCCGCCATACAATGAACACCACCACAGCATTAACGCCCGAAAACGTTTGGGAATACACTAAGATTGCCTTCTCAAATATTAATGCTCAAATTGAAGGTAGACGTGTGGAGATAACGCCAGGTCGAAGGCGTGCCGCGCAGTGATCATGTCGAGTAAAGCGATGATAACTCGTGTTCCTTAATTAAAGCCGACCAAAATATCATTGTAGATGAGTTGCGCACCGCTGTCGGCGACACCCATGAGACGCCATTTATTGTTACCTAAGTGGGACCAGCCGGTTACAGCAACGTTTTATAGGTGTTAAGTGGACGCCTTTTGGTTTTAAAACGGCACCCGCGCTACGGCCGACTGGTCGATTTTGTGGGCTTCGTATTACTCAGGTGATTCAGGGAAGCCCTATAGGGTGCTCTATTTTAAAAGCTATATATCGCGTGCCTCTTGTTACGTGCATAAAAATGTACTTGTTGTGTTTTGTACATTTTGGAAGAGCGTTTTTTTTATTACATGCATGTATAGGGTTGTTTTATTCTAAGCGCTATATATTGCGTCTTTTGTTAAGTGTTGAGATTAGGTCCCTCTTGTGTTACCTGCTACGCTTATCTGTAAGGGAACAGAGGCTTTGTCCGGCATTCCGTATTTTTATCTGTTCCCCTCACTGAGGGTATCCTTGGAAAGACACTAAATAAAAAACCTTTCAAGCACCCTAGTAGCAGGCTCTGCTTTGTTTTTGCATACCTTGTCTGGTGCTCGGATATGACGTATGATTCACCCAAACGAAAATGAACAACCCTTTTTGCCAATTTCCAAACGTAGACTAGTTGGACTTTCGACGCCATGTTGTACGCGTTTTTCGGGGGGGCTCGTTTTCTGTCGGCGTTCTTCAACACAAGGATCACTGCTTAGTTGGATATGTATGTATCCTATCCTGAGAAATTATCATGCCCCACCAAGATGTATTTTATAAAGTAGGAGCTACTACATGGCAGTAGAGCCAAACTGGTTCCGAAGAAATGTGCTGGGCTGGAGGGTTTCCGCTGACGAGCTTCAGTCGCAGGGGCCAGGAAATAAAGTGTGGGCATAATATTTGTCAAGGAGAAGTGAAATAGAGTGAGCATAACGAAAATGTTGCGATGCGATTAGGAAACAACGCAATCAGGGTGTTTCAATCTGATCGTGTGAATTCTCTGGTACCCCGCTGCCCTACAAAGCACCTCATAGCCCTGGTTCTATCTTCGGCGCATGAAACACGCAAACTTGTGTTGTCTTGCCATCTGTACACAAGCAGCCATTTATACACCAACGCAGGAAAATGCAGTTCTACATAGACCTTCTGGAAAGAAAATTAGATGACAGGGAAGTCTGGGCAAATGTTTAAGTCAATAGATAAGAAGAACTCTGCACAGTATAAATATGAACAACTTTAGAGAAATCATCATCATCAACAACAACAGCCCATTTATTTCCACTGGAGGACGAATGGCTCTCCCATTGACCTCCACCCGCGTCTGTCCTACGCTCCCCCAGTCCACTCCAATAATTCTGGAATATTGACGAGCCCTTGTCAAACTCTTACAAGCCTCTCGTTCACGGGACTCTGCAACACTGTCGATAGGCACTTTCACACTTTCCTTTGCGTTTATAATCACTGTGAAATCTTTACTTACCGCTGCCACAAACCGACACTGCGCAACTTGCTCGTCGCAGCAGATGCGCCTTCCACTTGTGCTTTGCTTTTGTGGCATTTTTTAAGTGGCTTTAGAATGCGCTCATCGCTACAACTGAACGAAAATCTGCAAATCGCCCCATACACCGCTGTAATGAAATTGGAGCACCTGATGACCCCCAAGGCATGCAAAGAACGAAAGAAAAATGGTTGCGGCTTAGCTCAATTAACCTTGGATATGCAAAGCGCAAGCTTCGTTTAGAGTAGTTGAGTCTTGGTTTCGCTTGGTTTACCTTTGATGTAGGTGTATTGCCTACCATTGCTGAACGCCTTTCTGTCCTGTGCAAACGCTCGCAGAAAGAGGCACACCTCGCTTTTATTCACGAACGCGGAGTTCCTCTTCCCAGGGCGCGAGACGAGTCAAGTAGAACGAGACAACCCATGGGGAATGCGTGGTCGGCTGCCGATCAGTTGAGCTATGCAGAACGACTGAAAACGGGTCCTTGTGCGCAGCGCCGAAAGCGGGCCGGACGAATCACGCGATGCGCTTCATCAAGGTTGTGTCGCAGGGGGTGTGTGTACGGTGAAACGGTGAACTTGCGCAACCACGGGGAAATCGCTTGACAAAAGTAGTAACAGAAACAAAATGCAGAAGAACCAACAATTGGGCGAGTTGGTACTCATTTATGCTTACAGTGCGCACAGGCGAGAGACAGCGCTCATCTCGTCGCCTCTTTGCCTTTATCAGCATGTAAGTAGTAAAGCTTTTCTTTAAAATCTTTGGAGCGAGTTTATATGACTATGGGCTTTGACACGTTGAAACTACACACGTTGCGATGCTCGTCGTAGTACATGGCTCCTGATTAATTTCAACCACCTGGAGATCTTTAACGTACACGCCGAAATCTCGAACACACGGGAGTTTTCGCCTTCCGCCTCCATCAGAAAAGCGGCTGCCACGGCGGGAATCAAACCCGCATCCTTGTGCTCAGCAGCACAACGCCTTAGCCCTTTTGAGCAAGTTTAATTATCTGATGGGGATAGATCAGTAATTTTTGCTGAGGTACTTTGTAACTCCGTATGCATGTGTTTGTGGACTACCTTCTACAAGCAGTTAATATTTATAAAAATGTTCAAGGACGTATTCTAGGGTCCCTTTATTGTGGGGGTACCCGTTGCGAAGCCCCACTACAATTACATTCCCTTACCCCGCGGATCGCCGGCAGGCCGGCAGTAGGCCGAGCTGGTTGACCCTCCCGGTCCGGCACACCCATCTAGACATGGCCGAAACCGAGCGCGCTTCGGAGTTCCAACGATGGAAGCGGGCACGCTTGTAAAAACATTTAATGGATGAACATGCTGCATTGTAAAGGAGTATGAAGCCCAGTGAGGAAAAGGGGGTTGGTAAGAAGGGAGAGAAAAGAGATACCACTGAAGTACAATGTGGGTTCAGATGCATTTCGTAGGCGTCTTTATTCTTCTGTCCCGCCTGAAAGGAATGATCAGGCCCGCTCTATACTGCCTGGTAGAGACGACTCCCTAGTTCCTATTGGCCTATTGCTACGAGTAAGGATAAGTTACGTCGGTGTAGCGCTAGGCACGTATGCGCGTCAGGTGGCCTTGGCCATTTATCAAGCAGGGCGGCGCTGCCCATGCCAAATGTCGGACAGTGCCAGATTAGATGTTAGCGGTTGGGCGTTGTGTCATGCCCACAAACGATAACTGTTTCCATTTTGGGTTTCGCTACAAAACATGCAACGCAAAAGGGCGATCAACCCCGCAAGAAAAAAGAGGACCCGCAATCTACAAAAACAGCACGGGAACTAAAACAGAGGAACAAATATTACAAAATACTTGTCAGCTATATTCATCCCACATGGCACACATACCCACAGTGCCACTTTCACGTCCCTCCGGTACTGTTTTATTTCTCCTCATCAATAATCATTTTCTCTGAAACATTATGTCGGCATGGATTATCACGAGTTTAGGTCCCACAATATGTCTGTATTTTCGACTGTTTTGTTTATCATATTGGCGAAATCGCCTTTGTGATATAAAGCAACTTTCCGGCAACACAACTTTTTCAAGATCTGGAATTATTTGAGAACCTAGACAACAATCGCAGCTAGTGCATTAGGGGCCACCCACAACTACTGCTGTACATCCACATAAGTGACCTGCAAAGTTGTTCAAAATACTTTAGGACAAAACTTTGTAAACCTACTCGAGCCGAGTTTCGCCGTCACCAGTAATTCGACCTGCATTTGACCGCAGCGGCGCCGTAAGCTTCTCCAATAATCACGTGACTCGCCAAGCCGAGTTCCACCGCCACCACCACCGACGACTTGGCGCATGCACTCTCCGCATCTGGATCGCCACCTTATGACGTGACTCGCCGCACGCAGGACTAGGAGGAGCACCGCGCTCTCCCGGTAAGTGCGACATTACTCATGGATGAGAGCGAGAACGGACCGTCTTCTGTGAGCGTTGCGGGGGGTTGCGAAAGGCTGTCAGCTGACGTGCGCAAGCCGCGTCTGTCTATTCACCTGGGGGATAACGATGCGTGTCTACCAAAGTATATTCACAGACATGTCTAGCCACCGATATAGGCACAGCCGTCATAGCCGGCTCAACGGTCAGTGTATACCAAAGTGGGACAATTACAGCTAAATAGCAGGTTAACCCAGTGAAACCATGATTTCACCAGGCCAAATCCAGCTTTCGCTTTGCATATCCAGGATTACCTGGGCCACCCCGCAGCAATTTTTAAAAGGGAAACCTTAGTGTCCTCACTGATGCCCCTGTACGTTAATACGCCCTGCAGGAAAGCCATGTTTCTCTCACGATGACGACGAATCATCGTGGGCGAAGTGAAAGCAACAAAAGCTTACCATGGCCGGAATCAAACCTGGGTCCCTGGCATTATGACCGGCGTCCATCCCAGTGTGCCATTTCAACATGGTCGAAGCGGACGCGAAGCAGCAGGTACCGATTCGCGCTATACACCCCAAACCCAAACGTTCGGCCTAGGGGGTGCCCACCCGAGAGTTGCTGTGGCTGTTCCACAAAAGTGGTGCGTACTTCCAGAGTAGCACATACTGAGAGTGTTGGATTTGCCAAACAAAGAAACCATCACGAGAAAGCTTCGCGTTCAGCCATCGTCGTCGCTATACGGAGGCGTGCATGAATGTTTTCGTTCTATCTTGGTCTGGACATTGTTTGCGCGCTTCATTGACATCCCTATACCTATACTGCGGCAATTGGCTGGCTTTCTTTTAGTCGCAGGAAAAAATGTGTTAACAAGCCGCTGTGTACAAAATCAGCACAAAAGCAAAGCAGAAACTTGAAGGCGTATCTCCAGCGGCGAGAAAATCTCCCAGTGCCGCTGTGTGCTGCCAAACAGTACTGTGCTTGTAATACTTCCTCGCACGAAGGAAGGAGTCAACCAGATAATCAGAAGTATTGCACGCCCGTTTAAAATCAATTTCACATTGTCATTAGTACGTAACTCTTAGATGCCTCATGAATCAGGAAGAATTACCGTTGAAAAAAGAGGAAAAAAAATACGGCCAGCTTCGCAATTGAGATACGAAGACTGAGGAATCAGCGGAGCTGGAGACGTTCACTAGATTCAACGTGGCTTTTCTTAGGTCTTCTCTTTTTCAGGAAAAGGATGGTAAAAAGCAATCAAATCAGTGCAATCAAAGTACACAGTCAACCTGCTTAACGTCCATGTTCTGAAGTGGCAACGTCGGAAGCAAAAGTGTACTTCAACTCAGCCAAAGTTGTAAGCCAACGCCCGCGCTACGAACCCGTAATAAAAGCAGAGTGCCCCGAATTCGATGATAACGAGAAAAGCCAGTTCGATTCCCACCAAGGGATGCGTTTTTTATTGTTTTTTTATTATTGTATTGTGAAGTTTAATTTAAAACGTCCAAGATTAAAGATATTTCAAGCGAAAGCAAACAGTTCTGGGCAACAAACTTTTGTGTCATTTGCTTTGAGATGAATTCCCTGATGTCGCTACTTGGCAGCCGGTAAGCCGGAATGAAGAAATCGCAGAGTGTAATCCTTTCGTTTTCAGCGGCAAACGGCTACTCTTGCTTCAATTAACACGATACGCAGTAAAGCGCGTTAAGGACACTAGGCAACATGGTTCATTCAGAAGGGCGGGCGCACCAAAACCACACTTTCCTGCGATCATGACTTGCTGGGAAGCAATGAAATGAAACTCTTTCGCAGGAGTTGTCGTTACGTGATGCGCATGCTCTTCCCCTTGTCGCGACCGGCCCAGAGAATCAGCTGCGACAGCGTTTGGGCTTGAACTGATTTATTCAGCCCGCTTGAGCGAACTTGAGCGTGCGCCTCGTGGTAACGAGCACTGCCCGGCGTCGACCAAGCACTGCGTGAGGAGCTCCCGCCTTCGTCGTCGGCGCGGTGCTCCCTTGGCGCGCCGTTCGTTGCAACCTCATAACTGAAACAACGTCGAGGCTACGCTCGAAACACAGATGATGCAAAGGATCCTCTCGGCTACAGCATCCAAAAAACAAATGCAAAGAAAACTGATGAAACTTTTACACCAAACACGGAGCGCTGAGCGATCCCGCTGCGAGCGTCGTTGCTCTTGCGCTCAATGTATCCTTCCGCCGAGAACGGAGGACCGTCAAGCACGTCAAGCCCGGTCTGGCCCGGTGTGTAAGTGATTTACACTCCGGTATAAAACAAATATGTGCGACTGTGTAAAGGCACACACACACAGAAGATGTTTTTTGTAGCTTTCTGATGTTTTTACGCCCGTAAAAAATTGATTACATCAAGAGCGCACTATTACGTCACGATTAGTTAAAGAAATAGCCGCTGCGCTCCGATACCATCGACCCCCAAAAACCCCATCTCAGGGGCCCTTTAATGGCGGTCATTAGACACTACCTGAGCGCTTATTCAGTTGCCGAACTGTTGAGGTAAGAAGCGTCGAATGCTTCAAAATAAACAGAAACATATTCAACATCGCCAACCCGGTGATGAAAACACGGACTTCGCATTTCTGAAAACTGTTTTTGGCGCCTACAGAATACGAGTTGTTCGGGGGAGCGCTACAGCACATTATGATAATGCCGTAAAAAGTGGAGTGAAAACCTTTCCCGGAGCAGAACGTTTTTTTTTTTTCTATCGTTCTCTTCCAGGAATGCCCTAATTAAGGCGGATGTTGCGAGAAAGCTGCATATTGTCCCAGTGTGTAGACAGAAGTTCGTTGGGCACTGACTTCCGTTGTGAGTTGTGCTTTTAAGCGTCTACAACGACGCACGCCGCTGAATTTTCACCTATCCCTGGTATTGTGCACCCGGCGCTCTGACAGGCTCCCTTAGGAATTACACACACATGGGCGGAAACATTCATGAGTGCAACACATCCACGAAATGCTGCTGTGATAGGTACGTGCTCGTGTTCAGGCGGCATGGCTTTCAGAGAAAATTTTTTCAGGAGTTGGCAGTTCTCAGTAATGCGGCAACGATGATCAGTGCGACATTGTTATGTTGATACTGTTTAAATCACTTTGGTAGATGGGCTGCTAAGCATATTGCGATTTCAGTCAACTCAGTCTTTATGCTGTATAACTCCACCGAACGCACGCGGGTCTGCTTTCGCGCTGCTCTTTTTCATTGTATAGTTTCATTGTATACTAAAATTGTATAGTTTTTTCATTTGATGCCTAGTCTTACCCTTTTCTAGTCGGCTATACAGAAATTGTATAGGTTTTTCCTTTGATGCCCAATCTTGTCTTTTTCTCGTTGGCTATTCAAAAATTTTACAGGTTTTATTTTCCATTTGATATCCAGTGTTGAATTTTTCCTGTTGGCTATGAAAAACTGCAAAGGTTTTTTCATTTCATCCCCAGGCTTGAATTTTTCTTGTTAACTACATAAAAAATCCAGAGGGTTTTTTGTTTGATGCGCGGTCTTGCCTGTTTTCTCGTTGCTGTCTTTAAAATGCTGCAGAGGAACTAGGCCCTGCATGCCACCGATATTTCTATAAAAACAGCCGTTAAGAAAACCGCTGCTTTTGATGACATTTTGTATGTATTTGAAAACCCACAGCAAAATATGTATACGTGAAAGAGTGGAACGCTCGTGGTAGTGTTGGTTCAGACACGCTCTTCCAAATTCTTGTTGCACGAGGCAAGCAAAAACTATCAACATTTAAAACGCCACTAAATACAAGCTGTACTGGGATGTTCAACGTTGTTTTAAACTTTAGTTACAATCTCGCCAAACTGTAATTCTTAGCCCCAACTGCATATTTCTGCGGCACAATTATTTCTTAGGTCATAAAGACACTTACATACTTACAAACGCCCCTTACAAGCGTCATATTCGTCTACCATATTGCTTTAGCTGTGTGTTTGATTTTATGATGGTTATTGACACGACCATCTGCAGTGAAATAATCGTGGTTGTATTAGAGTAGTTCTAATGCATGTCCCGACGTACAACAGGCGCTTTCTGAATGAGATTCAACATCACAGTGCTCAAATAAACGGGACTTATGAATACAACCTCCTAAAAAAAACTCCGCAACACTTCCGAGTAACGCTTTCACTATTTCCTTTGCTTCTAAAAGCACTCTCAAGATTCCGCTTTCAATAACATAGAGTGCACTGCGTGATTTTCTCGTCGTAGCAGAACTATCCGTCACCCGTTTCTGCTTTTCTTTGTCGTTCTTTTCTAGAGTGGCAATAGAAAGTGTTTATTGCTGAACAAAATGGAAGCGGCCAATAGCCGCTACATTGCTGTAATGACGCAATTCGAGCGCTCAAAGAACGTCCAGACTCGGGAAAGAGTGAAAAATAGCTTGAGGAAGTTTCGAAGTTATCTGATGCGCATAGAGCAGTAATTTGTGACTGATGTAAGATTTAGAAACAAGTTAAAAGAAAGGTATAACAGGGTCTCTTAAGCAGATCCGATCTGATGCGGAATATGTAGGTAGCGAGCTTTCTGGGGCGAGAAAGAAGCCGACGGAACGTGAAAAAGAAGTACAGTAGCTGCATGAGCAGCGCCTGGTCATCGCCTAAATAAACTAGTACATTCGCAACAGCAATTGACAATGAAAGCAGTGCTACAGGCTAATAGCGGATCACGTCCTGGCCTAATTTTAATATTGCAACTTTTTGACGCAATCAGCTCCACGCAGAACATGTTGATGTTTCCCACTCTGTGCCACCGAAACGCGGGCCAGCAGAACGTAATTATCCACTGCGCAAATAGGACAATGTAGCACTATACATTCCTCAATCACGCCAGCAGAGACCGTCCTTATTGAGTGCAGGTGTACTGAATAAATCCGCGAGAGCAGTGATGAACACAGTCTGCGCGATATCAAAAATATGTGCCGTAAATCACAAACACGACGTCTCATATATCGTAAACAACCGGAGTAATGGTTTCCGGACTATTTTTGTACGTACAAAATTTTGCAGTTATAAGTTATTGCCAGAAGCTCTTTCATCTATTTTAAAGTAGTTTTAGGCAATCTGACAGGGTAGTCACACAAAATTGCGGATTTAAAAACATATCTCCAAGATGAAGTTTGCCTGTAATTTCTAGTGTTCCGGTATTTTCTCAATATTTTGTGAAGTGCTTTAAAAGACGAATTGCTCCTTTTTTATGCCCTTGAAGTCTACAGAAGCAGCAGTTTGACTTTGGCGAGAGTACGGAGTTAACGGACATAGAAAAGGAGGGCTGGAGTTATGTGAATTCTGTTCGTTAGCCGGAATTATCTGCACTTGCTCTAAACACACGTTAAATCTCTCTACCTCTCTCTTTCTCTCTCTTTTTCACGTAGCCAAAACAATGCTAATTTCATCGCATGGAATATAATAACAGATTTGGTCTCCTTCAATTCAATTCTGAATTTCAATTGGCCTTCCATACAAGTTACACTGACAAAACCAGTGTTAATCCGCCTTATAGTAGTTCTTCATATAGGTCGCTCACGTGTGTGCACCAACCCACTTGTATAAAATAAAGGCAATTGTGGCGCAATGACGTCACATTTTTCTCCAGACTCACTTTGATTCTGTGTGACTTTCTTTGCTTTTTTTTAAGTGTCCCCTGTAAATATAGACGGTGACCCTCAATCTCCATGCTCCACTAGTTTTCCAAAGCATATGCATTAATGGAGCCTCCTGCAACTGCCAGCCAGTTCACCCTGCGTACATTGCTCGCGAAGCGGATATTTATACGCTCATATACGTTGATATCAAGTAAAGGTTGCCTATTTTTGCTTGCAATTAAAATGCTTGTTACATCTCATTAAAATAAAGGTGCAATGCTTCGTATTTATTAATAATGTTGATTAAGAATAACCTTAAATAATATATTTCTGCCTGAATATCTTAGGAACTACAGATTCCGAGATGGACCCACTTCACACCACAATAAAAATGTCAGTAAAATCAACTTCTGTCTCATGTGTCACTTAAAATTTCCCAGAAACCAGCGGAAGCAGATACGGTGTTATCATTTCAAAGAACTCACACGGATACAAAGTGCCAAAACATGCGGCCAAATTTTCTAAATTATAAGTTGGAATATTTAAAAACAGAAGGAAGAAAATGGCCTCGTATCTGCCTGCGTCACTGTAAATGCCGTTGATAGAAGATATTCGTCGGCCACCTCTCCCATTTATCACCTTCTCCGCTCTCCGCAACCTCTCATCACGCTCTTCGCCTCCCACCCGGGCTCCTGTGTAGATAAACTGAAAACGTATTATTCAATGCAATCAAATTTACCCGCCTTCACGGCGCTCGTGTGGCATCTGCAGAGACAGATCGCATATTTCTCTTTACGTTGTGTTTCCTTTTCTGCGTGGAACAGCACGAGCGGGATGTAAGTTTTTTTCGGGTTTGCTTTTACCTGGCACGAGCTTTCTACGCCATTTGAAACATTTGTGACGCGTTGTGGTTACTTGCTATCGTAAAACCCAAGCCAACGTATATTCGTAACTGATAAGGTTAAATATCTAGGCCTCACACTTACAACTAACCTCAGTTGGGAAACGGACGGTTACAACATCTGTCAGGGTTTCCTACAGAATTGGGCATTTTTGAAAAAAAAGTTGCGTAATACCCTTTTGCAGTAAAATTAAACGCTTAGAAAACACTAGTACGGCCTAAGTTGGAGTATGCGGACGTTATTTGGAGCCCTTACAAACAATGCTTGATTAGGAAAATTGAAAAAGTACAAAATTGAGCTTTGTGTTTTATTTTTTTTTGTTTATTTGCGTCACTCCAGTGTAGCCGTTTCGAGTAAACACTCGAGCAGCATAGGGTCATATCAAGCTTGAAATTTCTTTAGCAGCTTTACTAAGGTCACTCTAAATTCACGCGGGAGTACTACATCCAAGAACCTTTCAAACATTCAGCGAGAACACATCGGAGTAAGACTATTAAGCAACCAATCAGCCACATTATTATGCCTAAATTTTATTTGTTTCCTATCTCAATTTCGTACTGGAATAAGTTACCTGAAGAAACGGTGAACTCGGTGTCGTTAGAAGTGCTTTCTCGACGTATTGGCAATCTATGTTTTGGTTGAAGCGTTGTCTGTCAAACTTGGAATACATTATCCTTTTGTTCTGGTTCACACCATTCTGTATAAGAATATTGATGCCACCACTTATGTCTGTTGTGCGTTTAAAATACGCCAAGCAACACTCATGTATTTTCGTATTGTATGTTTTATTTCAATTGATGTATTTCTTTGTGTGCACGCCTGCATGAGCTCTAGAAGGGCCTGACGTATCTGTAAATAAAAACAAAACACCGGGACTAGTGGGTAAGTACTAACATCTTGCCTACATAGTGCCTGAGGTCTCCGTAGCGCTTATGATGGGGACGTGCTGACCTGGGCCAGCATCGTAAGTAATTGGGACGATTCTGCCTATATAAACTTCATTTTGACAACTTCTGTCCTCTTTTGGCCGGAAGGTTGTATTGAGTGTCGGACAAACAGACAGACCAAAATTCTCACGTTTTATTCGACCAAGCAAGACTATATCGTGTTTTAAAAGGAAAATAAAACACTTCTACAGGCAGGGTATACGAGGAACTTAGTGCTTCTCGGTGAGTAGAGCCCAAACGTAACAACTGCTTGCTTTCGTGGCCGTGCAGGGAAGATGCCTCTCTGCAAGATATGGTTGGAAACCGATGCAAAGGGAAGAAAAAGCCGAGAAGCTGGTGGAATAAGGAAATAAAAGAGGCAATGGAGCAGCGAAGAAAGGCGTGGAGAGAACATGGAGAAGCAAAAAAAACTGGTATGGAACCCGGAGGTAGGGAAGGAGAAATGGGGTATCTATCGGAGGAAAAAACTAGAAGTGCAGAAAATGGTGCAAGCACAGATCAAGCAGAAAAGCGGACAATGGATGGCATAAATACAGAAGAAGGACAAAAGCACATTCAAGAAATTTTGGAACCATGTAAAATTACTGAGCTCAAAAAATGATATCCATAAAAATTCTTGATTTATGAGGAGAGGGAACATTTAGAAGGAGAGCACGCGTTGGCGCATATTCATCGAGTGATTAGTGAAACGTTTAGGGCAATAGTGGTAGGGAAGCCTGCAGCGATAACATCAGCGCCACACAAGACTGTGGAAAGGAAAATAAGTGTGAGCAACCTTGATTGGAAAAAAGCAGAGCAAAAGGTTTCCCCCAGACAGCAGTGGGCCCGGACGGAATACCAGTGCAACTGATCAAATTGCTTGGACCTAAGAGAAAGGAATCGTTTATGAGGGCAATAGATAAGGTGATACATACAAACAAATACCAAAGGACTGGCTAGAAAGTAGGATGACATTAATATGTAAAGGCGGAGGCGAAAATGCCAGTATTGATTCATACAGACCACTCGTAGTAACGTCAGTGGTGTATAGATTCGTAATGCAGGCGATAAAATCAGAAATTCAAGCATGGATGGAAGAAAATGAAATACTTGGGGAACTGCAGAATGGATTTAGACAAGACAGGCGATTGGATGATAATTTGTTCGTGATAACGCAATGCATTGAAATTGCGAAAGCGCAGAATAGACCATTATGGATTACGTTCTTGGACATTTAATGGGGCATATGACAACCTAAACAGACACCTGCTGTGGAGAATGCTGAAACTCCACGGATTAGATGACTAGTTAATACAGTTCCTTTACCCGCCACGGTGTCTCAGTGGCTAAGGCGTTGTGCTGCTGAGCACGAGGTCGCGGGTTCGATTCGCGGCCGCGGCGGTCGCTTTTCTGATGGAGGCGAAAAGCAAAAACGCCCGTGTGTACGAGATTTCGGCGCACGTTAAAGATCCCCAGGTGGTCAAAATTAATCCGGAGCCCTCCACTACGGCGCGCCTCATCGCCTGCGTTGCGTCGGCGCGTTAAACCCTACAATCAATCAACACAGTTCTTTACAGCAATCTATAAAGACAATGCAGTGCACCTTACATGGAAAGGGCAGAAATGCGCCCAGCAGGTCAGCGTCCATGTGGGACTTAATGCTTTACCTGGCAGGGTTAGAAAAAAACTGGAAGAAAGTCAACTAGGGTTTAGCCTAATCCATATGCTGCAAGGTGAAGTGGTACAACAGCGTATTCCAGGAATGTTCTGCACAGACGACATGCTCTTTTAGCTGATAACCAGATCGATACGCAACGGCTAATAAAGTAGCTGCCAGGAAGCCACCGACCTCGGGTTAAGTTCTAGTGCAGAAAAATCAGGAATAACGTTTTTCAATGACGCTACCACTGACCCAGTGTCTATCCAGCAGGGCAAATTACCTAGAGTACTTAACTACTTAACTACTACTACTTAACTACTTAAGAATTCACGAGGAGCAACTTAAGGGTAAGGGAAAGCGAAACGCAGCTATAATGAAGCATGGAGCTCTGTGGGGGTATAACAAATATCAAGTAGTGAGAGGAATGTGGAAAGGAGTAATGGTTCCGGGTCTCAAATTTGCGAATGGTGTACTCTGCTTAAAATCAGATGTTCTATCAGGTCTTGAACTGAACCATAGAACGGTAGGACGTTCGGCCTTGGGCGCGCATGGTAAAACAACTAACGAAGCAGTACAGGGAGATATAGGCTGGGCGTCGTTTGAAGTTCGAGAAGCACAGAGTAAAATATGTTTTAAGATGAGGTTGAGAGCAATGAATCAACGAAGGTGGGTGGCTAAGTTTTTTACGTGCCTGTACTTGAAAAGCGTGGACACGCAGTGGCTAAGGAAGACGAGAAGGCAAACGATGGAATACGAAAAGAAAACTGGAGAATCCAAAACAGCCAAGGTAACCAAAAAAGAGGTAAGGCACATTGAAACCAATAAATGGAGAGAAAAATTGAAGCTAAAACAGCATTAGAGATGTACACGGCTGAGAAATTGAACACCAGAACGGAGCTTTTCTACAATAATTCCCAGGGCAGTGCTTTGCTTTTTAAGGATAGAGCAGGTTGCTTGCGAACTAAGAGCTTTGTTGGGAAGTATTCACAAAATGATGGGGTATGCGTGGTCTGCGGAAAAGAAACAGAAACTATGCGGCACATAGTAGAGAGTTATAGCAGATCGGAAAACGGTTCCGGTACGGCACGCGGTACCCGTTACCGGACCGTACCGGGAAGGCTCGTTTTAAGAGTTGTAGCAAACCGTAACTTCCGGACATGCTACCGTGACTGCGACCGACTTGGGTTGTGCGTCGTTTGGTAGTTCTTCGTGAGTCTGCGGCGTTTCCTGTGCTGAAATATTAGTTTTCAGTTCTCAAAAGCGCTAAATGCAGTTAAAAAAATGTCCAACACCCCTCGCTACGGAACTTCAAACTAGCGACTGCATGCGTGGCCTCCGCGATCGGCTGCCGGCGGCGCGCCGGCGCGCCGCCGGCAGCCGATCGCGGAGGCCACGCTGCATGCATTTTACCTCTACTCCATCTCGACAGGTGGCGCCAGCAGGTCAAGCTGGACTGTCAGTACATACGGCTGGCTGCTTCTATTTTTTCGTTGTATTTGCGAGTCCCTCGCACTCATACCGCCTGTTCCTCGCTCGGCGATTTGTAGACGGGCACCATGTTGCTGGTATTAGTAGTTATGTAGCCGGATGGCATTTATTTAACTTGAAAGAAGCTATCGTACATTCGTCCCTCGACGACAAAAGCCACACAGTTGGGTCGGGGCAGTGTTTCGATTGCTGCTTGAGCTGTCAAAATCGCGCGGATTTCACTTGTTGCAACCTCATTTTTCTTAAACGATCGATCTCATATTTAGAATTCGTTCGACTATGTGTGAGCTAAGCGTGCGTCTACCAAACTCTTCCAAAGCGTCCGTTCGCTTTCGACGAACGGACACGGTAGGTCTCGGTACCGTCCGGCCAAGTCGCTCCGGTTTATGGTAGGGTTCTGCGCATGCGCGGTGGCGTCCAGACGGTAGACGTTACCGTACCGGAACAGTTTCTTTTTCCAATCTGCTATAACTCTCTAGTGTTAGCATGTGAGGGTATTTATCAGAATCTACATGAGGGAAATATTCGGCTCACAGAAGCCCTAGGAATTAAAGATAGCACAGAGGAAGGTAACTTTACGGCTGTCGAGGGGACGAAAAGAAAATTAGAATGCTGGTGGAAGAAA
This sequence comes from Haemaphysalis longicornis, assembly GCF_048455015.1. Lineage (NCBI taxonomy): Eukaryota > Metazoa > Arthropoda > Arachnida > Ixodida > Ixodidae > Haemaphysalis > Haemaphysalis longicornis. The sequence goes on from NW_027526407.1 coordinate 142,448,972, forward strand.
AGCAGAAAGGGGAATATTGCCTAGTACAGTTAGCATCTGTAACAGGAAAAAAAAAAGTATTTTGTGCCTAATAAGCTTTCTGTGCCTGCCCTAAGCAGAGCTATTACTAAACCAAGAGCAAAAACATAGCTATATTAGACCTTTTTGGAAAGATGACATGTCATCACCCCGCTACAAAGGGGGAGCCAATTGCAATCATCATCATCATCATCATCATGGATGTCGCAAAGCGAAGGACACGCAGGCCCTACTGAAATCAATTTCAAATAAAAAGACTAAAACTGTCTCAACACTTGCATAAATCAAAGCAGCCGATCCGGTGGAGTGCTGGTGTCGCAAGTCAAGGTTTTGCATTCGTCAAGGCGTCGACGAAGCGGGTCAGCCTGTCACGCAATGACGACGCTAGAGCTACGCTCAAAAAGCCACACGTGTATGCAAAAACGGAGAGTTTGACAAGTTGGTTGAAGTTAACAATTAAAAAAGAAAAGAGCCCGAAATAAGAAAGACTATGATAAAAAAAGCTGACCGACCGCTGTCGGTCTTTCTCAGTGCGGTCCTTCATCTTTTTGTGCTGTTTTTGTTTGTTCCTTACCGTCAAGCAAGTATTCCAGCATACACATTTAACGATAACCATGTAAAAGTGCAAGGAAGTTTGACTTTTTAACGTCTTCAATCTAGCAAGGCTGATATGCTTGACCGCTTGAGCGCTTTGGGCAACCCACTTTTGGCGACGCGAATGCTTTACTATGTTGTCGCACTCAGGGCCTAGGAGGCAAGAATTGTATTTATTTTGTATATTCGTAAAATTACTTTTGTTGGTCGAAAGCAAAGAACTGGCCCAACCCGACGATATAACCTACATCGCGCAACACTCTATGACGCGCACTCCAAACTGCGCTCGTACTGGAGCATTCCTCAGCTTGAACTGAGAGTATGTCCAGCTAATAAAACGCCAATTTCTCCCGATCTATGCAAAAGCGGCTTTTCTGACCCGTATCGCAGCAGTACCGCAATTTACATCAACAAGCATCTCCTAGCGCATGCTTAAGGGATAATACATAATGTCTTGTTATGCGCTAGTTGAGGAGACCGACAAAGTCGATCCGTACGGTTTGAGAGCCCGTGGAAAACAGCCACACGTTATTTAAAACCATTTGGCATCACTTCTTAAAGAAGGTTGAGAGAAGCCCGAACGCTTTCTCACATCAAAACTACATGAAAAGTGCGTAAAACCCTTCTCTGTGAGTGCGTCCAATCGATCGTCAAACTTTCAAAGACCGAAATAGCAAATAAAGAATGAACCCAAGCGATGATTTTTGCGCTGTAAGTAAATGCATCTTCAAACAATCTAAACGTACACCGATGCGTTGTTTATGAGATAAAGGTGCAGTATTGCGCTCGTTCTTCATGATGGATGCGTGTATTGTCTTATCTAGAAGCGTTACTTTTTCGCGATTTTTAAGCAACTCTTTTGACACAGCGTAAGCCAAGCTCCACGCACGCGCTGTGTGTCCAGACAACTTATGAAAGCGTTTCCGTCGACCAACCGGTATATGAAAAATGCATCATTTCTGTGCCGGCAAGCAATTGTATGAACTAACAAATGGACTCAAACTCAAAATGCACTCGGAACTCAAAATGGACTCAAACTCAAAATGTACTCAGAACTCAAAATGGACTCACACTCAGAATGTACTCAGAACTCAAAATGGACTCATATCAAACTCAAAATGTATTCAGAAGTCAAAATGGACTCAAACTCAAAATGTACTCAGAACTCAAAGTGGACTCAAACTCAAAATGTACTCACAACTCAAAATAGACTGAAACTCGAAATGTACTGAGTACTCAAAATAGACTCAAACTCAAAATGTACTCGGAACGCAAAATGGACTCAAACTCAGAATGTACTCAGAAATCAAAATGGACTCAAACTCGAAATGTACTCAGTACTCAAAATGTACACAGACTCAAAATGTACTCAGAACTGCAAACGGACTCACAATTTACTAGGTCTCACGCGTACTAAAACTAAATCGGACTCAAACTCTGTCGGGCTCACTCGGCTCAAACTCACCCAAGCTCAAATTCACCATGCCACACTAGCCTCGCGTCCACACAAACTCAAACTCACGCGTGAGTTTGAATCCAAATGACTCTGAGTGAGTGGACTCATGAGTGAGTTCGCCGACGTCTGGTCAGAAGACGGAAACGATCAGTGTTGCTCGTCGAGAAAGTCGAACATAGTGATAAATAAGGAAGTTCTGGAGACCGCGTTTTCGTTCTTGAAACAGGCTAACAGACGAAACTTGATTCTGATTCATTTCCGAATTTACCGCGCCGACGCAACGCAGGCGATGAGGCGCACCGTAGTGGAGGACTCTGGGTGAATTTTGACCATCGCGGTCCTGTACCGCGAATATCCAGAAGGATATTCGCGGTATGCAAGCCGTATTTACGTTAACATGTGCAGCGCGTATTATGTCAGTATCTTTGTTAACGAAGTTCCTAATAATAAATTGCTTCAGAAGACGGAAACGATCAGTGTTGCTCGTCGAGGAAGTCGAAAATAGTGATAAATAAGGAAGTTCTGGAGACCAAGCTTTTGTTCTTGAAACACACTAAGACAAAAATAGCCATTCTTTGGTGCCTTTCCAATGCGATCAATTTTGTTTTACCATCCTGGTTGCAGTGATGACGAATGCGGGTAAAGTTTTGTTCAACCGTCGTGTTTCTTTTTATCTTCTGTGTGCAATGCTTTTCGCTGGCTGCCAGTGCCACATCAAACACAAAGTGCCTAAGCGCCGCAGGATACTCTTCAGCTCCGCTTCGGAGTTAAAACCAATTCTTGTTTTTATGACCAGAATGTAATTAATTATTCAAAAGCGGGCAACTGATCAAAGTGAACATTCATTTTGCACGGTCCTGAAAAGTTACGGTAGTGCAAGGCTTCGCGGGCAATATTTCTCACAGTGCATTTACTTCAAGCACGGTCCCTTACGAGGAATTAGGTTCATACCTTTCATTGTGGCCTAAGCAAAATGGGGTTCTAATCCGATTATAGGCCTAATCAGATATGAGCGCAAGGCCAGAAATTTTTGTCTGTTTTCATGGGTGTGCTGTCACTGAAGAGAAATAAAAAGGCAGACACTTTTATACACCAGCGGGGACATCCTGGACGCAAGTGCAGTGAAGGAGTTTTTAAAGCTTTAAGAGGTCCTGTATGCCTTGCTTTTTAATGTCTTCTCAGAGTTTTTTTAATTCCACTCCGTCTAGCCAGTCATGCAAAAACTGGCTTGTCCAGGATAAGTGGAAGTTTCAGAGACCACGGAGATTATTTTTATGATTTTTTTGTTTTTTTGCGTAACGCACGCGCTAGCAAAAGGAACAATTGGGCGCTATTTCAACCTTAATTTCTTGTGTAGTGAGCAGACATACCAGGCACGTGGGTTCGATTGCAGTTGCATAAGCGGACACGAGTGGTTCTGCCTTTTTCATTTGTTCCTCCTGGAGAGATGACGATCTTGAAAGGGCCAATATTCAAGAAGCGGATGGCGTTTAGCGGAAACCCAGTATAGAAAAAGGAACCATGCTTCTACTCTAGGTTCTGTCGGAGACTCGTGTCAACGGTCTCATGCAATGGTCTCATGCAGAAAGCTCATGCAATGGCCCGCCACCGGCCGGTCAAGAATATTTTATTGTCGGTCGACACATAAAACATCCTAGCTCAGCGTATTGTAAACTGAGGACAAGCAATGCATGCGCCATGCCCCACCACCCTAATCTTCTTCGAAGAAATGGACGAGGTTGTGGAACAATAATCAAGTGCGCAGGCAATTTCGTAAAACGAAAAGGCTTGCGGGTTGGTTCGTATTCGTGGCGGAAGATGTGACAACAGTAAACTGGGATAACACAATAGAAGATATGTAGACAAGGACAGACTTACAACCGATAGTTTACTCGTAGAAACGCAGGTGCGTATTATGACGAGCCATCTCGTGACCATCACCCATGCGCAGATCACACAATCTTAGCATCATCCTCATCAGCCAATCTATGCCCTATGCAGGGCAAATGCCTCTCCCAGAGATCTCTAATTACCCGGTCCTGGGCTAGCTGCGACCAATTTATTCCCCCAAACTTCTTGATCTCTTCAGCCCACCTCACATTCTGCCCCCCCCTGCCACGCTTGCCTTCTCTAGGGATCCTCTCTGTTACCCTTAATTACCAACGGCTATCTTGTCTTCGCATTACATGCCCTCAGCATATTAAACATGAAAACTCCATCAGCAAGAAAAGCAACAAAATTTCTCACGTACAAGGCGACAGAGCGATGAAGAATGATTGCTTCTACACTTCCAGACAGGTTACATGCGTCCACAACCTCTTGGGTCGTTTGATTAGAGTTACACAGGGTACAGTCATGCGGTCACGCACAGACTGTCATGAGCCTTATGTATACTGCGTGCAGCGCATTGATACATGCGTGTGCGCGAGTTCTAGCCTGGTCAATTGCTGGCATCAGTTTTAGTTTCGTACACTGTGGCTTGATCGACATCGTGCATACGCCGAATCTTGAATACTAGAATTTTTTTACATTCTTTTAACAGTGAAAGCTGCACCGTGCGTTTAGATACTGCATGAGAACAATGACAGGCCTACCTTTGTCAGCGACTCCGTGCGTCTTACAGTAAAAACGTTATGCACCCTACTTAGCTTATCGAAAAACGCCGCCGGAATACTTTCTGCAGTGGCATCATCATAAAAACCTATACAGGTTCACTGCAGGACAAACCGTTGTGTTCTTGAATTTTCTTTCGATCACAGATGAAGAATTTTTTACGCTTATAACCACTTTTATGCCATCTAAACGTCGATTGGGAGCCACGGCTGTTCGTAAGACGCAAGCAGCGGTCAGCCACGTCTTCCTCAGATGAGGATAACCACCTGCTTACCTGCGAAGGTACTGCAAAATGCACAGTCCCTGCGTTACTTAGCAGACATCATAGCAGTCAAAAGAAAATAGCAATGTCACCTTATCGCCTCCGGAGAAAACACTGTGGGTAAATGTGCACTGTACCCAGCAAGCAAGTAGCTATGCGGCGCAACACTAACTCTCTTCTATTGCCACTCAAACCTGCAGCTCGCGAAGCTCTCCTTCTTAGTGTTTCCATCGAGTGGATGTGGTTGAGTGCAGTAAGGAATTCATCGTACTAGCGCACATTAAGACAGGAGCACAGCTAAAGAGAAGACGAAACACAGCGTGTGTTTCGTCCTCTCTTTAGCTGTGTCCCTGTCTTAATGTTCGCTAGTACGATGGACTCCTTAGTATATACAATAACCAACTCACCAACATAGTGCTTTAGTAGTTTAGTGCAGTGTTGTGCCGTAGTCTTCCTGATTTAAATCGAAGCTTGCTTTGGCTTTGAGTAATATTGGACTACTGCTGCTGCTCTATTCTCGACGCGTAAGTGGCTTGGTTTTATCTTGCACCATGTAAGGCTGGTCGCCGTGTGTCGCGCCGCAGCTACTGGCCGGTGACGCCACTTTTCGTAGAGGGGGTGCGCCACCCAAAAACGTTCCACCAGATAAGCTGGCCTCGCCGAATCGCACCTGGTGGGACTGTCACGGAGGCGACTTGGGGGGCATGCCTGGGGTGGCCAAACTTCATGCGCGGATCATGTTGAGGAAGGGGCAAATACACCAACCAAGAGCTTTCAGTAAACGCTTTTGGTTGGTTTATTTGCCTCCTTCTCAAGTTTACCCCAACCAGACAGAGTTCTGTCGAAGATGTTCACATTCAAGTGCATAATGTTATCTGCGCTTGGAGCTGGTGGTTTCAACGCAACGAAGATTGAGACGTTCACAGTTTCTTGTTATGTTTCTTATTTCTCCACGCAATCGCAAGGACGCAGTGTTCTAAGAAGTCAGCAACCACGCAGCGCAAAATGACATTTAAAAAAAATCTACGCGCAAACTTGTTTCTACGTAGGTGTGCCGCGATTCGCGTTGTGTCAATTCCCCCATATATGCTATGCGTCGTACTCCGCAATTGTTTGATAGAAATGAGGTCTCAAAAAACTGACCGGGTTATAAAAAATGCCCTAAACCGTTAAAAGGAACGTTAATATGAATACTTAAACAAAACGTCACGTAAAATTGTGACGAGACACTTGGTCGGCTGAAAAGTTTGTGTCAGGCAGCCGGCAGTTGTAAAACAGCTCCCTAGTGCAGATTGAGAGAGCACAACCCAGTAATGGGGAGCTGTGAAGTTTCAAAGAGCAATGAACTATTTCGGCAAAGCATTTGTGACAGCTATTTTGACAGGATGACAAAAAAAATCACTGGAAGAATGATAGCATGGAAGCTAAGCTGCCCGGGAGCAATGCTCTGTTCGTGCGCTGACACCCGCACTAAAGGAATGAGCTGACTGCAATTTGAAACACATTACCGTTTCATTGAAAAGGCTTAATAGGCGTGTCGTACACCGAAAACTGTTAAAGGGACTCTGCTACACTTCCGATAAACGCTTTCACTCTTTCCTTCGCGTCCACAGTTCTACGGCGAAAGCTAGTTATGGCTAGCGCGGAGCGGCACTACGTGTTTTGCTCGTCGCAGCGCAACTATCCGCCTTCCGTTTCTGCTTTGCTTTCCCGGCTTTCTCTTTAAAGTGGCTATCGACTGCGTTCATTGCTGAAACTGAAGGAAAGCCGGCCAACAGCCGCTGCACATCTCTAATGGCGTAATTCCACCGGTCGAAGAACGCCTGCATACGGAAAGAGAGAAACATGTTTTGAGCAAGTTTCCAAGTTATGTGATAGGAAGAGAGTTGTAATTTTTGACTCCACTTTTAGTCAAAAGGGACTAAAATAGGAAAAAAAATACAGCTGTTAGTCTTCGCGGGCAATAGTTCATCTTCAAAGGGAGGATCTCTAGCAGAGTGCATGCCGTGTGCACAAACGTGGACTAACTGTTGGTCCGCGCTAATCTATAAGGAGTTATGGGAAGACGAAGCGCATGCATTTAGTGTCTTTCCTGCGTCATTAAACCCCTGTAATGGCGTCATCGTTGCCACTTCGCGCATATGTCTGTGGACAGTTTCAGATTTCCAAAACACAAGTCATTGCAGTCAATGGGTCTTTTACATGGTGCCACGGGAGAAAATATCGATGGTAATTATAAGAAAAGCACGTAGCTTCATTCGAGCGGCGGGTGATGGCAAGGAGCGGCGAAGCGCGATCGACAGACGCTTCTCGGTGAAGTTAGGTTACGCTGTGTTGCATACGATTCGGGCGAGGTAATAACGGCCAGTGAAATATTTCAAGCCGGTTAACAATAACACAAATATTAGTGACAATAGGAAACGTTGATCCCCAAGCGTAATAAATATGTATATGTTTAACACACGAGAAAAAAACGCGTTACTTGCTGGTGACAACTGTAAAATAAAATTGCTCGCTTCAGGTAAAGGTCTTGAATTTTATCTTTTACGCTCGGTACATAATTTCTTTGTGCCCCAAAGCTATAACAATGCAGCAACTACTTTAATAAACAAGCTCATGAACTGAAACCCTTCCCGTTCCACCGAGGTATGACGGGTAAATTAAATAATTGAAAATGAATGTTTGAATTTAAAATTTTAAAAAATGTCACAAGGTAATTAAACAAGATAATTTCGCAGAAAATAACTCACTACAGAAAAAGTATTAAATGACAGCACCTACTGTAAAATCCACTAGCATTTCATGTCCCGATTGTCTAGCGACGCTAACTTGAAGAATCCAGGCTAAGCAACACCAAATTTGATTTCGCCGATGGAGGAAAATACGGTCTGTTTTTCTATTCTGACACTCACACAGACGACCGCTTTTACACACGATACCTAGAGCACTTAACAAATATATCGAACACTAAGAATACACTTAGTTTGCGGTAATTTGTGCGGAAACAAATGAGCCGTCCTATCACCCAGCCATCTATCTCAACTAGGCGACGAGTTGATTGCTCTTTACGAGAAAAAAAAAATATGATTGTGAGGCTGTACTCACAATCAAAATAAGCAATAGTCCCTAAAGTTAGCAAAGCGCTAGGCGCAAAGCGCAAATCGCGGTCAAAGTTGCTTGCTCAAATAGAAATTCCGCCACCAGTTGCAATGATGCGTCACCTGGCACAGCATTACACGTTGTACGCTTGAAAATTATCTATTGGAGACTCCGTTCGGCAGCGTGGTGTGGTTGTAGCATGTCGGGTTCCTTGTTTATAATTCCGGCCGTCGGTGGTTCGATACCTGCGGGTGCCGTTTCTTTTTTTCTGCCTCTCAGCAGCTCGTCCTTGGGGAGTATCGGAACCGACCAACGGGCTGGCGGACTAACCGTTCGTCCCCTCACATTTAGTCCACAAAGGGAGTAATAATTGTGGAAAAGGCCGTTAGTCCCACAAAGGGGAAAGTTTTACCCCTTTTTGCCGAAGAGTGTGGGGTACTTTGCGACTCCCTAACCTAAGTACTGGACGTGTTGGTTGACTACGTTCTGCAATCATTGAAGATTTCGAAAAAACTTCAGGAAGTGTTGCAAGGTCCCTTTAAGGAGAGGATACGCGCGATTGTTCGACACCGGAATAAAACAATAGTACAGAACGCATAACCAAAGCCGCGTGTCCTCCGATCTGCACTGGCTGCGTACAATCAACACCCTTAAGTCTTTTAACTAACGCTGCCCGGTAGACAGCTGAAGAGTTTCAAAATAACACCTAACTGTGAAAATCCCGTTGCTTGTTTCGAATTTGCCGCCAACTTTATTCAAACAATGCGCCTTTCACCTTGTAAGCACGCACGGTAAAACTCCGAGAGAACGCCCCAACCCCTGCCGCCCTTCCCGGGACATCACCCCATCCTTCGGAAATATTCAATCTAATAAAAGGCCTCAAATATCGCCCACCCCGTGAAATCGCGCTAGCTAAATTCCGGGAGATCTCTCCGCGAAAAGGTCCGCCGGCCGCAAACTCCGCAGATGTCTCGATTTTAACCTCCAGGCACAATCTCTCCGGGTTTTAAGTTGAATCTCCGCACCATTTCTTTTCTCTTTCCAGAGCGTCAGTAAAAGGCACTAATGACGACTTCAATCTCCTCTGCAAATCAATTTTTTACTTTTCCGATGCACGCGACGAGACGGAAGCGAATGCCGAATGCACGTAGCGCCGAATGACCCAATTTGAATTCTTCCACTGTGGCAAACCAGGATCTTTTGGTCTTCGCTTGAGATCTATATCCTGCGCTGTTAACGTGGAGCGAACAAAACCTGGGAAGAGCTTTAATTGGAGCACGACCAAATTTCGAGCGGATCGTGTGTGTAAAATTCAAGTGCTAGTCTCAGAGGCAAAGCAGGCAAGAAATAAACAAAATCGAAGTGGCGCCTCTGAGTGTACGTGAGGAGAAACGAGGAATATCAAAAATTCATCGAATATTACACTTTGGCATCCCACAGAAGTCAATAATGTTGTGACTTACATCCAGCTCGTCACCGATGTTGGGAATCAGCCATCGCTACGCTGTCTCCGCTGTTGGGACGGGGCCCTCTCACCGCAGCCTCCACTGTTGCGACTGGCCATCCGAGCGCAGCCACCGGTGTAGCGGCGTTGCCTTCCTCCGTCCGCTATCGACGCGGCGCAGAGCAGAACGACGAAGTTCTCGAGCCAACGAAAAGTTAAAGTAACATTTATATGCAATATGTACAAGGGTAAGCAAACGTTACATGGTTCGCACAAAGGCGACTGCACCTCTCCACTCGGTGCCTCCGAAAAGTGCCGCCGAAGAATGCCGCTCAATAAAGCCGACGATAAGTGCCTCTGGGCGGGTTTTTATACCCCCGGAAGTTCGTTGGAGCCCCGAGAAAATTTATTCGCTCCAATCGGGACTCTTCTGTTTGAAGTATGAAATCCGACGAATGGTAGCGAAGCGGTTGCGTTAGCCGAGCCGCAACAATGGGGAAAAGGAGGGTGACGCCCACGCAGCCCCCTCGAACCCGCCTCCAGGCGCGTGGCTGCATCTAGGTGGCCGGTCGTTCACCCGATGCAGGATCCGGCCGAGCTGCCGCGATGCAAAAGAAGCGGCGACTCTGCGGCGATGCATGTTTCAACTGGTTTCAGCCTGTCCGTCGCGGGCGGTTTGGTTTAATTTGGACGAGGCAAGTATCGGCCCCGCTGTCGGCGCGTCGCCCCTTCCAACGAATTTGGGCCGGGCGCTCTGACACGACAGGAGGTGGTTTACCAGTGAAGCTGTATTGGTCACGACAGTACGGCAGCACAGTTTGGTGTACACCACATTTGACACATTTCTATGACCGGAGCGTCGTCATCGTATCGACACCGTCTCTTGCGCTGAGCATAGCGGTTGCGTTGTGTTTCCGGTGTGCCCGGGAGACCCGACAGCGACGGTTGCATAGGAAGGCACCGGGGAGCTTTCGTTCTCTCATCGTCACTTCATCAATGCAGCGACGAAGTCCAAATCTTGATACTGCTCGCTGAGTAATCTCTCTTGCCCACCAGCGACCTGTTGCGAGAGTGTTCTCCTTGCCTTTGCGGCCTGTCTTCTACTGCCCATACAAGTGACCAAGGCACGTTTCTACGGAGAGATTCCGATGTTCGCTTTCCATTTGTGGCTTAGCACCCACCACGCTGGGTATCTTTCGCGCATGCGCACTCCATGCTCCGGACCGTTTTCCCCTCTATGGTACGCAGACAATTTGCCCTAGCCGTCTAAAGATTCGCTGTAACAATCATTCTCTGAGAGAGAGTGGCAGTGATGAATGTGATCATGTATTTCTAGCCATGAAAACGTATCAGCATGATAGTGTTATGATGAGGAAGACCAGGAGCGAATATGTGTTTAGGCAAAGTCAAAGTCAACAATAAAATGTTGAAGGCCACCCTGTCGTAAAAGCTGCTAGATGCAGCTTAACGGGGCCAGGGGACCCGAAGGGCAGCCTCGATGACCAGCAGGCATAATATGGTAATATAACGCAAGAATCATGTAATATAGTAAACTCACTTTTAGAAAAAAAAATATCTGTAGAACAGGCAGCCTTGGTTTTACGCAGGTAAACGTAGACCAGAAAATGGCAGACAGATATTTTTCCGCACTTTACAGCTCTTGCTGAAAAGCACTGAAACACAATAGGCCGAAAATATGGAACTCAAACACTGTTCAGAACATTACCTATTGACATAAATGTCACGAAGTGCATGCCGTGTAAACCTCCACCCTGAAAATTGCAGAGTTATTCTGTTTAACGTGGACGGGATGTTATGTGACAATGCGTGAAAAAAAACTACCATTACGACCATCGTGACCGTTTAGGTCTACGATTCCAACCGATTTGCTCTCATTCCCACCGGCGAAGGCTATCGTCTTTCAACATTTGCAGCAACGCCAGCATAGCAGCGGCGTATTTTTTTTTCTCTAATAAACATCGACAGGGCGGAGTCCCCGGATCAGGTAGGTTTAATTTGTTTGCTTACTTCCGCCGCTCTTTACGGGAGCGCCACCCAACGTACGCTTAGATTTTGTTTTTTTATAACCCTTTCTCGGCGTCCCTATTTCAAGCGAAATTTTTGTTTGGTGTTCCAAAACCACTCAAAAAATTGATGACTTTGATTATGCACCCGATTTTTCTGCCCTCAGTATGCCGCGCATTTCGTTTCCTGTCAGCGGAGCTGATATTTACGCGTTCTGCCAACAGTCCGTTATGAAAATTTCAATGTCCACTCACAAGACAGTCTACGTCCCGAAAGAAATAGATTGTGTACGTCATGTGTGTGTCCTCTGTATTAAAATTTCGCCACCGAATTTCTGCGTCATCCAAGTGTCCTTTGTGTGTCCGTCCTCCATGCATCCAGTCCACTCCCAAAGGCAACCGACACCATACTGCTTTTGTGTGTCCCCTGTATGTGTCGAAGGCAATAGACCGCATTCCTCCCTTGTGTGTCCCCTGTATTGAAATTTGGCCACCGACTTTCTGCATCCTCCAAGAATCCTTCACGTTTCCGTCCTCTACGGGTCCCACAAGCTTCCACCTTTTGAGGGTCCTTTGCATGCTGTCAAATAACGGCGTCGTACAGCCAGCTGAGTGTGGAAAATTTCATGCAGCTCCACAGTCACTGGTTCATGCTGCAGTTGTTTCTGTAAGAGCACGCTGACGAAAATCACATGCAACACATATAACTCTTGCAAACCTAACTATTTTATTCACGTTGGGTCTCTAAGTGCTACTGCCACCGGCCACATCAGGTGTCTCCTCATCTTTACCTCTCACAGGATGAGATAGTCACTGGAAAAAAGGCGAACCTTTTTCGCGCCTCTGGGAACGTGATGTTTTCTGTTACCTTTAGATTGATTATTTTCTTTTCTATTTGGAACTTTTCCCATTTCCTTGAGTAGGCCGCATGTGGGCCCCTGCAGTTTGCACAAGTGAGGATGTCAGAATTACACTTGTCGGTGGGGTAGTCCTGCCCGGCGCATTTCGCACACGTTGTTTTTCCGCGGCAAGAGGTTGTACTGTGCCCGACCCGCTGGCACTTGAAGCAGCGGCGCGGGTTCGGAATGTAAGGACGAATGGAGCATCGAATGAAGCCTGGGTTGTTATGTTGAGGAAGTGAGGACCGGTTAAACGTCAGGATAATATGTTTCGTGGGGCTTATGTTATCATTCCTGCGCATCCTGATGCGGCGCACAGCTGTGACGCCCTGATCCTTTAAACCTTCAAGCAGGTCGGCATCTGTTTCCGTAAGAAGATCTGCCTTAGAAATTATACCCTGGGAGCTGTTGAGGCTCCGGTGGGGTGTGACCCTGATCTCCAGATCATGGATGCGGCTTTGTGCAAGAAGAGTGCGGGCTTGTTGTTCGGCATTGAGTTCTACAAGGATTTCTCCCGTCCTAAGCTTTTTAACTTGATACTTTCCACCTGTTGTGTTTTTCAGGACTTTCGAAACCAGGAATACAGACAGGGAAGCGACAGGTCTTGCTGAGTCAGCTGACTCTATCACAAGGAAACGAGCATAGTTATTCACGGTTGTTGAAAAGACAGCTGTTGGAAGAGGTGGGATTGGGACCGAGTGGGAAAAGGACCGACTACGTTTAGGGAGGGGTTGAAAATGCCACATAGCATAGTATAAAAGCAGGGACACGGGGGTACGTTCTTCTTTGACCTTACCCTGGTAGTCAAAGAGGTCCCGGAGCTCCCTGCCTGTAGACAGGCAGGGAGCCCATCGGCCGGAGCTTGACCAACGCCCCGACGGCCACCGTTTACGGCTTCTACCCTTCATCTTTAAACACCCCGTCACGGTTGGACACGGCTTATGTATGGGAGCTCGGGGTCCGTGGTGTCACTGCTCACCGTTACCATGAATACTCAAGGTGCCCCGTGTGGGGCCACAGAGCAGAACGACCTGGCCTTCTCAGCTCTTCACAGCACCGTTGAATTCTATAGATACATCGTTGCCATGGTTTTAATTGCGTTAGCAATGGCGGGGGCACGTGGGCAAAAGTTCTCGCCATTGTTTCGCGGACACAGCGCGTCAGAAGGACATACAACAAAACAGCTCATGTGGACAAGGGTGACGTCGGTAAGGTTGGCTGCAGTGGCTGCGTACGGGCATCTGGCGGTTCCGTCGATGTGGCGAGGTCTAGGCGGCGGTATCTTGTGCACGGTTTGCGTTTCCGGGCTTATTTGGCACGGCTCGCTGATTTATTTATTTATTTATTTATTTATTTATTTATTTATTTATTTATTTATTTATTTATTTGCAAACGGGGTGCGACAAACACTTCGTTGCCGGCCTCTGAAGCGAAAACAGTCCGGGCAGACCACCGACTCAAAAAAACCAGAAAAAGCATGTGTAACCCAAAAGGCATTTTTAGGGGCTAAAAAGCCTATATAGGCTTACATAGTGAAAATGGGCCCTATAAAGCCCATATAGTCAAAATAGGCATTATAGGCACAATAAACTATTGCTAAACTACTGCTAAATACAATAAACTATTGCGTAAATGTCAGCGGAGCTGATATTTACGCGTTCTGCCAACAGTCCGTTATGAAAATTTCAATGTCCACTCACAAGACAGTCTACGTCCCGAAAGAAATAGATTGTGTACGTCATGTGTGTGTCCTCTGTATTAAAATTTCGCCACCGAATTTCTGCGTCATCCAAGTGTCCTTTGTGTGTCCGTCCTCCATGCATCCAGTCCACTCCCAAAGGCAACCGACACCATACTGCTTTTGTGTGTCCCCTGTATGTGTCGAAGGCAATAGACCGCATTCTTCCCTTGTGTGTCCCCTGTATTGAAATTTGGCCACCGACTTTCTGCATCCTCCAAGAATCCTTCACGTTTCCGTCCTCTACGGGTCCCACAAGCTTCCACCTTTTGAGGGTCCTTTGCATGCTGTCAAATAACGGCGTCGTACAGCCAGCTGAGTGTGGAAAATTTCATGCAGCTCCATAGTCACTGGTTCATGCACAGTTGTTACTGTAAGAGCACGCTGACGAAAATCACATGCAACACATATAACTCTTGCAAACCTAACTATTTTATTCACGTTGGGTCTCTAAGTGCTACTGCCACCGGCCACATCAGGTGTCTCCTCATCTTTACCTCTCACAGGATGAGATAGTCACTGCCACACTTGAACCTCAAATGACAAACGCATTGATCGCATATGAACGGTTTTAAATAAACATGTCCCTGGAACATTTTCTGGTTATTCGTATAAATATGAGGGAGTGTTTCCATGCAAAACTGAACAAAGTATCCTGAAAGAGAAGGTACAAGTTCTAGGTTGCAATATTAGAAACAAACTTTAGAAAAAATAAATTAACTAATTAGCTTAATGACATCCAATATGACATACTGCTATTTAGGCAACATAACTCAGAACTAAATACTGTTTAGATTCATGGCCTGGTAATGGGGAGCATTCATACAGCCTCGCAAAAACATTTGAAAGATGAGATCCGCACTGTGCGAACAGCACAATATACGGGGGGGGGGGGGGGGGGCGGCAAGAAGGTAAGATAAAATTGCATGAACATGCCAAGACAAGGCATTGATCAGTCGTCATCACGAGTAGTTGTTTTTGCCTACGTGTTATTTGGGACCAATAAAGGCAGCAGTTTTATTGTGCATTTCGTTTACGAGACAGTGCTTGCATTGTCTAGTTTGTTTGTCTGCGCTTGCTGTCAAAACGCAAAGTGTTCAGAGTTGAGAAAACGTAAATACCATAAACTGATGAACCTCTAGGTTGGCTCCTCACTTTTTATATTTCCTAGTGTGGATGCGTCGACCAGAACATGGGTAAATAAAGCGGAAGGAAGTGTACACCCCCCCCCCTTGTGAATTCCAAAATTATTGCTAGATGCAACTATAAATTCATTCTTTGGGTGTTAAGAATGTGCACATCTATACCTGAGATCTGTGGCTGAGGGGTGGGGGGCTCTTTCATATTTAAGAAGTATTTACAGGTATGTCAGCTGTATTAACCCTTTCACTGGTGGGGGTTTCTGGCCATGACGCATCCCAATTGTCGGATTGGTTTCCGGAATATCAGGGAATGAACATAGTGATTTATTTCACTACGATAGCGTCTGAAACGTAGCCCGTCAAAAGGAAAAAGCGTGGGGGAGAAATCGCCTTTCAAAATATTTTCAGTTTGCCGTGCACACTTCCGGCACGATGACCCCATCGTTTCAACATCAGAATCTGATGCTGTGGAACTAACACCCATTCCTCGGATGAGAAACTCTCAGAATGCAAATTCGTGCTCAGCTCGTATGCAAATTGTAATCGAAGGACCATCGCTCCTATCTGTAGTCCAAGGCCCCGCTTGTTCAGCCATCCGCAAGTAACCGCGCGCATGGAGGGAGCACTTTCACCCGCCCGCACAACGCACAGAAATGGTGCCTTCTGTAGTCATGATGGCAGGTAGAGATAAAAAGGGGATGAAACCTTAATACAACAACCTCATCTGCTCCCGAAACACGAGGTTGCTGCTGACACGAAGTGCGCGCTGGGCTAACCTGGCGCGCCGTAGCAGACACAGGAACAGAAATTAAAAAAAAAAACCCTAGAAAACCGTGGTGGATGCCGCAACAACCCTTGAACCCATAATCGCACGCGTGCCACGTGGTCACCCATGCCGACAGATGTACAGCGCAGGGAGCGACCATGCTCCGCCAGTAACGAAATGTGGGCGCGGTCGATCTGTACATTGTGAAAACACAAGCTACCAAAAATATTCGACAGATGGCACATACAGTGCAGGTGCGCCAACTTCGCGCCATGGCACGAATTTTTTAACGCACGACAGAAAACGCACCGGTATGTTAGCGACACTACGGAGGGGAAATGCGAAAACGTACCAGTACGTCAGCGACAGCGAAAAGGTTAAAGCAATGGAATACACCAAATTTATTTTCAGGGTTTATGCTTCTCGGCTACGAGGAAAGCTACCGCGGTGTGTAACTTGAGCTGAGTACTCTGTAACATGCGGCCGAATGATAAAAACGCACAAGCGTTATTGTATAAGTTTGCACGCAGAACATTCGTACTGTCGGGAAATAATGCAGGTTTTTCTTACTTTATTCATCATAATATTGCCCCCGACTATGCGTTTTGATTTGTTTACATAATGTTTTGTTAGAAGGACCTCGCCACATCCTGCAATCTTATTCTTTTTGAGGGAAGCGTCTTTTTCGCCTTTTTTTTGTATGCTGCACCAGCAGCCTTGTTTTATACGGGAAGGGTGCTGCTTTGCGATCCCTATCCTAGCTTTTTCTGTGTTATTGAAAATATTCTCGATCTAAATAAATGAGTGCAAACGAAACCCTGCTGCATTCAATTCGCCAACGCTCATCCGTGCACGTCCCTTTGCTGACTCCTTCGAGGCTTGTGTTTTTTTATGTTCACTGTGGAGCGAATGTTTGATCCAATAATCTATATTTTTACAAAAACACTGCATTATCCGTGGCTACATACCAATATCCCAAACAAAGTCTCACACACAAACCAGAACCACCCACAGCTCTTTCTTCAATTCTTCTTTTTTCTTCAATGCACTGTTGGAATACGCTGCCGCTCTCTATTAAAACATGTTGTACTGTGTATACATTTAAAAATAATTTGCAGGCGTTCTTATCCCAACCTGAATAATGTGACTTGGTTGTACCATGTTTAGTTTTGTTTCTTTATTCTGTGCATTTATTTATAATATGATTCGTGCTTATGATGCTCTTGCCCATACACCGTTTTCTATCTTGCTGATATTAGTTTTTTTCCTTGCATTGCTACTATGTTTCTTGCTTATGTTCTTTCCTATCTTTCATATCTACCGTGATATTTGTTGTTGTTTTTTCTTTTTTTCATGGATTGCTAAAACGTTTCTTTCTGATCATGTTCTTGCATGTATACCGTAATTTATCTTGCTGATATTATTTTGCGTGTCGTTGATTGAATATATTTGTGCTTATTGCATGGTTTTCCCTCTGTTTAATGAATAACAAGAGGTCCCCCTACAGTCTCTGACTCTGGGACCTCCTTCGGTATCCTTGTATTGTACACATTCTTATTGTAACACCAAATTAAATAAATTGAAATTCAAATTGCCGAGTACCCTTCTATAATGAGGACCATCATCTAATTTGCTAGAGTAAATAGCTGGCAGGGGATACGATAGCCAGTGAGACTCATTACACTACGAGACATAAAGTGAAAAACGGCACGCAATACACCCCTTTCACTGCTAGGCACAAGTTGCCTCTAAAGCACTGAAGTGAATTCTTTGAAATTTTATTTCTGGGTGCATGGAATTGTTTCACTCCTGTAATGTAATCCATATTATAACTTTTCAGTAGGAGTATAAAGATCTAGCTCATCTGTAATAGGCGGTAGAAAAAAATCCTCATACACTGTCTGTGGCCACAACGCAACAACCACAGTGAAAAAAGCTGACAAAGTCGTTATTAATTCATGGAGCAAGGACGCTGCCCTGTTGCGACAAAAAATAAGAAAGGCATCAGAAAGTGTATCACCCTCATCTGTTATTTTTTGTCCCATCTCTGCAAAGTTCTTATGTCTGATATCACTAAGGTACCACAAGGATGCCACAATGGTCTTCCATGTTTTGATTTTCTCTCAGCCTTCAAAATTTAGATTTTCATGCATTTCACAGTCGTAATGACTTCCACTAACAGGTCGTGCCGGATCGATCGAATCAGGAGGAGGCAGGCAATACTTCTGGTAGCTCACAACGTACATCCTCCATGTAAAACACCTGGCTCCGTAAAAAAATTGAGGTTCAATTAGTAACTAACCGGCAAAAATGCGGTGTTGTGCAAGAACTGTTAGTTTGCTGTAGAATATTAGGCCTAAACATGGTGCTCCTTTTTCACAGGAACTAGAGACCGGAACTTGAGGCACGAAAAATTGCTGTTTTAGGCGCGTATAATAGACTCTGAAAACTGCCATTTAGACATTTATAGGCACCAAATACTGTCGTTTAGGGCACATATAGGCTCAATTTGTATTTCCTTCAGCCGGATATTTTACGACAAATTTATGACGACAAACAGCAGACCATTTAGGTCTTGTACAGTGGGAAAGTAATTTTATTTTATTCGTGAAAACCAGCCACACAAGAGTTCCTATTTTAACAGATTTATGTGAAATGCAGGGTGATTCGACAGCAAAACAAAACCTTAAAAGCAAGACACACCCATCTTAATTATTTGCGGCCTGAAGTTGTACCTCGTTTCGTTCGATAATCGTGTGCGAAAAAACAACACTCAACGTTGACTGAAGTTGGAGGAGCGTGCTTGTTCTTGCAGAACAATGATGATGATGATGGTTGGAATTTTTTGGCGCAAGGCCAGCTGGGGCAAAAAGCGCCAAACAAACAAATCTAAAAGAAAATAGTGGCTACTAAAGCCAGAATAACCGTAAAATCAATCAACGGCAATGGTGATGGCTGGTGTATAGAGCCAGTTTTGATTACGCATGATAGGAAATGAGGTTTAAAAAGTTAACATCAGACAAATATTAAAAAACGCGTTGCACAGAGACCATGGTATTCTCGCCCAAAAACAAGGAAGGGTGTAGTGGAATGTGTTGTCTGTATAGTTCCTTCAAGTCTCTGTGTCTTGTTGTGTCGAGTGCCTTGCATGTGATTAGGATGTGTACTACGGATAGGCCCTCCCAACACCTGCTACACCCAGGTCTCGGAGAGCTAGTGAGCAGGTGTGAGTGTGTTACATATGTGTGGCCTATCCGCTACCTAGGTAAGGTAACTTCAATGTGTCTGTTGTGTGAGTCAGTATCGTATGGTCCCAAGTGCGGTTTTATTACGTGTAACTTGTTGTCTGTCTGTTCACTCCAGTGTGTTTGCCATGTGTTGTGAAGTTGGTGTCTGATGTGTGGCTTCATATCTGTGTACGGCAGTGTTGCTATGCCCACTGAATTCAAGAGTGTAGCAGCAGTGGCCATTTCATCTGTGGTTTCATTCCCGGCTTTTCCACAATGGCCAGGAACCCAACATATTGTTATTTCAAGACTTGATGCGTATGCCGCGATAAGGACCTTAAAAACAAGATTGGTTACATAATTTTTTGAGCGTTTTCTGGACAAAAGTGCACGTACAACACTAAGAGAATCTAAAAACACTGTGGACTTTCGAATTTGATGTAGGACAATGTGATCTAAAATAAGTAAAATGCCGTGTGCTTCAGCTGTAAAAATGCTGTTGTGGGAGTTCATTCTTTTTTGCCACGTTAAAGCTCGGTCCGTGCGCAGCACAAGACACAGCATGAGCTGTCTTTGATGCGTCGGAGTAAAACTCTGCACACTGGTACTTATCTTGCAGGAAGAGGAAATGCTGAATAATAACTGCCCTTGGTGTCCTGTTTTTGTCGAACTGCACAAAGGACAGGTCACAGGAAACATCCGTGGCTTGCCATGGTGCAATAAAATCAATGATGGATGTCTTGTGGATGTATGAAAATGACACTGCTAGCTCAGAAGCTTCTGCTCTCACTCTGAGAGGGAGCGGCATGAGAATAGATGGACGGTTTAAAAAGAGCTGCTGTGAGGATGCATCATGAATGGTCGAGTTAAGAGTATGATTTGTCAGAGACATGATTTTAGAGACATTCAGTACGTCAGTGTATATCCTCTGGTGATACAGGGACCATTTGTGGCACTCTGCATAGACGCTTTCAACAGGGCTGGTGCGAAAGGCGCCACAAGCAAGGCGAAGCCCCAAATGCAGAACTGGGTCAAGCATTTTAAGTGCCTGTGATATGATAGGGTGTAAAAATCAAAAGTCTATGGACAATCCACTAGAGGTGTACGGCGCAACAAAGACAATGATGGTTGAATGGTATCGTGATGACGAAGAGGAAAGCGGAGGAGGAGAAAGAAGACGTTGAGAATCGGAGGGCAGTGCAGCGCACTCGCTGTTAGTGATGAAGTCGTAAGGTTCTGCGGCCTGTCGACCGGACGGCCAGAACCACGGTGTCCTGCGTCTGTCGACCGGACAGTCAGGCACCACGTCCGCACCCTTCACGAGAGGCCGAGGAAGCATTGTGCCACCGCTCTCTGCATCCGCTGCTTCACCTGACAGCACAGATGTCTCCACTTCACCTCTGCAACCACAGCCAGACTTGCTGAATCGTAAGACTGCACCCATTCCACTTTGTTTATCGGTTACGAATTGGACTGTTCCGTTGTCCGCATCATTTTCGCCACCTGAACATTTCAACCGTATACTCTGTATCTATTCGTAGTGTGCCCTTCGCCATCTTCATTGTCAGTCATAAATGTTCTTCCACGCATATCTACGAAACCCCGTGTTGCAGTCTCTGACCTGTACCTCCGAGTACCTCGTCTCGAGCCTCCGAAACCTCATAACATCACAGTGCCGTTTTCGTTGCCGACCCATATACGACGCTGCCGTAGTCCAAGCGAGATCCTACCAGTGTGGTATAAAGACGCAGGAGTAGCTGCTTGTCTGCATCGTACGATTGGTGAGGGACGACTTTAAGGATATTCATAGTTTTTAGGTGCTTAAGCATTTTCAGATGTGGAAGAAGTGTTAGCTTGCTGTAGAATATTAGGCCTAAAACTGGTGCTCCTTTTTTACAGGAATTGACACGCCGTTTAGAGTAATGTCAGGGTCCACATGGATCCCGCGAACACGGGTGAACAGGACGCAAGTATTTTTACGGGGTTCAGCTTAAAACCGTTTGTGTCCACCCAGCCAGCAAATTCGTTCACGCCGAGCTGGACTTGACGTTCACAGATTGACAGATAACATGATTTAAAAGATATTTGGACATGGTCTACATAAACTGAACAAGAAATGGTTGGTGGCAATGCCTTACGGAGTGAGTTCATCTTCACTATCAAGAGTGTGCAGTGCAAAACACTTCCTTGAGGCACGCCATTCTCTTGAACATGTACATTAGAAAGTGCACTACCAATTCTTCGTTCACACATATAGCTAGAAAGAGTGCTAAGCATGTTGCCCGAAATACCGAATGACTTCAAGTCACTCAAGATGCCGTATCGCCATGCTGTGCCGTAGGCCTTTTTGATATCAAAGAAGACTGTAATGCAGAACTGTTTGTGAATGAAGGCAACTTTTATGTAGGATTCCAACGCAACAAGCTGATCATTGGTGGAGAACCCCGCCCTGAAGCCTGCCTGGCAGCCCTCGAGAAGACCGTTGTACTCAAGGAAGTACACGAGACTGCGATTGATCATGTTCTCGAAGAGCTTGCACAGGCAGCTCGTGAGGGCTGTAGGACGGTAACTTGAGCTGGAAGGCGGGTCCTTTCCCTCCTTCAAAAAAGCCACAACTATAGATTCCCTCCAAGACTTTGGAATGTGCCCCGAAAGCCATATTGTATTATATAGATGAAGAAGCGTTTCGAG
This sequence comes from Haemaphysalis longicornis, assembly GCF_048455015.1. Lineage (NCBI taxonomy): Eukaryota > Metazoa > Arthropoda > Arachnida > Ixodida > Ixodidae > Haemaphysalis > Haemaphysalis longicornis. Next base: position 142,470,945 of record NW_027526407.1, read on the forward strand.
TGTGTCTTAGTGCAACTGTTGCAACATTGTGTATGGGAATTTGCCTGGGCCTGGAGCTGAGGGTTTACACGTGCTCAGAGCTGCCCTCAGCTCATGTAGTGAAAACAGGGAGTAGTAAGAAGTCAGTGATTTGTTGTTGTCGTGTAGGGACTTCTTTTAACTACAGTCTTTATACTTCAGGAAAGTTTTCGTGTAGTGTGCTGAACTGGATACGTGTTGGAAGTGATGTGCGAGTGTGTTAGCCTGGTCTTCCAGTGTGTCCTCTGTTGTACTGACCAGGGGCAGGCTGTGTGTCTGTTGTCCTTTGAGTTGGCGTATAAGTGGCCATACCTTGCGTGTGTCTGTGTATGAGTTTATGGATGTTATGAATGAGCGGCAACTATCTCTTTTTGCCTCACGGCGCACAAGTTTTCCGAATGCCTTGGCCCGTTTGAACAAGATGAGGTTTCCGGACGTAGGGTACCGACCGAGGATACCCCACGCCTTGTTCTGGGCCTCTCGCGCTCGCCTACACTCCTCATTCCACCACGGCCTCCGCTGGTTGCGCGGGGCACCAGAGGCTTGGGGAATGGACTTTTCGGCGGCGTCGAGGATGTGCGCCGTGAGGAGTTGAGCGGCTTCATCTACGTGTAGGTGTCTTATGGTTGTGTAGTGTAGTTTCGATGTCTTTGTAAATGTGTTCCAGTTAGCTCTTGCTTCATTGAACTTAATTAAGAAGATGAACTGCTTGGGCCTTTACCTATATATGTTAGTGAGGTGGGGAAGTGGTCACTGCCATATGGGTCAGTCCCCAGACGCCACTCGAGAAGAGGAAAGAGAACTGCGGAGCCAATAGCCATGTCAAGATATGAGTATGTGTTGTGTCCTATCTTGTCGTATGTAGGCTGTTTATTGTTGAAAAGGCATGCTCCAGAGGATGTAAGAAGCCTCTCAATCAGGCGACCCCGGGCATCCATACGAGAAGAGCCCCAAAGAGAATCGTGAGCATTAAGGTCGCCTGTTAAAATGTATGGTTCGGGCAGCTAGTCAACCAGAGCCTCGAAGTCAGAGCTCAAAAGTGCAACATCAGGAGGATTATATATGGAGCATACCGTTATCAAACTATTAAATATTATTAAGCGTATTGCTACAGCCTCAAGGATAGTGTTTAAAGTGACAGGGTGGTATGCTAAGGATTTCCGGACGATTATGGCCACACCGCCAGAAGAGTACGTGCAGCCGTCCATGTCCTTTTTGTGTACCAGGTAACTATTCAAGAAATTTGTGTGTTTGGAATTAAGATGTGTTTCTTGAACACGCATTACACTTGGCTCATTAGCATGCAGTATTTCGTATACATCGTTAAAATTTTTAAGAAGGTCTCTACAGTTCCATTGAATTATGTTTTCCCTTCCCATTATTTAGTGTGAGAGCTACTGGAGTGTGTATGTTTATGTTTATATGTCATCACTCGGGGCTGTGACTCTCGCCTTTTTTGGCTTGTCGGGAGGCTTTGGCGTCGGGATGCGTTCCTTGCGGTGCACCGCAGACAAAAATAGTCCGACGTTCGTTTCATCCTGGGATGTCCTCGGAGTGCCTGAGGGATCAGAGTCCTTGAACCGCGGACCCTTTGGGGCGCGCTTTTCCTTGCCCGCAACTGCCGAGGGTTTTAAAAACGCCTCGGGTGGTGCAGGCGGTGCGGTGGGGGTGGGAGCAGCCGCTGGCTCCCCCATCTCCATTTCCGTGTCTTCGAATGTGGTTTGGGACGGTGGAGCGGAAGTGGAGGATGCAGCATCACTCCCATTAGGCGTGGTTATCTCCACAACCACTGCTGGCTCAGCGAGCGGTGCAGAGGCAGGTTGGGCCGTCAAAGGAACCCAGGTGTGGGGCTGAGGCGGGGCCAAGTCTGACTCACGGTACTGGGTCCCCGCCGAAACCAGGCGCCGCTCCGCCCCCCGGCGAGCAGCGTCGGCGTACCTCCCCAGGGGAAAAGAGGCGAACCTCTTTCGCGCCTCTGGGAACGTGATGTTTTCTCTTACCTTGAGATTGATTATTTTCTTTTCTATTTGGAACTTTTCGCATTTCTTTGAGTAGGCCGCATGTGGGCCCCTGCAGTTAGCACAAGTGAGGATGTCAGAATTACAGTTGTCGGTGGGGTAGTCTTGCGCGGCGCATTTCGCACACGTTGTTTTTCCGCGGCAAGAGGTTGTACTGTGCCCGACCCGCTGGCACTTGACGCAGCGGCGCGGGTTCGGAATGTAAGGACAAATGGAGCATCGAATGAAGCCTGCGTTGATATGTTGAGGAGGTGAGGGCCAGTTAAACGTCAGGATAATATGTTTCGTGGGGCTTATGTTATCATTCCTCCGCATCGTGATGCGGCGTACAGCTGTGACTCCCTGATCCTTTAAACCTTCAAGCAGGTCGGCATCTGTTTCCGTAAGAAGATCTGCCTTAGAAATTATACCCTGGGAGCTGTTGAGGCTCCGGTGGGGTGTGACCCTGATGTCCAGATCATGGATGCGGCTTTGTGCAAGAAGAGTGCGGGCTTGTTGTTCGGCATTGAGTTCTACAAGGATTTCTCCCGTCCTAAGCTTTTTAGCTTGATACTTTCCACCTATTGTGTTTTGCAGGAATTTCGAAACCAGGAATACAGACAGGGAAGCGACAGGTCTTGCTGGGTCAGCTGACTCTATCACAAGGAAACGAGCATAGTTATTCACGGTTGTTGAAAAGACAGCTGTTGGAAGAGGTGGGATTGGGACCGAGTGGGAAAAGGACCGACCACGTTTAGGGAGGGGTTGAAAATGCCATATAGCATAGTATAAAAGCAGGGAGACGGGGGTACGTTCTTCTTTGACCTTACCCTGGTAGTCAAAGAGGTCCCGGAGCTCCCTGCCTGTAGACAGGCAGGGAGCCCATCGGCCGGAGCTTGACCAAGGCCCCGACGGCCACCGTTTACGGCTTCTACCCTTCATCTTTAAACACCCCGCCACGGTTGGACACGGCTTATGTATGGGAGCTCGGGGTCCGTGGTGTCACTGCTCACCGTCACCATGAATACTCAAGGTGCCCCGTGCGGGGCCACAGAGCAGAACGACCTGGCCTTCTCAGCTCTTCACAGCACCGTTGAATCCCATAGATACATCGTTGCCATGGTTTTAATTGCGTTAGCAATGGCGGGGGCACGTGGGCAAAAGTTCTCGCCATTGGTTCGCGGACACAGCGCGTCAGAAGGACATACAACAAAACAGCTCATGTGGACAAGGGTGACGTCGGTAAGTTTGGCTGCAGTTGGCTGCGTACGGGCCTCTGGCGGTTCGGTCGATGTGGCGAGGTCTAGGCGGCGGTAGCTTGTGCACGGTTTGCGTTTCCGGGCTTATTTGGCACGGCTCGCTGATTTATTTATTTTGTTACGTGGCGGCAGGACAATGATGAGGCGAACCATGGGCGACGATGAAGTGATGTATTTACAAGATGTTGCCGCAGAGCGATGCAATCTATTTACAAGCGGCCATGATCGCTCGGGCGAGCCGCATCCTCTTCGTCGTCTTCGGTGACGGGTTATGGCGCTATGGGGCGTTGTCCACGTAGGTTTTCCGTGATATCACCCCCCCGGCGGAGGACGACCGTCCCGGTCGAGGCTAGGGTAAAGACAGGGTGGCGAAGTGGATGAGCAAAGCGATGAGAACATGTACAATGATGTCCTTGCCGCCACTAATGATGGTGATGGTCGCGATGAGCACCGCCCCGGAACAGTTGTGACCACCGCAGAACCCACGAGGCAGCGTCCAAAGCTTTCGGAGAAGCGCCGGAGATCTGGGCGGGGGGATGTCGTTGGCTATACGTCTGGTCGTGGCTGGTCAGTTCGTCTGGTCTCGGCGGGGCATGGGCAGGGGACACGGGGCTGGGGAATGTCGCGTCCGTGGATCACCGGGGCTGGGGCGGGCCGACGCTTTCCAGGAGCCAGGATGAGACTGCTTCATGAGCCGAGACGGGGTGAAGCTCGGGGCCGGGATGGGACTGAAACCCGCACCATCCACCAAAATGTTACGTGGCGGCAGGACAATGATGAGGCGAACCATGGGCGACGATGAAGTGATGTATTTACAAGATGTTGCCGCAGAGCGATGCAATCTATTTACAAGCGGCCATGATCGCTCGGGCGAGCCGCATCCTCTTCGTCGTCTTCGGTGACGGGTTATGGCGCTATGGGGCGTTGTCCACGTAGGTGTTCCGTGACATCGTCCACCAAACTGAAGCGTGGTTTATTTGACCACTAACGAGCAGTTAGAGCTGCGGAGAAGCCGAGGTTCTTCGTGCGCAGCAAGCTATGTCCGACGCGATACTCGATCGGCCCGGGCCCAAGCGATGCTTCTGCCTCCTCGTCGTCGGGCGTGCACCAAGCCGAATATCCCCAACGAGGAGTTGTCCTTGCATGGTTGCCTGTGACAATTACATCAATCGCGTCCATAATCAAGGCTACAATTTATTTATTTATTTATTTATTTATTTATTTATTTATTTATTTATTTATTTATTTGCAAACGGGGTGCGACAAACACTTCGTTGCGGGCCTCTGAAGCGAAAACAGTCCGTGCAGACCACCGACTCGAAAAACCAGAAAAAGCATGTATAACCCAAAATGCATTTTTAGGGGCTAAAAAGCCTATATAGGCTTATATAATGAAAATGGGCCCTATAAAGCCCATATAGTCAAAATAGGCATTATAGGCACAATAAACTATCGCTAAACTATTGCTAAACACAATAAACTATTGCGTAAATATCAGCGGAGCTGATATTTACGCGTTCTGCCAACAGTCCGTTATGAAAATTTCAATGTCCACTCACAAGACAGTCTACGTCCCGAAAGAAATAGATTGTGTACGTCATGTGTGTGTCCTCTGTATTAAAATTTCGCCACCGAATTTCTGCGTTATCCAAGTGTGCTTTGTGTGTCCGTCCTCCATGCATCCAGTCTACTCCCAAAGGCAACCGACACCATACTGCTTTTATGTGTCCCCTGTATGTGTCGAAGGCAATAGACCGCATTCCTCCCTTGTGTGTCCCCTGTATTGAAATTTGGCCACCGACTTTCTGCATCCTCCAAGAATCCTTCACGTTTCCGTCCTCTACGGGTCCCACAAGTTTCCACCTTTTGAGGGTCCTTTGCAAGCTGTGTAATAACGGCGTCGTACAGCCAGCTGAGTGTGGAAAATTTCATGCAGCTCCACAGTCACTGGTTCATGCTGCAGTTGTTACTGTAAGAGCACGCTGACGAAAATCACATGCAACACATATAACTCTTGCAAACCTAACTATTTTAGTCACGTTGAGTCTCTAAGTGCTACTGCCACCAGCCACATCAGGTGTCTCCTCATCTTTACCACTCACAGGATGAGATAGTCACTGCCACACTTGAACCTGAAATGAGAAACGCATTGATCGCATATGAACGGTTTTAAATAAACATGTCCCTGGAACATTTTCTGGTTATTCGTATAAATATGAGGGAGTGTTTCCATACAAAACTGAACAAAGTATCCTGAAAGAGAAGGTACAAGTTCTAGGTTGCAATATTAGCCACAAACTTTAGTACAAATAAATTAACTAATAAGCTTAATGACATCAAATATGACATACTGCTATTTAGGCAACATAACTCAGAACTAAATACTGTTTAGATTCATGGCCTGGTAATGGGGAGCATTCATACAGCCTCGCAAAAACATTTGAAAGATGAGATCCGCACTGTGCGAACAGCACAATATACGGGGGGGGGCGGCAAGAAGGTAAGATAAAATTGCATGAACATGCCAAGACAAGGCATTGATCAGTCGTCATCACGAGTAGTTGTTTTTGCCTACGTGTTATTTGGGACCAATAAAGGCAGCAGTTTTATTGTGCATTTCGTTTACGAGACAGTGCTTGCATTGTCTAGTTTGTTTGTCTGCGCTTGCTGTCAAAACGCAAAGTGTTCAGAGTTGAGAAAACGTAAATACCATAAACTGATGAACCTCTAGGTTAGCTCCTCACTTTTTATATTTCCTAGTGTCGATGCGTCGACCAGAACATGGGTAAATAAAGCGGAAGGAAGTGTACACCCCCCCCCTTGTTAATTCCAAAATTATTGCTAGATGCAACTATAAATTCATCCTTTGGGTGTTAAGGATGTGCACATCTATACCTGAGATCTGTGGCTGAGGGGTGGGGGGCTCTTTCATATTTAAGAAGTATTTACAGGTATGTCAGCTGTATTAACCCTTTCACTGGTGGGGGTTTCTGGCCATGACGCATCCCAATTGTCGGATTGGTTTCCGGAATATCAGGGCATGAACATAGTGATTTATTTCACTACGATAGCGTCTGAAACGTAGCGCGTCAAAAGGAAAAAGCGTGGGGGAGAAATCGCCTTTCAAAATATTTTCAGTTTGCCGTGCACACTTCCGGCACGATGACCCCATCGTTTCAACATCAGTATCTGATGCTGTGGAACTAACACCCCTTCCTCGGATGAGAAACTCTCAGAATGCAAATTCGTGCTCAGCTCGTATGCAAATTGTAATCAAAGGACCATCGCTCCTATCTGTAGTCCAAGGCCCCGCTTGTTCAGCCATCCGCAAGTAACCGCGCGCATGGAGGGAGCACTTTCAGCCGCCCACACAACGCACAGAAATGGTGCCTTCTGTAGTCATGATGGCAGATAGAGATAAAAAGGGGATGAAACCTTAATACAACAACCTCATCTGCTCCCGAAACACGAGGTTGCTGCTGACACGAAGTGCGCGCTGGGCTAACCTGGCGCGCCGTAGCAGACACAGGAACAGAAATTAAAAAAAACCCTGGAAAACCGTGGTGGATGCCACAACAATCCTTGCACCCATAATCGCACGTGTGCCACGTGGTCACCCATGCCGACAGATGTACAGCGCACGGAGCGACCATGCTCCCCCAGTAACGAAATGTGGGCGCGGTCGATCTGTACATTGTGAAAACACAAGCTACCAAAAATATTCGACAGATGGCACATACAGTGCAGGTGCGCCAACTTCGCGCCATGGCACGAATTTTTTAACGCACAACAGAAAACGCACCGGTATGTTAGTGACACTACGGAGGGGAAATGCGAAAACGTACCAGTACGTCAGCGACAGCGAAAAGGTTAAAGCAATGGAATACACCAAATTTATTTTCAGGGTTTATGCTTCTCGGCTACGAGGAAAGCTACCGCGGTGTGTAACTTGAGCTGAGTACTCTGTAACATGCGGCCGAATGATAAAAACGCACAAGCGTTATTGTATAAGTTTGCACGCAGAACATTCGTACTGTCGGGAAATAATGCAGGTTTTTCTTACTTTATTCATCATAATATTGCCCCCGACTATGCGTTTTGATTTGTTTACATAATGTTTTGTTAGAAGGACCTCGCCACACCCTGCAATCTTATCCTTTTTGAGGGAAGCGTCTTTTTCGCCTTTTTTTGTATGCTGCACCAGCAGCCTTGTTTTATACGGGAAGGGTGCTGCTTTGCGATCCCTATCCTAGCTTTTTCTGTGTTATTGAAAATATTCTCGATCTAAATAAATGAGTGCAAACGAAACCCTGCGGCATTCAATTCGCCAACGCTCATCCGTGCACGTCCCTTTGCTGACTCCTTCGAGGCTTGTGTTTTTTTATGTTCACTGTGGAGCAAAAGTTTCCTCCAATAATCTATATTTTTACAAAAACACTGCATTATCCGTGGCTACATACCAATATCCCAAACAAAGTCTGACACACAAACCAGAACCCCCCACAGCACTTTCTTCAATTCTTCTTTTTTCTTCAATGCACTGTTGGAATACGCTGCCGCTCTCTATTAAAACATGTTGTACTGTGTATACATTTAAAAATAATTTGCAGGCGTTCTTATCCCAACCTGAATAATGTGACTTGGTTGTCCCATGTTTAGTTTTGTTTCTTTATTCTGTGCATTTATTTATAATATGATTCGTGCTTATGATGCTCTTGCCCATACACCGTTTTCTATCTTGCTGATATTAGTTTTTTTCCTTGCATTGCTACTATGTTTCTTGCTTATGTTCTTTCCTATCTTTCATATCTACCGTGATATTTGTTGTTTTTTTTATTTTTTTCATGGATTGCTAAAACGTTTCTTGCTGATCATGTTCTTGCATGTATACCGTAATTTATCTTGCTGATATTATTTTGGGTGTCGTTGATTGAATAATTTTGTGCTTATTACATGGTTTCCCCTCTGTTTATAGAATAACAAGAGGTCCCCCTACAGTCTCTGACTCTGGGACCTCCTTCGGTATCCTTGTATTGTACACATTCTTATTGTAACACCAAATTAAATAAATTGAGATTCAAATTGCCGAGTACCCTTCTATAATGAGGACCATCATCTAATTTGCTAGAGTAAATAGCTGGCAGGGGATACGATAGCCAGTGAGACTCATTACACTACGAGACATAAAGTGAAAAAAGGCACGCAATACACCCCTTTCACTGCTAGGCACAAGTTGCCTCTAAAGCACTGAAGTGAATTCTTTGAAATTTTATTTCTGGGTGCATGGAATTGTTTCACTCCTGTAATGTAATCCATATTATAACTTTTCAGTAGGAGTATAAAGATCTAGCTCATCTGTAATAGGCGGTAGAAAAAAATCCTCACACACTGTCTGTGGCCACAACGCAACAACCACAGTGAAAAAAAGCTGACAAAGTCGTTATTAATTCATGGAGCAAGGACGCTGCCCTGTTGCGACAAAAAATAAAAAAGGCATCAGAAAGTGTATCACCCTCATCTGTTTCTTATTTTTTGTCCCATCTCTGCAAAGTTCTTATGTCTAATATCACTAAGGTACCACAAGGATGCCACAATGGTCTTCCATGTTTTGATTTTCTCTCAGCCTTCAAAATTGAGATTTTCATGCATTTCACAGTCGTAATGACTTCCACTAACAGGTCGTGCCGGATCGATCGAAACAGGAGGAGGCAGGCAATACTTCTGGTAGCTCACAACGTACATCCTCCATGTAAAACACCTGGCTCCGTAAAAAAATTGAAGTTCAATTAGTAACTAACCGGCAAAAATGCGGTGTTGTGGAAGAACTGTTAGTTTGCTGTAGAATATTAGGCCTAAACACGGTGCTCCTTTTTTACAGGAACTAGAGACCGGAACTTGAGGAACGAAAAATTGCGGTTTTAGGCGCGTATAATAGGCTCTGAAAAGTGCCATTTAGACATTTATAGGCACCAAATACTGTCGTTTAGGGCACATATAGGCTCAATTTGTATTTCCTTCAGCCGCATATTTTACGACAAATTTATGACGACAAACAGCAGACCATTTAGGTCTTGTACAGTGGGAAAGTAATTTTATTTTATTCGTGAAAACCAGCCACACAAGAGTTCCTATTTTAACAGATTTATGTGAAATGCAGGGTGATTCGACAGCAAAACAAAACCTTAAGAGCAAGACACACCCATCTTAATTATTTGCGGCCTGAAGTTGTACCTCTTTTCGTTCGATAATTGTGTGCGAAAAAACAACACTCAACGTTGACTGAAGTTGGAGGAGCGTGCTTGTTCTTGCAGAACGATGATGATGATGATGGTTGGAATTTTTTGGCGCAAGGCCAGCTGGGGCAAAAAGCGCCAAACAAAAAATTCTAAAAGAAAATAGTGGCTACTAAAGCCAGAATAACAGTAAAATCAATCAACGGCAATGGTGATGGCTGGTGTATAGGGCCAGTTTTGATTACGCATGATAGGAAATGAGGTTTAAAAATTTAACATCAGACAAATATTTAAAAACGCGTTGCACAGAGACCATGGCATTCTCGCCCAAAAACAAGGAAGGGTGTAGTGGAATGTGTTGTCTGTATAGTTCCTTCAAGTGTCTGTGTCTTGTTGTGTCGAGTGCCTTGCATGTGATTAGGATGTGGACTACGGATAGGCCCTCCCAACACCTGCTACACCCAGGTCTCGGAGAGCTAGTGAGCAGGTGTGAGTGTGTTACATATGTGTGGCCTATCCGCAACCTAGGTAAGGTAACTTCAATGTGTCTGTTGTGTGAGTCAGTAGCGTATGGTCCCAAGTGCGGTTTTATTACGTGTAACTTGTTGTCTGTCTGTTCACTCCAGTGTGTTTGCCATGTGTTGTGAAGTTGGTGTCTGATGTGTGGCTTCATATCTGTGCACGGCAGTGTTGCTATGCCCACTGAATTCAAGAGTGTAGCAGCAGTGGCCATTTCATCTGTGGTTTCATTCCCGGCTTTTCCACAATGGCAAGGAACCCAACATATTGTTATTTCAAGACTTGATGCGTATGCCGCGATAAGGACCTTAAAAACAAGATTGGTTACATAATTTTTTGAGCGTTTTCTGGACAAACGTGCACGTACAACACTAAGAGAATCTAAAAACACTGTGGACTTTCGAATTTGATGTAGGACAATGTGATCTAAAATAAGTAAAATGCCGTGTGCTTCAGCTGTAAAAATGCTGTTGTGGGAGTTCATTCTTTTTTGCCACGTTAAAGTTCGGTCCGTGCGCAGCACAAGACACAGCATGAGCTGTCTTTGATGCGTCGGAGTAAAACTCTGCACACTGGTACTTATCTTGCAGGAAGAGGAAACGCTGAATAATAACTGCCCTTGGTGTCCTGTTTTTGTCGAACTGCACAAAGGACAGGTCACAGGAAACATCCCTGGCTTGCCATGGTGCAATAAAATCAATGATGGATGTCTTGTGGATGTATGAAAATGACACTGCTAGCTCAGGAGCTTCTGCTCTCACTCTGAGAGTGAGCGGCATGAGAATAGATGGACGGTTTAAAAAGAGCTGCTGTGAGGATGCATCATGAATGGTCGAGTTAAGAGTATGATTTGTCAGAGACATGATTTTAGAGACATACAGTACGTCAGTGTATATCCTCTGGTGATACAGGGACCATTTGTGGCACTCTGCATAGAGGCTTTCAACAGGGCTGGTACGAAAGGCGCCACAAGCAAGGCGAAGCCCCAAATGCAGAACTGGGTCAAGCATTTTAAGTGCCGTTTTCGTTGCCGACCCATATACGACGCTGCCGTAGTCCAAGCGAGGTCCTACCAGTGCGGTATAAAGACGCAGGAGTAGCTGCTTGTCTGCATCGTACGATTGGTGAGGGACGACTTTAAGGATATTCATAGTTTTTAGGTGCTTAAGCATTTTCAGATGTGGAAGAAGTGTTAGTTTGCTGTAGAATATTAGGCCTAAAACTGGTGCTCCTTTTTTACAGGAATTGACACGCCGTTTAGAGTAATGTCAGGGTCCACATGGATCCCGCGAACACGGGTGAACAGGACGCAAGTATTTTTACGGGGTTCAGCTTAAAACCGTTTGTGTCCACCCAGCCAGCAAATTCGTTCACGCCGAGCTGGACTTGACGTTCACAGATTGACAGATAACATGATTTAAAAGATATTTGGACATGGTCTACATAAACTGAACAAGAAATGGTTGGTGGCAATGCCTTACGGAGTGAGTTCATCTTCACTATCAAGAGTGTGCAGTGCAAAACACCTCCTTGAGGCACGCCATTCTCTTGAACATGTACATTAGAAAGTGCACTACCAATTCTTCGTTCAGACATATAGCTAGAAAGAGTGCTAAGCATGTTGCCCGAAATACCGGATGACTTCAAGTCACTCAAGATGCCGTATCGCCATGCTGTGCCGTAGGCCTTTTTGATATCAAAGAAGACTGTAATGCAGAACTGTTTGTGAATGAAGGCAACTTTTATGTAGGATTCCAACGCAACAAGCTGATCATTGGTGGAGCACCCCGCCCTGAAGCCTGCCTGGCAGCCCTCGAGCAGACCGTTGTACTCAAGGAAGTACACGAGACTGCGATTGATCATGTTCTCGAAGAGCTTGCACATTCAGCTCGTGAGGGCTGTAGGACGGTAACTTGAGCTGGAAGGCGGGTCCTTTCCCTCCTTCAAAAAATCCACAACTATGGCCTCCCTCCAAGACTTTGGAATGTGCCCCGAAAGCCATATTGTATTATATAGATGAAGAAGCGTTTCGAGTGTGTCTTAGTGTAACTGTTGCAACATTGTGTATGGGAATTTGCCTGGGCCTGGAGCTGAGGGTTTACACGTGCTCAGAGCTGCCCTCAGCTCATGTAGTGAAAACAGGGAGTAGTAAGAAGTCAGTGATTTGTTGTTGTCGTGTAGGGACTTCTTTTAACTACAGTCTTTATACTTCAGGAAAGTTTTCGTGTAGTGTGCTGAACTGGATACGTGTTGGAAGTGATGTGCGAGTGTGTTAGCCTGGTCTTCCAGTGTGTCCTCTGTTGTACTGACCAGGGGCAGGCTGTGTGTCTGTTGTCCTTTGAGTTGGCGTATAAGTGTCCATACCTCGCGTGTGTCTGTGTATATGAGTTTATGGATGCTATGAATGAGCGGCAACTATCTCTTTTTGCCTCACGGCGCACAAGTTTTCCGAATGCCTTGGCCCGTTTGAACAAGATGAGGTTTCCGGACGTAGGGTACCGACCGAGGATACCCCACGCCTTCTTCTGGGCCTCTCGCGCTCGCCTACACTCCTCATTCCACCACGGCCTCCGCTGGTTGCGCGGGGCACCAGAGGCTTGGGGAATGAACTTTTCGGCGGCGTCGAGGATGTGCGCCGTGAGGAGTTGAGCGGCTTCATCTACGTGTAGGTGTCTTATGGTTGTGTAGTGTAGTTTCGATGTCTTTGTAAATGTGTTCCAGTTAGCTCTTGCTTCATTTAACTTAATTTAGAAGATGAACTGCTTGGGCCTTTACCTATATATGTTAGTGGGGTGGGGAAGTGGTCACTGCCATATGGGTCAGTCCCCAGACCCCACTCTAGAAGAAGAAAGAGAACTGCGGAGCCAATAGCCATGTCAAGATATGAGTATGTGTTGTGTCCTATGTTGTCGTATGTAGGCTGTTTATTGTTGAAAAGGCATGCTCCAGAGGATGTAAGAAACCTCTCAATCAGGCGACCCCGGGCATCCATACGAGAAGAGCCCCAAAGAGAATCGTGAGCATTAAGGTCGCCTGTTAAAATGTATGGTTCGGGCAGCTAGTCAACCAGAGCCTCGAAGTCAGAGCTCAAAAGTGCAACATCAGGAGGATTATATATGGAGCATACCATTATCAAACTATTAAATATTATTAAGCGTATTGCTACAGCCTCAAGGATAGTGTTTAAAGTGACAGGGTGGTATGCTAAGGATTTCCGGACGATTATGGCCACACCGCCAGAAGAGTACGTGCAGCCATCCATGTCCTTTCTGTATACCAGGTAACTATTCAAGAAATTTGTGTGTTTGGAATTAAGATGTGTTTCTTGAACACGCATTACACTTGGCTCATTAGCATGCAGTATTTCGTATACATCGTTAAGATTTTTAAGAAGGTCTCTACAGTTCCATTGAATTATGTTTTCCCTTCCAATTATTTAGTGTGAGAGCTACTGGAGTGTGTATGTTTATGTTTATGTGTCATCTTTCGGGGCAATGACTCTCGCCTTTTTTGGTTTGTCGGGAGGCTTTGGCGTCGGGATGCGTTCCTTGCGGTGCACCGCAGACAAAAATAGTCCGACGTCCGTTTCATACTGGGATGTCCTCGGAGTGCCTGAGGGTATCAGAGTCCTTGAACCGCGCACCCTTTGGGGCGCGCTTTTCCTTGCCCGCAACTGCCGAGGGTTTTAAAAACGCCTCGGGTGGCGCAGGCGGTGCGGTGGGGGTGGGAGCAGCCGCTGGCTCCCCCATCTCCATTTCAGTGTCTTCGAATGTGGTTTGGGACGGTGGAGCGGAAGTGGAGGATGCAGCATCACTCCCACCAGGCGTGGTTATCTCCACAACCACTGCTGGCTCAGCGAGCGGTGCAGAGGCAGGTTGGGCCGTCAAAGGCAACCCAGGTGTGGGGCTAAGGCGGGGCCAAGTCTGACTCACGGTACTGGGTCCACGCCGAAACCAGGCGCCGCTCCGCCCCCCGGCGAGCAGCGTCGGCGTATCTCCCCAGGGGAAAAGAGGCGAACCTCTTTCGCGCCTCTGGGAACGTGATGTTTTCTGTTACCTTGAGATTGATTATTTTCTTTTCTATTTGGAACTTTTCGCATTTCCTTGAGTAGGCCGCATGTGGGCCCCTGAAGTTTGCACAAGTGAGGATGTCAGAATTACAGTTGTCGGTGGGGTAGTCCTGCGCGGCGCAATTCGCACACGTTGTTTTTCCGCGGCAAGAGGTTGTACTGTGCCCGACCCGCTGGCACTTGAAGCAGCGGCGCGGGTTCGGAATGTAAGGACGAATGGAGCATCGAATGAAGCCTGCGTTGATATGTTGAGGAAGTGAGGACCGGTTAAACGTCAGGATAATATGTTTCGTGGGGCTTATGTTATCATTCCTGCGCATCGTGATGCGGCGCCAAGCTGTGACGCCCTGATCCTTTAAACCTTCAAGCAGGTCGGCATCTGTTTCCGTAAGAAGATCTGCCTTAGAAATTATACCCTGTGAGCTGTTGAGGCTCCGGTGGGGTGTGACCCTGATGTCCTGATCATGGATGCGGCTTTGTGCAAGAAGAGTGCGGGCTTGTTGTTCGGCATTGAGTTCTACAAGGATTTCTCCCGTCCTAAGCTTTTTAGCTTGATACTTTCCACCTATTGTGTTTTGCAGGAATTTCGAAACCAGGAATACAGACAGGGAAGCGACAGGTCTTGCTGAGTCAGCTGACTCTATCACAAGGAAACGAGCATAGTTATTCACGGTTGTTGAAAAGACAGCTGTTGGAAGAGGTGGGATTGGGACCGAGTGGGAAAAGGACCGACCACGTTTAGGGAGGGGTTGAAAATGCCATATAGCCTAGTATAAAAGCAGGGAGACGGGGGTACGTTCTTCTTTGACCTTACCCTGGTAGTCAAAAAGGTCCCGGAGCTCCCTGCCTGTAGACAGGCAGGGAGCCCATCGGCCGGAGCTTGACCAAGGCCCCGACGGCCACCGTTTACAGCTTCTACCCTTCATCTTTAAACACCCCGCCACGGTTGGACACGGCTTATGTATGGGAGCTCGGGGTCCGTGGTGTCACTGCTCACCGTCACCATGAATACTCAAGGTGCCCCGTGCGGGGCCACAGAGCAGAACGACCTGGCCTTCTCAGCTCTTCACAGCACCGTTGAATCCCATAGATAAATCGTTGCCATGGTTTTAATTGCGTTAGCAAACGCGGGGGCACGTGGGCAAAAGTTCTCGCCATTGGTTCGCGGACACAGCGCGTCAGAAGGACATACAACAAAACAGCTCATGTGGACAAGGGTGACGTCGGTAAGGTTGGCTGCAGTTGGCTGCGTACGGGCCTCTGGCGGTTTGGTCGATGTGGCGAGGTCTAGGCGGCGGTATCTTGTGCACGGTTTGCGTTTCCGGGCTTACTTGGCACGGCTCGCTGATTTATTTATTTATTTATTTATTTATTTATTTATTTATTTATTTATTTATTTATTTATTTGTTTATTTATTTATTTGCAAACGGGGTGCGACAAACACTTCGTTGCGGGCCTCTGAAGCGAAAACAGTCCGTGCAGACCACCGACTCGAAAAACCAGAAAAAGCATGTATAACCCAAAAGGCATTTTTAGGGGCTAAAAAGCCTATATAGGCTTATATAGTGAAAATGGGCCCCATAAAGCCCATATAGTCAAAATAGTTATTATAGGCACAATAAACTATTGCTTAAAACGCTGCCCTTTCATTAGTTGAGGCTTATATGTTAAATAGGCTGGACACGGACTCAAGCAAAAAATAAGCATTTTGCCTAAAGGTCCGGTCTCTAGAACTTATAACGCCGTGAAATACTGGCTCTGACAGGACATGACACAATTTTTTTGTAGGTGCAAGAACGACACCTTCTGTTGTTTCAGGCTAAAAAATAAATACATGCATGACCATCCTTACGAGGCTTTCACCCATACTTTAAAGGAACAGAAACAACGTTACACTGAATTAATGTTAAACTAAGCCTAATAAATATTCCTAGGTGCTAGAAATCTGTGGCCCCATATCTCAACTGTGCAAGCATATTCTCTGGTCCAGAAGGTGCGAAAGGTGGTTAAGGCTTTTAAAATTCTCTCAGAGGCACATGATGAACGTCTGAGCGTTCCAATACCACCAACCGGTAGGCAAGTTGAAATGCTGACGAAACGAAAAAGCAGGATGGCGAAGGAGCACAGCGGCAAGCCCACATCGTGTATAATCTTTTTCGCGCCTTGATTGTATACCCCCATCACATGCATATTTGTGGGAATCAACACGTTGAACCCATGCTCTACACGTTACGGTCAACACGGTTTATGCAAGCCAGCTACAAATAACGTCACACCAAACACGCATTTCTGTCTGATCATGTCGAGGCTGCATGAGCTTAGGAAGGTGAAAAAAGTTCTTGCATTTAAACAGTGAAAGCTGCCCTATGACTGTACCAGCAATGCAGGCTGGAACAGCATGTTTTCAAGCGGAAACGTCTCATCAGGCATCAGGTGAAATGTTCATTGCCGACACTTGTGCATGCGGCACTACCATAAAGTTGCTAGCAATGCTTAAATATTGAAATTTCAACGTATACACACCCCTCACGTATTATAACTACAAATGTAATGATGCCTCCGTGCATTCCCTTGCCCGTAAACGAAAACTACCTGTCAGAACAATGCTAAGCTGCCTATGTCCTGTAAAAAATATACTGTCTCCCGAAAAAAGAATCGGGAGTGGGGGCCTTGTTTTACAACCATTAACGCAGTTTTCCTTTTTTTGATGCAACAAGATTTAGCGGCCGAATCCACCCAAGCCAAGCGGCGGCCGCTGGGCCGCCGGGTCAGCATGATAACATTCGTTGCCGGCAATGGCAAGGGGGTCGATCACTCACACAGCATGCTGGCCGCCGCTCCTAGAAAACCATTCATGTTACCGCGCCGACGCAACCGGTAATTAACGATAAAACGAGCGCGACGAGCAGAACACGAAGGAAAATATTAAACACGTTTAACAAAACAGCGCAGCGGCAACGGGGACAAAAATTTTAACATGCACCAGCATAAACAACCTTTTACAGCACAACACGCAGCATTTTTCACACGTCGCGCCGACAGCCTGGAACTTGCAGTAGAAGCTCTTAATTCATGTAGGCACGCACAACTTGTCAGGTGAGCAAGGTCCTCGGAGGCGCTGCCGAATCACTCCCTTACTCGGCGACCCATGTTGCCAGACTAGATTTCCGTGGCTCTGCCAACTGCAGAGGAACTTTGTTTTGCTTGTTTGTACTTTTTCTTCTTTCTCCTTGCTGGCGGAAAGAGTGATGCGTCTGACTAAATTCCGTCTGGTTCCGTGCAGTGCGCGCTGGCGGTCCGGCACTCCGAGTTTGGTCGTCGCCGTTTCGCGTTCGCTCCTTCACGGCGGCCTCGGATTTGTATTCTTTGCTGACCACACGTCATAACCCTGAACTTTGACTAAGAGTCGCTCTTAATTATTGATAGTGACGCTGGCTAGCCAGTGAGCGGAAGCGGTTTGGCCTGTTGGGTAAAATCAAGACAGACTGATCCCTTTCAGTGGTGAAACGACACCAGCGAGGGTTGCTGTATTGGAGGAGCAGTGTCTCTTCACTTTTACCAACCGGCCAAACCGCTTACGCTCACTGACTAGCTAGCGTCACTATCAATAATTAACAGTTACTCTGGCTAGTCAGTGAGAGGAAGCGGTTGGTCCGGTTGGGTGCAATCAACTATGACTGCTCCCATCGCGACCAAGAGACCGTTGCCGCGCACTGCCCGGTATTTGTCGGACGCCCCCCTCTTTCCGCCGGCAAGGAGAAAGAGAAAAAAGTAAAAACAAGCAAAACAAAGTTCCGCTGCAGTTTGCGGAGCCACGGAAATCTAGTCTGGCATCATGGGTCACCTGGTAGGGGGGTCATTCGACAACGCCTCTGAGGACTTTGCCGTCAGGTATTTTGTCAAATGGCGACGTCGATGTGCGTTTGCAGAAGCAGCGCAGTGCGGCGCCGACACAGACGCTTTGCCCGCACTCACGACGTTTTAGATGATACAAGAGTGCTAGCAGATAATATTACGGCAGGAGGAGTACGTAGTAATTCACGTAGCACCAACAAATCGAAATCAAACCACCAAAACCACGAACAACGAACCAGCCCCGTTTTTTGCCCACCGCACCTATCACAGTGACTGCATATATGCTAGTCAAAACTAGACTTATTACTACAGTTGCTATATAGTAGCTGTTCCATATTCACACTTCAAGAAAACTAGGCAGATGCCATTATAGTATTTTGTTAAAGTAAATAATAGCAACTATTATATAATGACAGCATATTTTCTTAATAGCGAGCAACGTCCTGTGTTGTCGTATGTTCCAACTCCAAAACAAATAAACATCGTTTAAAAAACTTGTTATTATCATCGTCATCTACATCATGATTGACTGTTTAGTGTTTTGTTCAGCGTGGAAGCATTCACTTCTTTACTTTCCATAAACAGAACGGGCGCATAAAAAATTATTCCCCGCAGACATACACACACACGCACGCCCACAAAAGCACCGTGCGTCAAGTTATTCACTCAGGCAAATAGTTCACTGAAACGGAGGCTTAGCAAGGCTGGGCAAGATAAATATTTAGACCTACGTTTACACGGCGCTCGCGTTCTGCCTCCGTAGCTTAGAGGTTACGAGGGCAGACGTTCGATACCAGTCCGGTGAACACTTTTTTTAACTCTAAGTTTCAATCGAAGTATTCTTGCCTTAGGTTAGATTTTGATGTTTTAAATGATTGCTCTCCTCTGTTGTGTCCCTCGTTTCTTTCTCTCGCAATATTTTCTATCTCAAACTCTACCCCAAAAAACAGTACACGGCTTCAGCATTTCGCTGCAAGGATAAGACATTTTACAACGATCCTGAAAGAAAACACAAACCGTAGGACAACTGGAAGCCACTTTTTAGGTAGTTTTTGTTTTCATTGCTTTGTTTTCTATTCGGCTTTTTGTTTTTACTTTTTGTGCTCTTTGCTAGACGTAGGAAAATGGCTTCATTATACATACCTGTGGTGCATGAACTTTCATATGGGAAAAATGGTTTCCACAACGTTACGTGGGCTGACAACGGCTTCCAAAAACGTACAAATGAAATCGAAGCCAACAAACCTGACGTCCTTTGCCAACGTCTCCGCCGCACATATAAAAAAATGATCCCATGCACTGTGTACAGGTGGTTATTCAGCGAAGCTGTAACGTGAGGCCTATGTTTACCCGTGTGTTAGCCCTGATGTTAAAATAAAGTCTTTCTGATTAGGCGTTCTGTGTTTCTGGTGTTGCTGAGCCTGTGTGAATCCATAGTTTGTACCGTTTTCTTGTCGTTCGTAATGATTAAACGCGCTCTTCCGGAGTGATTGCACACCCAGTATTCGGCTCTTATTCTTTTCCCTGGCTATTTGGAAGTAACGGGCGGCCAGCGTTTTACATTGTCACGTTGACGTAACCCTGCCCGCACTTGCTCCGTCCCTACCCGCTGTTGTCGCTCGAGCTGAGCTTCGCACAGTAGCTCGCTGCGCGCGCGCTGCGTCGTGAGAGAGTCCCTTTCCCGCGCACTCCGGTGCACTTTTCCCACTCACCAGCATCGGCAGATGACACAGTGCAGCTACGTCGTGTGTAAGCACAGCCCATCTTGCTCCCCCTATATTTATAGCTTCTTTTCAACCTGTTCTTTCGGCCTTCTCGCACATGCGCATACGGCGGAGACGGCGAGGTTTTCGGGATATTCAGAAACGCCGGATGTTTCTTTGGCCTAGCATTATAAAGCTTCGCATTGAAACCATTAAAGCACGAGCCTCCAGTCATACCGTCCTACCGTTACGGAAGCACGGTCGTTAGTACTTGCAAGCATAAGGAACACATTGACCACTGGCCAACGGATTAAATGAGCAGTCAGTTCGAGAATGCGAAAGCTGACGATGCGGCTGCCAGATTTCAGATATGCCGCACTGGTGTGCACGATACCGTGCGGTGACGGCAGCTACGTTTGCATAGGTGGAAGCACCAAATTCCTCATACAAGCAAATGAGCCCAAACGCGGCTCAGAGAAGGGCACCCTTACTTCTGACGCTGCCGCTGAGCCCATCCACAAGCATAACCCTTACGTCAGACAAGACGACATCACTCTCCCAGATAAAAAAAAAGCAGATCGCATTTCGCCCCACTGAAATAGCTCATGTTACGAAGAACATTTGAAATCACGGAAAAAAAGAAAAACATTATGCAGCAAATCCAGGCCCTTATATCAAAAATTGCGTTA
This sequence comes from Haemaphysalis longicornis, assembly GCF_048455015.1. Classification (NCBI taxonomy): domain Eukaryota; kingdom Metazoa; phylum Arthropoda; class Arachnida; order Ixodida; family Ixodidae; genus Haemaphysalis; species Haemaphysalis longicornis. The sequence goes on from NW_027526407.1 coordinate 142,491,288, forward strand.
TTACCTATGAGGCTTCCTGTAGCTGCATTTCCTGCGGGGAACCTGAAACGCTATTGTTTAATCCCGACTGTGAGAGGCACATCATGTCTGGCGTGCAATCATCGAAGTGCTGAGCAGATGAACTTTCGGTAAACATCGAACCATACCAGGTCCGCATATATCTGGATGACCGAAGACGAGGGATCAGGAAGCAAGTTATTGCGGAATCAACCATTGCGACAGGACCGCAAGGTCTGTTGCAATGGCTCATACGTGCTGCCAAAGCGGAGATTGCGTGTCAAAGAATACACACAAACGCGCGAGCAGAGGAAAAGATGGGCGACGTTTGCCTCATCGACAACAACATACCACAAACATAACCATGGAGTGAGATTAGAAACGCACCGGTTCGTCGAGAAATGTCGCGTCATGCCAGCTGCGCTCGTGTTTCGAAGCATGCGTCATGAAATTGAGGACAGTTGCGCAGCACGCCCGGAAGGGTATTCAAGTTTCTTCCAATATTCCCGTGGAAAAATAGAAAATTGGCGGGCGAGGCTGAGAAGAAAAGCTGCAGAGCCCCTTTCACGTAGCAGTGACCTTGGTACAAATGTGCCACATGCAATAGTCACGTAAATTTTATAGCGTGTACTAAAGGATCTGTTATGCCAATACTGCCCTGTCGCGGTTACGCTTTTCAATAAATGCTTTATACATTCTCTGGCGACATCTAGAACATCAACGCAGGCATTGGCGGATTGTGTTGACCAAACCCTGCCGGGATACACGGTCTCCAAGGTAGAGGGTCGTGAAATCACACAAAGCCGTTATTGAAAAAAACTAATAAACCATAAGCCATTCCACTCTTTCAAAGTGGATGAGCAGTGAAACTTGTTAGCAACGACACCGGGCCAACGCAGTATTTAAATAAAAGTTATATGCAAGTTCTATTGTTCTCGGGCGTCGATAGCGGTCATCCCCGAAAAAGCTTCATGTAGACGTGGATACACTTTTAATTTAGATATACTGTTCCTAAACATTTTGCCCGTTGACAACTGACCTACACGAAATGCATATTCAAGATGGGAAAACGAAAAAGCTTGACATCTAAGTGACGTTTTGATCTTGCTAATGGTACCAATCATCAACTAATCAACGGAAAATATATATTCAAGCAGCGAAACGTATAAACTCGAGGTCCAAATTAGGCTTTCAGCTGACTACAAGTTTGGTGGTCACTACATGCCAATAGCACACGCAACGGGACGTTCGTTTTACAAAAGTTTCGCCAAATAGAGAGCCTGGCGCTCAAGCATAGAGGCAGCCTCGGGAGTTTTTAAGTAAGAAAAAACAAAAACGTTCTTGTAACCCTAGTCAAATAAGCTGTGATTTTTATAAAACCGCAATTACTGTGAAATCATCTCCGCAACACGACCTGCCAACAAAAATGCACAACGTACACGTGCGAAGGCCCTATAAATTTCTATGTAGTTAAGTGATCCCGCGATTTTGGAATATTGATGACAAAAGCGGCTTAATAAAGTGTGTAATACGTGCCTACACGAATCCTCCGCGTTCCCATATCTGCTTAGACATGCGCGAAACCTAATTGAAACATTCGATGAATTCGTGTTGTGCATCTCAAAGCGAAGATAGAAGTGCCCCCAAAGTTAAGATATGACATCACAACCCTCGACCAAGGTGCTTTCGTTCCAAACTTCGCTTCAGATTCGAGCGCGGTGGACCGCCCGTGCAGTAAAACATCAAAATGTACCATTCCTCCTTAAAGAAACTTAAAAAAAGCGCGAAAGGTTTGTGCGAAAGGTCTCAACTCCTTCAACAACTTCGCTAAAATTGCGTCCAACCTTTCCTGAGAGTGCGTCCAATCGATCGTCAAGCCTTCAATATCCCAATTCGCAAACAAAGAACTAGCCCATGGGACAGTTTCTCGCGCACTAAGTCAGCGTATCTATGAACGATACCAATACAGGGTATATGAGATAAATACATACTATTGCACTCATTCTTCATGATTTATGCGTGTATTGTCTAATGTAGAACCGTTCCTCTTTTGCGATCTTCAAGCAAGCGTTTTTACACTCTGCAACTGTATTTCATGCATGCACCGAGTGTCCAGAGATCTTAGCAGAGCTGTTCTGTGGACGAAGCGTTTTACGGGGGAATCCAATAGGTTTTTGAAGCACGCCATCAGCCCCACTAAGAAAGTTCTCGCTTTAAAAATTTGCATTACCTTGCAAACCAGACAGGAGTTAACGCAATGAAGAAGTAAGAACAAAGGAAGAACACTAGTGCCAAAAGATTTGTTGTTTGGTTTAGAGTTTGACTTCTGCGTTCAACTTTTTCAATTGTAAATACTAAGACGCATGAGGTCGCCCTAGGTTCTAGAGAGCGCTCAGAGAAATCTTGCCTATTCGTAATTAATGCGGTATATATTACCTCACCGTAGGGACACGTTCCCTCGAACTGACGGGGCAGTTCCTGCCTCCTTGGCTATCATTATCTCTTTGTCGTCGTTACTCTCGGCAGCCCGGAGTAACCTCTGCTGCCTTTGGAAGCAATGCTTTCCTTAACGGATGACGCAATTACTCTGGGCAGCAGACTCAAAACAAGAGAGATACGGCTACGCTGCAGATGAAGGCAGACTAAGCATATTGATATGCTGGCACTCACAGACATTCCAGAAACCGAACCAAGGAGCGTCCACATGACAATGAATCAAGAAACGAAGCCCCGAACTAATTAACAACACGGGAAACGTGCCCCTCAAGCAAAAGAGTCCGCAGCGTGTCTCCCAAGCAAGAATTCCCTGTTCCTCGAAGCAAAGCACGATCTGACAACCTCGACCAACGACCCCGTGGTCGTTGGTGTAAACAGACAAGGAGGCGGCAAAAGAAAAGTAGCAGACGGAGAGAGAGGCACCCGCACCAGGGTGCGAAACAACGCCATGCATAATATTCACGCTTGTGTCTCCGCCGGGCCGATGTTTGTGTATGCAGACGCAGAGGCGACGAGGGATCACTGTGACAATAACGGGCATGCATACACCCTGCGTATGGAGGAAAGTTTACGCAAGTCAGCCCTTGTGGAACATTTCCATCTCACGTCTCTACAGAAAAAAAGGGCTTCGGCTTAGCTCGGCTAACACTAGATATGCAAAGCGAAAGCTTAATTTACTCGAGTTGGTTTCACTTGGTTAATCTTTCATTTAGCTGTAACGGTGATACAACTCATCCAAAGCCTGCTTTTGTCTAGGTTTGATTTTCATATCCGGCGTTTTATGAGCAGAACGGATTTTATGAGCAGAACGGGTGTGCCCACGGGGTGCAACGACGCCGCTTGCCGACGTCGGCTGAAAGGCTCCAGCTCCCGCTCAATGCTCATAAAGCTTTCGCTTTAATATATTCGTTGATATATGCTACTAAATACCATACCTCTCCCATTCAATGTGTGCGAGATTCCTGTTGGCCAGACCATGTTGTCATAAAACTGTGACAACGGAACCCGTTGGTGTTGCAAGTTCTGGGCTATAAATGCTTCTCTTTCGTCAAATAAGTTGGTCAGAGGTGCTTTATTGCGACGGCAACAAATTTCCAATTGACCGGAAGAGCTAGCTTCCGGCGTCTGCGTCTGCACCGCCGGAACTGCTCGTAAGATATCGAGGTTGCTAAGAGGACAAAAAAATAAAATTAGGAAAATTTGGGGCTGAATTGGAACCGATCCAAGGGTTGAAGAATGCAAGTCAAGCCTGCAACATCCACACTACCCTTGTCGTCTTAGACATCATCATCACCACCATCATCATCGTCATCTATTGCAGGACAAAGGCCTCTTCCGAAGATCTCCAGAAGAGGCCTTGTGCTAGCGGAGTGCACCATTTTTCCAAAATTTTCGTAGCTCATCCTCAATCGAGTCCTTGGTCGACACCTATTGCGGTTAGGGTCTACTGGAAGCCACTCCATGAAACGAATGGTCTGCGTGTTGTTCCTTATGCGCATGACGTGACCCACCCATTACCATTTTCTTCGCTTAATTTCAGCTAGAATGTCTTCCACAGTAGGCGGTCCCCTAATCCACGCAGCTGTTTTTTTATCCCTAAGCGAGACCCGTAGCATTCTCCTTTCCATTGCATGTTGGGCCACAAATCTAAGTGCCCTTTCAAGCCGCTTAGTAAGAACCCAACTTTGTGCCCCGTACGTCATTACTACAAGAACTTGTTGTTTGTATTGACGGTTTCTTATTGATAGAGGAAGCTTACTAATACCAGAAGTCCTAAAAAACAGCCCACCTCATGCTTATTCTGCAGGTAATTTACTTTTCTTTACTGGTATCCGCACTTATGGCTTGCCCCAGATAAACGTAATTGCTTACTGTTTCACAGATTTTGTTACCTACATTGAAGTCACGTTCGTTGGCATGCTTACTAAACATAACTTCTGATTTCCTCATGTTTATTTTTAATCCTGAAACCAACATTTTCGATGATCCAGACCAGTTGAACCTAATGCCGGTAGGTCTGTACTAAACGGGGACAGCGTGCATGCGCCATTAACTTCAAAAGTACATGCGCCGTTAACTTCAATGTACGCTGTAAATTGAGTGGCTGAGGCCTCTGTCAGACCATGTTCGCCTTTAGTCTCAGCCTCCCCTTGGGTTTTGCCTAGAAATAAAAAATCAAATCAAAATCAAATCAAATCAAATCAAAAATTAGGAAACGTTGCCCTCGGGTAGACCTCGCATCTCATTTCGCGTACGCGCATTTTTCGTGGAGTACAACATCTTAGTAGCATTAAGAATACGCCCACAGAATTCGAATGCCGGGCGCACGTTTGTTTGTGGTCTACGCATCTAGTTCCTGGACTTTATTTTTTCCCCTGGACTTGGAGTGTTTGATTTATTGCTTCATTGGTTGCTTGATCATACCCGAGAATTTAAAGCGCTGTGCAATATCCCAATGCAAGTATGTATCTCTCTGTTAGAATAGGGAAAGCAAGCACCCAAATGGGCAGGAACTGACGCATACCGTACATTCTGAGGTCTTATGAATTGTCAACCGCTACACAAACCATGAACTACAATGAGTAGAATGAGGGCTATTTCTAATGGGTAGAGGTTTACGGTGTTACACCTCAAGCGTGCCTTAGACCTTACGTCTAAGTCTGTGCTGTGCCATCGCGAAATGCAAGCCGGAAATTCATCAATGCGCACTTCCACGGCACAGGTAGCATTCTAAAGTGAAGGATTTCTTAGCGGAACTGATCACGTTCTGTCAAAAAATCGCATGCATTTCCCTGTACAAGTGCTGGTCGACGAAAAGCTCTGATGAGATCTGTGGACATACGGTGGGTGCGTGAAATCGGACTTCCATATTGTCATAACGGTTACTTGAAAATCGCAATAAAGTAACACTGCAGCTCACAATATACTTATCGATCATAATGAAAGAGTACAGGGGGGATAAAAGAAATGCGGATAGCCGATCGCACAGCCTCCGATGCATACTGCACCGTCAGGCTGCAAAGCAAGTAAACTGCGCGCATGCGCACTTCTTGGAGAGCGTTTGAGAGCGTGGCCTACATTTATGGAAAATGCTTGATCAAGAAGCGACGCCGGTCGCTTATTTTGCGGCGCCTTTTTACGCTGTGTCACCACAGAGCAGGATGATCATTGAAGGGCATCATGCTAGCTGCAATCGGCCTACTGCGCGCCTGACCTCGAATTTAGTAGATATCAGCGTGCTCAGTGGCGCGAGAAAATACAAAGATACCTCAAAATAAATGACCGGCGTCGCTTCTTTATCAAGCATTTCGCCCAACAGTAGGTCCCAGACTCAAACGCTGCGAAAGAACTACGCATGCGCGCAGTTTACTGACAGTGCAGCCAGACGCTGCAGCATGCGTCGGGGGCTGTGGCCCAGGCGGCACAGAAAGTTTGTCCCAAGACCGGCCCTTCAATGGCCGCTTTCTGGCATGTCCGGCCACCATCCAGGTTCTGGCAGCCACTGATCATACGATGCGAGCCAACATTCGGCAACCAGCGTGTCGGTATTTCTCCGGCCACTCGTGTTCAGAAGCAGAAGGGCAGCTTCCCGGCTGCCAGATATTCAGTTCACTTTCGGCCGCCGATGTCGAGAAAGAAAACGGCCCAAGTACAGCTCCAGGGCATCCCTTTTTCCTTCAGGAAGCGGTGTTCAGCCGAAGCACGGCAAGCAACCGGCCACAGAATATTCGTATTCTTGTGGCAGTTGGTGTTCGAAACGAGCGCGCCTGCCTCGCATTCGCTATTTCAACGGTGAACCGCGCGTCAAGCGGCAGAATATTCGTTTTCTTCGGGCAACCGGTGTTATACAGGAGACCGGGTGACGCACGGCCCAAGAATGTACATTTTTCATTCGGTTAGCGGTCCTCGGCCGAATTACGGCAATCGAACAGCCGCAGAATTTTTGTCAACCGGTGTTCAAGAGGAGGCCAGCCTACGTAAGGTCTCAGGTTATACGTCATCCTTTCGGTAAGCGGCGTACAGCCGAACAACGGCACGGGTTTGGGTGCCGAAAATTCATGCACAGACGTGTTTAGAAAAAGACCCGCCGGTGTAGGACCAGTTTTCCCCTGGGTGAAGAAAGAGCCGTCAGGAAGCCGAATGACACAAACGCGTTATTTATCCGCTCGGTGTTTCTTCGTTTTAAATGAACTAATTTCGTTTCTCAAACAGCAATGAGTGCTCTAGGTGAACGGGCAAGGTGCAAGGACTCACTGGACATTACCAGAGAACCTTTTAGACCATCGGAATGCTATTTATTGCCACAAGAAGATTGTGCCACACCGACGGGTCAGCTAAGCACCGCCAGTTATAGCCGCTACCACGCCTCGCCCGGTGGCTTCGTCGACGCATCAGCTCAAGGCTATTCGCCCCCTTAAGAAATGGAGACCATTGGAGACCTCGACCAGACAGAGATGTTCGACCCGAGGTGGCGGTGGTTCACCAAAATGTGTATGTATGTGTTTGCATTTATTGGCGCAAGGGTAACTAAGACCAAAGAGCGCCAAAACTATGTCGCGTCGTTTTTCATAGTGAGGTTTGTGCTTAAAGTATGTATGAAATGAGTATGATATATCTTAAAATATTGTATATATGGGTGTAGACGGCCCGAAGGCTGAAACATGGAGATATTCATGATGGCAGATGAAGGGGACTATGGATAGAACATCACTGTATCTTGAGCCGAAGAGCATGGTACATGAGCGGGCCCCTTGTAGGAAACATCAGGGCCTTGCTCAATGCTCGTAGGCTCTGAGCTCACGCACTGTATGAGATGAGTTTTAAAAACTAGGTTTCTACAAGATAACTTAAAAGAGATTTGATTGTGAACATAGGTTCATCTCCTAAAAACAGTGCAGGGTGTAGTGGAATGTTGAAGGTATATATTTTTGGGAAATGCCGTTTTCTGGCCTCCTTGCAGGATGTGCACTCAATTAACACATGGAGGACGAAGAGCCGGTCCCCACACTTGTCGCAAACTGGTGGGAGTGCACCATTCAAGAGATATGCGTGGGTAGCGTAAGTGTGACCTATGCGTAGTCTGCAAATCGATACTTCAATGAATCTGTTTAGTTTTTCTGTTGCATACCTTCCTAGGTGTGGTTTTACTGAGTGGAGCTTGTTGTCTGTGTATGTGTCCCATGTGTTCTGCCAGCATTTACGGATTCTCCTTCAGATCACTGGCTTCAACTCAAGGTAAGGGACCTGCGCTACATCAACACCACTACGGAGGGCCGCCAAAGTGGCGTTCTGGTCGGCAATTTCATTGCCCAGAATGCCACTGTGTCCAGGGATCCAGCAAACAAGTATTTTTAGTTTTAATTTATAAGGAGTCACAAGTGCTTTAAAAAGGTGATTGAGGACAACATTTTTTGCAGGTTGAAAGGAATCTAGTGCTGTAACCACACTTAGGGAGTCTGTGTAGATAATTGATTCTTGTATTTTGTTCTGTGTAATGTGCTCCACTGTGATTAAAATACCATAAGCCTCTGCTGTAAAGATACTGGTATTTCTGTTCAAGGTCCTTGTGCTGGCGAAATCCGGGCTATGTGCAGCACACGACACAGCGGAAGCAGACTTCGAGGCATCCGTGTAAAAGGAGGTATATGGATATGTGTGTTGTAAATGTAAAAAATGCTGTAAGGTCAATTCACGAGGTGCACGGCGCTTATTAATGAGTTTAAAGGATGTGTCGCAACAAATCGCTGACATTTCCCAAGGGGGCACTACATCTGCGATGGAGGTCTTCATGCCCTCATCAAAAGATACACCCATTTCCTCTTCTGCAAGGCCTTTGACACGCAAGGACATAGGGGCAGGTATCGAGGGGCGTGCTAGATATAAACGGGCAGACGAGGCGTCGTTCAGAATAGAACTGCACGAGTGATTTTCCATAGACATTGTTCTGATAGCATAGAGCAGTGCTGTATAAGCACGCTGGTGCTCTAGGCACCAGTGGTCACATTCCGCCTAGAGACTTGGAATCGGACTTCTTCTGAATGCTCCCGAAGCAAGGCGAAGGCCCAAATGCAGCACTGGGTCTAACATGTTTAGGGCAGTTTTAGACGCGGACCCATAAATTACGCTTCCGTAGTCCATACGTGACCTAACTAAACTGACAAATAGGCATAGAAGGCAGTCTTTATCAGCACCATAAGACTGATGCGACAATACTTTTAAAATGTTCATAGTGTTTAAGCATTTTTGTTTGAGCATCTTTATGTGCGGTATGAATGTAAACTTTTGGTCAAGTATAACACCTAAAAACTTTTGTTCTTTCTTGACAGGAATTCATTCTCCGTTCAGTGTGGTGTCAGGTTCTCGATGAATTCCACGCTGTCTTGTGAATAAAACACACGTACTTTTATGAGGATTCAATTTAAAACCCTTTTCTTATGTCCATTTCGCAAGCCTGTTTACGTCTAACTGTATCTGCCGTTCGCATATGGACAGGTTGCATGATCTAAAGCTAATATGGACGTCGTCAACGTACATTGAGTAGGAGATTGTGGGTGGCAATGATTTCCCAAGCGAATTCATTTTAACTATAAACAGAGTACAGCTTAACACTCCACCTTGAGGAACACCATTTTCTTGTGTGTACGTTCCAGATACCACTGTACCTACTCTTACTCTAAAGGTTCGCTGTGACAAATAACTTTCAATAGTGTTTAACATGTGCCCAGACACACCGAATGCCTTTAGATCAAGCAGTATGCCGTGGCGCCAAGTTGTGTCATATGCTTTTTCCAAGTCAAAGAAAACAGAAAGACAGTGCTGTTTGTGGATGAAAGCATCTTTGACATAACTCTCAAAGGCTACTAGCTGGTCAGTTGTGCTTCGACCTGAACGATAACCTGCCTGACAACTGTCCAGGATGCCGTTATATTCAAGAAAGTGCTTTAGCCTTTTCTTTACCATTTTTTCAAAAAGCTTTCCCAGGCAACTTGTCAGAGCTATTGGTCGGTAACTGGTAGGTAGTGAGGTATCTTTCCCTTCTTTTAATATGGCAACTACAATAGCTTCTCTCCAAGGTCTTGGAAAGTATCCTGCTGCCCAACTTTTATTGAATAGGTACAGGAGTGTTTGGAGAGTTTCTGTGTGCAGGTGTTGAATCATTGTATATGATATCCTGTCTGCTCCCGGCGCTGAAGCCTTACATGTTCCTAGGGCAACCAAAAGCTCTGTTAGAGAAAATTAAGAGTTGTATGGTTCGTCAGATGTTTTGTTATCCCTAATAGGTTTTTTCTCCATGGATGATTTATACCGCAAGAAAGTATTCGTGTAGTGAGTAGAACTTGAAATATATTGAAAGTGTTTTGCTAGTGCGTTTGCCTGGTCCTCCAGGGTGCCACCCGCACTGCTAACTAAGGGTAGGCTGTGTGTTTTCCGTCCATTAAGCTTTTTAATTCTAATCCATACTTTGCCTGTATCTGTGTACGAATTTATAAAAGTCACACAAGAGTGCCAGCTCTCCTTTTTGGCTTGCTGGCGAATGCGCCTTCCTTGTGCCTTCGCACGTTTGAAGGAAATGAGGTTTTGGGAAGAGGGATACCTGCGAAGGATGCCCCATGCCTTATTTTGGGCCTGCCGTGCATGCCGACACTCCTCATTCCACCACGGCCTCCTAGTGTTAGGTGTGGCACCAGATGTTTGCGGAATTGAGCACTCAGCGGCATGAAATATATGGGCCGTAATCAGTTCACAGGCTTCATCAATGCCCAAATGGCTTAAAGATGTGTATGAAAGCTGAGATAACTGTTTAAATTTCAGCCAATCGGCACCAGATTCCTTAAACCTTTTATGACAGATGGAACTGTTAGGGCTTTTGTCTATGCCTTTCAGGATGACTGGGAAGTGGTCGCTCCCATAAGGCTTATCGTCCACTCCCCATTCAACAGACGGAAATAGGACAGAAGAGCCGATTGCCAAGTCTATGTGTGAGTATGTGTTGTGTGTAGTGTTGTAGTATGTCGGCTGTGTGTGATTGAGTAGACAAGCTCCGGAAGAAAATAAAAACTTTTCTAGCAAGCGGCCTCGGGCATCTGTCCGTTGAGACCCCCAGAGTTCACTGTGAGCATTAAGGTCGCCCACTAATAAGAAGGGTTCAAGGAGCTCATCTATCAGGGACTCGAATTCTGAGCTCGGTAGACGGTAATCCGGGGGAATGTACAGAGAGCAAACTGTTATTAACCTATTAAAGAGGATAGCTCGGACTGCCACAGCTTCGAGGGCAGTGAGCAACCGAAGAGGTTGGCAGGGGACACTTTTGCAAGACAATCGCTACACCACCAGAGGAGTGAGTGCAGCTGTCCCTGTCTCTCCTGAATACCGAGTATCGTTTGAGAAAGTTGGTTTGTGTAGATTTTAAGTGTGTTTCTTGTAGGCATAGAATATTTGGATGGTACTTATGAAGGATTTCGTAGATGTCATCGAGGTTTCTAATTAGTTCCCTACAGTTCCATTAGATAATGCTTTGAACTGCCATAAAAAAATATTAGAAAAAAGATATTCAGCGTATGTTTTGCTCGGACGGAGATTCCTATGTCCCTGAGCCCGAATCAGGACCAGTGACTCGGGGGGCTTGTGGTTTTTTCCCGCGGCCAAGACTGCCGCGCTGTTCTTTTGACGACTGCGATGCAGGCCGAGATGGCCCGACATCCATGTCCTCATCTGAGTTTCGGGGCGTTGGCGGAATGGAGTATTTACAGCGCCCGCTCCGCAACGCGTTTGAAGGAATGGCCGAAGATTCAGCCACTACCTTTGTCGATGTGCTGGACATGGTTGCAGAAGAGGGGCCTTCTGTACCCACATCCATCGCCACCGGAGTTTCGGCGGCGGGAGCCTGTAGAGTAGCGACAGCAACGCCACTCCCTGTGCAATTTTGGTCAGGTGCAAGGCCTGCGAGCACCGCTGGCGATGCAAGAGTTGTTTGGCCTGCCAAGGGCAGCACCCCGGGGGGTAGGTGCGCCCCCAAGTCAGTTTCACTGACCTGAGTGGCCGCAGAAACCAGACGCCGCCCCACCCCCCGGCGGGCCGCACTGGCGTAGCTCCCTGAAGGAAGCAGCACATACCTTTTACAGGCTTCTGGAAATGAGAGATTTTGTGTCACTTTTAGGTTGATGATTTCTTTTTCTTTCTTAAACTCCTGGCAAGAGCGAGAGTATGCCCCGTGGGGTCCTCCACAGTTGCTGCACTTGAGTTGGGTGCTTTTGCAGTCGTCAGCAGAATGGTCCTGCTCAGAGCACTTTGCACACGTTTGTTTTCCTCGGCACGAATTGCTTCCGTGCCCATATCTCTGGCAGATGAAACAACGTCGCGGGTTTGGTATGTATACTCTGGTCTCACAGTGCAGGAACCCTGCGTTTACATACTCTGGCAAAGTGCATCGATCAAAGGTCAGTATTATGTGCTTCGTCTTAATTTCGTTACCGTCCCGTCTAATGGTGATGCGTCGCACAGCGGTTACCCCCTGCTCGCGCAAGCCTTCAAGCAGGTCATAGTCTGTTTCGTTGATCAGTTCTGATTCGGAATTGACACCTTGGAAGCTGCTGAGGGTACGGTGGGGAGTTACTGTGATCTCAAGGTCGGCTAGCTTGGTTTGCTTCAAAATGGTGTTGGACTGCTCTCTACTCTTGACTTCGATCAGCAGGTCTCCGGAAGTGAGCTTTTTCGCTTCATAGTTTTTTCCTATCAAACCTTCAATGAACTTTGCAGCCAAAAACACAGATTTGCTGGTAACGGGAGTTGCTTTATCAACTGACTGCATCATTAGGAAGCGTGGGAAGTTGTCAGGGTGGTTGAAGACGAGGTTAGAAATTGGTTTCAAAAGTTCTTCGGTGCGGCCTCGTTTCTGAAGCCGATCAGTTCGTTTGGGTGGAATGGAGAAGGAAGCCATAAAATATGGAATGAATTCGGTGGCAAGGCCAGTCACCCACCACGGAGTCCAACAAGCGAACGTGGCTTTGCAGCACACGCTAACTGTACGTTGCCACTATAACCCTATGCTCGAGATCTAGGTTGAAGCCTTCGCACAGGGTTAACCCTCGCCGCCTGGAGAAAACGGAGAAATAAAGAAAAGAGAAGATGACAGGACAGGGTTAGGAAGGACAATAGGAAAGCAAAAGAATGAAGAAGAGGACAGGAAAAGGCGACTGGCTGATTCCCCCCAGGTCGGGTCAGACTGGGGGCACCGTCTACGGGAAGCGGGGGCCGAAGTGGTGTGTTGCCTCTGCCAGGGGGCCATAAAGGTCCAAAAGAACCCTGGCTTTGGCTCAACCACCAGGATGCCCTTTTCCCCGGACACGGCAAAGCCACGCACAGCCGAGGGCGTTGGTGGGTCCAACCCACATAGGCTCGGGGTCCGCGGTGTCGCCACTACCGTCACCTTGAATCGACAAGGCGCCCCTGCGGGCGGTTCAACAAAATAGGTGGCCGTAAAGGGCGTCGAGCAAGCGGCCGCCCCGCAGGAGCTCAACTGGCGCCATGTCAAGGGCTCCCCACCAAAGGAAGGCAAGGGCGCGCAAAAGAGCAAGTTTCCGACTATTCTTCTTGCAATAATACTGCGAAAATCAATGTTCCACTATATGGCTGGTGATACACGTAGAAGAGGCTAAGCTTGTGCATTGGTAGGCTCAACTTCGTGCCCTCCTTCATGGGATTGTATGACTGTCTATTTGAAACACGTGTAATTTTAAATTTGCCATAACAACATAGCCTTCTGAATGACGAAGCCTGGATCTCAATATTGTTGCAGTGTTTGAGGGTGAGCATAGCCACACTTGGGATATGACCCATTTGGTTAAACATAATCGCCAGCATCCTAGCAAACACGGATTTCGTCGGGTTATTTTTGCTCAACGCAGCTTGTTGATTTCACGCACGATTTGGCTCGAGTAGTTGACTGTATTTTTTGTACTGAAAAAAACCATTTGGCACGGTGTTCCATATCATCTTCTTGTTAGTACATTGCGGGCTATAAACTGAATGAAGTGGTTCTTGCATGGATAGCCGTGTCTATCTCTCTAAGACAGCTTACGGTCGATCTCAATGGTTGTTCGTCCGGATATGTTCCCTTGACCTCAGCAATTCCCCGAGGGTCAGTTGCGGGTCCTCTTCTGTTTCTGTTATATATAAATGTTATTACTATTGGCCACAAATCTTTGTTCAAAATGTCCGCGAATGACTGTGTAGTTTACAGGACTATAGCGAATGAACGTGATTCCGATTACCTGCAGCATGATTCTAATTTAATAACATCCTGGTGTGCTGATTCAGAAAAGTCGTTGAATGTTAAAAAGTGTGTTAACGCCATCTTTACTAGAAAACCTTCATTCCAATGGAATACGTATACCATAAATTACACTGCTTTAAGAACGGCCGGGGAATATAAATAACTATGAGTTTATTTAGGGAGAGGTTAGAGGTTAAATAGGCCCGTTCACAACACAAAAGTTACGGCTGCACGTGTTTTTGGCTTTCAGAGACAAAATTTCAGTGAAACTCCAACTACCTTAAAAGAACAACCGTATTTCACTCATGTGCGCTCAATGAAGGAGTAAAACTGTGTTTACTGGGATCCCTACACCAAACAGCTGGTTGATACGCTCGAAAACATACAGAACAGGGCAGTGCGATTCGTATTAGGCATTGGCACTGTCAACTTAGCATGAGGGAAAGTAAAAGTAAACTTAAATGGTAAGACGGGAAAGATCATAGACGAAACCTCAGGTTGAAATTTTTTCGTAATATCTATCATTTGAAAACTGGAATGGAAGTGGAGAAGTATATCCAAGCGCCATTTTACATATCCCAAAGTTGGACCGCTAGCTTAAAGCAAATTAATACTTACCTTTAAAGGTGAGGCCTTGCGTGATTCATTTTATCTCAGATCAATACGAGAGTGTAATTATCTTCCTCTTATGATTGTACAAACTGTTTAAAATGACGATTCTCACCGCGCTTTGTGGAAATATTTTGTTATTTGATCTCATATTTGATGCGTAGTGTTATGTATCTCCCTGCTGGAATGCATGCAACGGCAAGTAGGTATCAAATAAAAATAAATAAAATAAATAAATAAATAAATAATTATATTAAATTATCAAAAAATAAATAAATAAATAAATAAACTTGATGAGCCGCAAGTTCGCCTCCGACGGGTTGAGAACCTTACGCATTCAAACTTGACCAATGAAATATTTATTGTTTAATTCGTTCCAGTATGCAAGGTTTCCTATATGAATATTACCATTGCTATGTATTGGTTTTAAATAAATTATGAAACTCTAGTCTGACGCCTTTCCTTGCGTGAGCAAAGAGGGATACAACTGCAGCCACCTTCGGGAAGGTGTCATTCGCCACGCGTCTAGAATTTTTTTACTGTAGTGCGACGTTAGAGGAAAATGAAGTTCTTTTGGGCTATTAGGTGGGGTGCAGCTAACTCATAAAAATAACATAAAAAATAGATTGAAAATGAAAGCACTTGTTCGATCTCCCCTAGGATCAGCCCTGTGAAAGATCATCGGAAAAGTTGATCGACTAGAAAATTTCTTTGCAAGAAAAATGGGCAAATACTGGACATACTTTTTGTGTGAAGGAAATTATATTGAATGCTCCTCAGTTTTTTGTGGAGTACCAAAATGCTTCGTAAAGGCACTCGCATCGGTTTTGTATACAACAAAACTGGTCAAGCAACTGTTGTAAAAATAGTTCATTTAGTCAGAGCATGAAAGTGTTTAGGAAGATTGTCCTAAATAAATTTGGCTAAAAGCGGCACTTTCATCTTTGTAAAATTCAACAGCCTCCCGCCCTGCCCTCCTTCCTCGTTTATTGCAGGTAAGCCGCCGCACAGAAGATATCAGGACATGGACAATACATCTATTCCAGCTTTACAAAAAACTGAATATTTTCTGTATTCGACAGTAAAAGAGGCACAGCAATTAAAGGAACGACGATTTGTGAGCACTGTTTATTAAATGAATTTTGGTGTCAACTGACACTGATAATTAAGCAAGGCTGCGATGAAGGCTGGACGGCTGGTGGTTGCGCGAGGGCTCACTTTGATGTGGCTGCATTGGACCCAAAAAGCTGGGATTGTGCTGCTGCACAGCGCGACTTAGTCATCTTCTTGCGCGACATGCAGTGACCGGCCTCAGTACAGTTAACGCACTGTGGCTGCACTCCGATGCCCGTATCACGGCCGTATTTCTGGCAGCTTTAGTCCGGCTGGAGTCCGACGACCGCATCTCGGCTGTCCTCCGGTGGCCGTAGTTCGGCCGTACACGGGTGGCTTTCGAATGGCCGGAGCCCTACGGCTGGAATCTAGCCGTATAAACACAAGCCGGTCGACTGGCCGACGGACACTGGCCGTTGGATAGTGATGGGAGTATGGCCGTATACGGCCAAAAAGCCCACATTTGGACACGGGCCGAAGAAGGCTGCCGGAAAAAGGCCGGACAAAAAATCACCGGCCAAAGTACACCGGCTTGATTTAGGCCGAGCAGTCCTGTTCTGCCTGGGGAGTTCCGTTGTTCGTATTTCTTTTAATCCCCCCTGTACATTCGTATACCTTTATTCCATAAAACACGTGTGAGTTTAGATGTAAATTGTTTGTATATGCGTTTATCTATCGCGAGGAAAATTGTAGCATGTGTTCCTTTTTGGTCGGAGATGTGGGTCCTTGAATGTTTGACGATCGATTGCACGCACTTGCAACGAAGTTAGGACGCACTTTTAGCAAAGTGTTTGACGCACGTTTGTCGCGGTTTTGATGAGAGAAAACTTTTGCGGTCCTCTCAACTTTCTTTAGGGAGGGATGGTAAAGTCATTTTCTTCTTTCTTTATTACATCCCACCCATAAATGTACGCAAGCTGATACAACTCTGTCCAGCCACGTCGACCTCTACTTTGTTTATTATCAGTGAAACCTGCCGACAACAAGAGCGGCGTCTTCATCATGGTAATGGGGCGGTGCAGCTAAACTGACGCACGCGGAGTAGCAACAACAGCTCAAAAACCTTTATTCTGGAACAAGCAAAAAGACCCATGTTTGATACGGTACCGTTGCTTTCCCTGTTGGATTCCTTCTTAATATGTCGCTCATGCTGTCTGCTTCTTTTGAGACTGGGAGTAGCGCGACGGGAGGAAGAGGTCGCAGGCACTTTCTTTGTGAACCGGATCTCTTGGATTACGCATCCTCTACAAAGAAGAAACGCCGGTGCCTTTATATATCCCCGTGTGCAGCACAGACTGAATGTTTGAGAACGAGAAAAGGCGGACGTGGCTTGTTTTTGAACTGACTTGTCATTCTTTCTTGAGCACGCCATGAAGAATACCCTAGGGTGTTCAATGTAAACATATTGTGCTTACCCTGCAGAAACTCAGTGCGGCTACAGCGCTCAGCTGAAGCATTCACTGTTGATATTGCTACGTAAGCTGGGACTCCTGCTCTGATGCTAAACCTAGGATAATAATGTTTTGATATTGAAGTTCGGCTGCTACCATTCAATGTTCAGATTTTCTTTCCAGAATAAACGTAGTCTAGAAATGTTGTTGCACAACATGTTGTACAACTGAATTGTTTAATTATACGCCCACTTCCATGGATTGACGTTTCTCTATCCATAACAAAGGAAGTTACACGATCTGCATACGTTCTTCAACACTCTTTCTCGGACAAATAGAAGGTAATTTATACAAAAACAACAGATCCCCTTCGTCTAAGAGCGACGATGGTTAGAACTCGAAGCCTTCTTGCGTGCAAAAATAAAATGGCGAAGTGCTCACTTTAAAGCAGCTGCAAACACAGTCAAAGCGTCAAGGATGAAAGTTTAAACTGCATGCGAGTGGAAGTCCAAACTCAGGCGGCAGAAAACAGTTCCAGTTCCGTCACGAGAGGGATGAGCGCATCCCACCCATAGCCGTCAAGCGAAGCGGTCAAATTCGCTCAAAATCCAAACTGCTTCTACCGTGACGAAATGGCGCGAGAAAACAGACGTAGGTTTCATAACGCCAACGACCCGCCTTCGATTATGCCAACGGGAAGCATTTCTTCGTCGTCATCATCATCGTCATTATGCGTTCTCCAATTGTGTAAGGTTGGCTTTCCTGCGGTATGCCTAAAGTAAAGGCACCGCCGTCAGTGAGACTAAGAAAGCCTCTCTTTCAAAAGGCTGGTGTCTCAAGCGGTGTTGATAGTCGCACCTGGCCGACACCCACTTCAAAAGAAGATGTTTTTAATGTGTCCTTTTCCGCAACTGCATTCATGATACCAGTATGGTATTTTTATCTTTCCCTTTATCTCCATTATTTAAAGCGGCTTGCACGGTGAATAACACAAGCAAGAAGTCTGACTCCTAGCGCGTTCGGTTTGTCACTCGCAGCCGGTGTTGATTTGGACGCATGGGTTCATTTGCACCGAAGAAGGTTGACTTACGATGTTCTCCGATCCTTGCAATCCTTCGGGAAACAGGGATTAAAGATGCAGGGATTTGCATCTTGACGGTTACAAACATTTCTTTATTAATCGGCCAAACCGTCGAGGTGGTGGTGTAGCAGTTTATGTAGAAGCCTGCTGTCACTTCGAACTTCTATCTGATTTTTGCGAATCTACCTGTGACTATGGGATACTAACAGTTAACTGCAATCAAGAAATTGTTTCCGTATTGTATCGCCCTCCCGATAGAAATGTTGCTCGCTTTATTGCTTTTTTAGAAACTTTGTTAAATTACATTTGTTTAAACAATTTTAGGTACATCTGCGGGGGAGACTTCAACAAAAATGTCCTCGACAACAGCCCCACTGTACATGATTTTACAACCTGTATAGAATCAAGTGGATTTGTGAATCTAATCACTTCCCCTATCCGCATTACTTCCTCAACGTCATCGGCTCTCGACCTTTTAATTACTAATCAACAGATGGTATCCGAGGCTGGAACAATTGTTTCAGACATAAGTGACCACTGTCTAGTTTTTATGCTTTACTCTGGTAGAGTAAATAGAGAGCGTTGTAGTAAGGCTGTTACCACACAGTTTGTTTCCCATCAGGCTTTAGAGCGCTTTAAAATTGCCATTAGCTCTCATGACTGGTCGTGTGTTATGAATCAGGAAAATGCGAATGATGCATACACCTTCATAGAAAAATTGACGCAGATATACCTCGCACATTTCCCCTTTAGAACTTTCACACCATGCAAAAAAACAAGAAATCCATGGGTTACACGGTTTCACTTAGAAATGATAAAAAAGAAAAATCGCCTTTTTCAGACATTCTTACGCACACGAATACTCGAAACACTTAAAGAATTCAAGATGCTTAGAAACCGACTCAATGATCAATTCAAACGTGCTAAAATAGTTTACTATCAAGAATTGTTTTCTAATATCAGGGCACAACGCCCCCATGTAGTATGGAACACGGTAAATAGCGCTTTGGGCCTTAAAAACGCAAGTAACGCACCAGGTCACATAATACATAATGGAAGTCTGCTAACGGATGAAGAGCTTGCAGACCACTTCAATTTGAATTTCGTTTGAAATAACCCTCGTAACCCAAATCTACCCTGCCAGAAATGCTATGCCCTAGTCCTGCTGGTAGCTTATTTCTCGATCGGACAGACGAAACAGAGGTCCGCCCTAATTTCACGTGCCTAAAAAATAGCAAGGCTCTTGACATTAATAACTTGCAAATAGCACCGATAAAGCACGTTATAGAGCACAGTGCAGACCCTCTTTCTCACATTTTAATGTAATTCTTGAAAAATGCGAATATCCCACAGAGGTGAAGAAGTCCCGATTATCAGTCTTGTATAAAGGGGGGGGGGATAGAAATATACCATGTAACTATGAGGCCTATATCAGTTATTCCTATTTTTTCCAAGGGCATAGAAAAAGTTATTTTTTTGAGAATAACAAACTCTCCAGATAAAAACACCATTTTAACCGACGCCCAGTTTGGTTTCCGCAAGGGCACGTCGACCGAAAGTGCTTTGCTTCTGCTTAAAGGAACAATACTGCAAAATATCGAAAAAAGCTT
The DNA here is from genome assembly GCF_048455015.1 of Haemaphysalis longicornis. NCBI lineage: Eukaryota > Metazoa > Arthropoda > Arachnida > Ixodida > Ixodidae > Haemaphysalis > Haemaphysalis longicornis. Next base: position 142,510,857 of record NW_027526407.1, read on the forward strand.
TCGTACGTTGGGCTTATTTATAGAATTCAGCAAAGCGTTCGACTGCCTTGATCACAAAATTCTTCATCATAAGATGGCTCACTATGATATTCGTGGCGCTCCTTTATCTTTGCAACAATCATATTTGCACGGAAGAACACATTGTGTTTGTATAGGCAGCGATAGGTCAATTCATTTACCGGTTCCATGTGGCGTACCACAAGGCAGCGTTTTAGGGCCCTTGCTTTTTAACATATATATCAATGACATCGTTACAATCGACTGAACTGAGAAGTTTATTATATATGCTAACGATAGCTCTCCATTGCTCTCAGGACCTGACCTAGACGTTCTAATTAAAACTTGTGATGACATCCTTCATAAGCTCCATATATGGCTAAACGCTAATCACATCAGGATCAACCCCTCAAAAACAAAAGTAATAATTTTTAGTACACATTAAGGCGTGTCAAACCCAAAATGTCTTTACGTATGAAGGGCAGGACAATGCTATTGTTCAATCACATAAAATTTTGGGTGTGACTTTTTTGTCAAATCTCAGGTGGGACTCACATTTCAATCCTCTGTAACAAAATTTCCTGTGCAACCGGAGCGTTGTCTAGACTTCGGTCATTCCTTCCTATTCAAGTGAAACTTAACGTAGATCATTTTGCTTTGCATCTTCATCATTGAAGCTTAGTTTGGTCAACAACTTCTCAGGCAAATCTGACAAAAATTATCGTGTTGCAGAAAAAATTTTCCGCCACATTGCAAACGTTCCATATTTGTTCCTAACACTAAATTTATTTCACAGTTTTATGTTCTTCCTGCTGATAAATGTACTATTTCTGCTTAGTACGTTTATACTATTTCCCATCTGGCATATCGCGGGATTTTGTAACAACTGTGGCATCCTTAAAGCAACACACTCATCCTGTACCCACACGAAACACAGCTTTCTAGATGATACCTCGCTTTCGAACAAACTACAAATTACAGATGCTTCATTATAATCTTCCATTCATTTTGAATACATGCAGGTGCGCTGATAATTTCACACTTAGGGTTCTGCGCGAATTCTTTGTGAACTTGTAGGAATCCATTCGTTGAGACCTGTGCTATCCTGTTTGTACAAATAGATCGTGTGTATGTTTACTCGTGTAAAATCGGTATTGCTGTCACCAAGTTTCGTATTGTTACAATGTAAGTGTTTGGTTCAACTGCACTGCCAATGTTAATTGCTGTGCTCTATGATATATCATTGTCCAGTGTCGCCTACATCTTGTCATGGCCTCTGGGGCCCCGTCAAGCTGCGTAACGCAGCTTTTACCCTTGGAGCCTTTCCTGTTTGTTTCTGGAATAAAATTTTTTGATTGATTGGTTCATTAAAAGGGGCCACGAAGAAAAAAATACGACTTTGTATAATTTCAAAAAACTAAACTTCAGTACGTCACCCAGTTCTATTCCAGCAAAGAAAGCCGTTTTTAACTAAAAAAACAATGAAATGTTTAAAAACTCCCAAATTTCGCGCTAATGTAACTTGTTACGGGCAACAGTGACGACATATTGGCCAGCACTAGCAACATAATTTTCAGTGTATGAATTGCAAGTTAGCATTCAAGAGATGCGATAAAACGGAAATGGAGGCCCCACTGCAATCGTCAAGTGATGTGTCTTAGTTCCGCGTCGGCCAATCACACCAACAAGAATCTGTGATGTCATAAAAAAGTCGCCGAAAATGGCTAGGGAGTTGCCCCTTCTCTTCATATATTTTTTGTGCGCAGCACTTTGGCGGCCGCTACAGTGGTTTGGCGGCGGATGCGTAGACGGCGCTGTAACCGAGCGAGCGAAGACAGAAAATGACTGAGGAAAGCGTGGCGACAATATGAGGACGAGGGCGGCACGTGCTGCACTGGCGTCATTTCTCTCAGTGCCTCCCATCACAATTTTGCCATGAATCACCTGCGAGGAGCGCCCCCCCCCCCCCTCATACATTCGCGAGCCGCTGCTGCTCTGTTGGTGGATATTTCCTAACTACGTGGCATTTTCGCGGGATGTACAAACATGATCTGCGCCAACATGCTCGGCGGTGTCGACGCACTGCGAGATAACGGCAGATTAGCGCGCTCCACCATGCGTTCACTGATGACGCGATCATTTCATGATACGCAGCACATATTCGCCGCGATCGAGAATACTGCAGTGTGCGCTGCGAACAAATTTTGCATTAAGGAGTATAGTAATTGTAAGTCCTTTTTGCATATCTCCATTATTTCTTCAGAGGTTACCATAAAATTGGCACCATTGTTATCGGGAGAAATCACTCTTTCTAATGAACCAATTTTGTATTTGGTTTCATGGTCCCTTTGAAGGAGCCATGCAGGCAAAATACGTTTGTTTTTCCAAAAGATTCCGTGTTTTATACTGCCCCCAGCGCTTGTTCGGCAGAAAATGATGCCGTATCACTGAGAAATACGTCAATTTAAGTTAAAATTTTATGGTTCCCCCCCAATTCGTGTGTTTTGGTGACTCTGCCATGAAGTCACAAGAGCAGGTATTCAAATGAACTTCCATTGTGTCATAGGGCTCAGCAGCCTTGCTTACCGTCACTTACCCAGGTACGCGCAACGATTCTGAGCCGCGGAACGTTGTCGCCGTTGCTTTGTTTTTTTTTTACTTTATTTGCTCCTGGCCTGTTTTTGTTACGGTAGAAAGCAAAAAAAAACAAGCAAAGTGCGACTAGTACTAAAACCAGTGCGCATCAGCACTGTAGTATTTATCATTATTTTCGTAACTTTCATTGTTCACCCCAACATTCTTACTGCCGCAAAATAAATGCGCATTACATTTAAGCGCAAATAACTCGTTCGGCAATGTTATCAGCCCTGCCTAATTTGCGTTTGCTTTTGCTGGCTTCACCCAATCCCACAGGGAGGCATATGGCATCATAGGTTCTGTCGCAGGAGATGAGCTGGTGCGTCGCATGACCCTTCTCTTTTTTTCCTAATTATATGGCTTGTTTGAGCGAAGTGTGCGCCAATAGTGGCGTCAGTATGATTCTAAGGAGGCCTTTCTTCGAATGAACCAAACTTGCGTTTTGTCTGCATGGTCCTTCTAAGCACGCACCGCCACGTATCGCATGTGCACTTTGCTGGTGATTCCTCCAGCAGGAGTGCATGTTGTGTCCCATTCTGAAATTAGACCAATGACTGTCATTACATCACAGCTGATGTTCTAATAGAGATGAACGCCGCGTTTATCCCTGGACGTCCGCGTGAGTCCCCTCGCCTACAGAGGACACTTCCAGAACAAACGTTATTAAAACGTCACTGGGTGGCCTTTAGGTGGCCTCTTTGTAAGTTGAACTCAGTAGTGTCAATCGGAGGCTACACAATCTCCAATGCTGCTCTAAAGGGTGCGCGGAATATTTTTCTTTGTTGACCGCAGGCAAAGGTCTTTCATCAAAATTATATACTGCGCTTTTTAACCATTTGTCATTAAAATTAAACAAACATAACATAGACTCGGTGCCACGTCGATGATTCTGTAACAAATCAGTGTAAAGAAACAAAGTACAACCGTGAAAAAAGGTGTCTAAACAATAATTAGAACAAGGTATTACGAGTTGAGCGTTTAGTTTACAGCGATCGCTGCTAGCCAACATAGCGAGTACCGATGGTAGCTGCATCTCCATTAGCCGTGGTTCTACGGTGACAGAAGCGTATCGCGACGAGTTAGCGCAGCAGCAAGCGTACAAGTCAAAATGACGGGATACTGGGATAAAGAGAAGAAATTTGCGAGGAAACAAACGTCATTTGTTTGTTCTTGCGCGAATAAGTCAATTTAATGGATACGTCGCAGTTAGGAAGCAATTCCGGCTGTTTGTTACAAATTCTTTAAACTTCTAACGAAGCATGCGGCATAAATCTACACATGATTCGTCGAGCATTACAGGTGCACTCTGAAAAAAATGTTAAGCTTCCATTCTTTATTCCCAACAGTGCTTTTTAAAATTGTAAAATTATTTTGAAAAAATAATCTGATCTGTCATTTTTTTCCTCACTTCTTACGCGTGAGTTGTTGATGTTATTCTGGCCTACTCGAGGGAACAGTTTCTGTTTGATTTTACAGCCACGCTTTTTATGGCTATGATACGGAGTTTATAGTGTCCGGGCAGAAAAACGACCCCGTAAAAGAGAGAGCGAAAAATCCATGCAAGGATGAAAGCCCAACAATAAAGCGTATATTTTTGCTCGGTTGGGAGCGGGAACGTTCCCTAAAAATGGGACTATGATAGAGCGAGATGATAGTGAAAGAGCCAACAGCAAAACCAAACGCATATCGCAAAAGGAGCTTATCGCGTAATTTAGCAAACCAGGGAAAGATCGCGTCATCAAGAGGAGAAACGCAGGCGTAAGGACAGTCACTGTCCTTGTGTTTTTGTCCCTGTCCTTGTTTTCAGGACAGTAACAACTGCCTGTCTTTTGTAACAACTGTCTGTCTCTTCCTCATGTAAGAGTTGTTTTCACACGTTTGCTTATTAAGCAATCACGACACAACTGGCGCGGACTTCCGCATAACACATATATACAGCTTTTACTGCAATTATTCTCAAGCAAGTTTTGGTGCAGCGGATGTTAAGTAATTAGGAAATTTGTCACTCTTTTCCAGTAAAACAAGTGAAATTCGAAGGCGATGCGGTTGAGAATACTATACTTAAAGTCGATGCTATTCCTAATGCATCGGAAAGGCAAATAACATCTGTGTTTATTGGAGTCGCATCAAGCTGGGTATTTATTTAATGAACCTGGTAAACTTTAAATTGTGAATCAACTTTGCGGCCACTTGCAAGTGCATTTCATAGCTTGTGATAAACCCAAATTCTCCCCTCTTCTAATCGTGTGAAAAATTTACTACACCTATAAAACACCGCTAACAAACGCACTCAATGCCGTCGATATCTGAGCACCTTTTAAATGTAAAAAAACGCACACGGGGTAATAATTACTTCCGGAACGTTTGGCCATATATAACCGTACAGTTCTTGATCTGCTGGAAAAAATCTGTCACGCTTGTCTACCCTCCTTCGCGGAATAACTGGTGTTAAACCGTTATTATTCATTACCGACGCTATAGGCGTCTCTACCAAAATAAAAAACAACAAACATTTAATTTGACCAGACCCTACCATTACGCCACAAATCAAATGTTCCGCTAGAGTAGATTTCAGAAGTCCTGGAAACAAGTTTTATTGAGAAAAAGAATCTTTTTTGAACCTTGTAACTAGACATAACAATACAGAGCAGATTGAAAACCGCCTTCAAAGAATTCTTAAAAGGGTTCGTATAAAGCGTAGTGACCAGTTTATGAATCAGTACGAAAAAATACTACGTTAAATGTGAATATAACACAGCACGCGCTCAATCCACCTGAATTTTCGGTCCCCGCTCACAGCCCACGTTTTCGTTAAAATATTACCACGCATTACTTAGGATTGCCAGACAGCCTAAGCTGGTCAATATGAAAAAAGGTTATTCTCCTGTTTACACCCTACCATGCGTTACATAAGAGCAAAAAGAAAAAACAAATATTCTTTCCACGACTTCTTTTCTTTTGTTCTGCTTTCCAAAAACATATTCTGACAGTATAATTGGAGGAAAGTGGTTCATGGTCCCCTTCTCTTGATGCTGCTTTATTTCTCTCGATGTAGTGAATTAACTTCTGACGTACTCACGCTGGCTTTACAGTATAAAATAGGCGCGCAGTCAGTGTTGCTGAAGTTCGTAGTTTTTAATACATTTCTTGTTTGAAGATATGTTATTGCTCCTGTCCTTCCATTACTTAATAATAGTAACTTTGTTGAGTTATTACGAATGAGTGTTATCACGTGGTTCCCTGGCTCATTTTTACGAAAAACCGTAGTTGTGGAAGTTGCCCAGAAGTGCGTAACATTTTTATTTCCTGCCAGTAATGTTCAGCTAAATCTTCAAAAGGAGGAGGATAATTGCACGAGTGCCGTTAGAGCCTGCGAAGTGCAATAGTTAACTTAAGAATGGGGAGAATTTGGAATCTCTTGTTCGTTCATTAAATCCTGGTTCTTCTGTTATTTCGTAGCCGTTGAACAGTTTTTCTCTTCACAGAGATATTTACGTCGACTGCGTGCCTCTAATAATCTTCCAAATACGATAGCTTGTGCGTGAGTAAGCGAGAATGGGAGATGTTAATTGTTTCACTGAAGCGCGCAACTTCTTTGGTCTAGCAGCAATTCAATACTTTAATCTTCCTTATGTTATAGTCTACCTATTTTTTAAAGTTCTGGAGCAATGGGTGACTGCACTTTCTGTAAATCGCAAATAGCGGTTTTTACAAGGCTTATACAAGAAGTAGACAAACAGACTACGCTGTACAATGTGTCGGCTTCTTCGGCTTTCAGCTTCTTTTGTTGGCCCCATTAAAAGCGGGCCAAGAAAAGCCCCATTAAAAGCCGTGTGTCGCATGCACGTCGCTTTCTATAAACCTGCGCCCTGCGGAGGTCGTCTTCAAAGGAAAAAAACATTACATCTGTACTGATCTTTGTAGAAAGACAGGAAACCTATTATTTCGGTTGCTGTGAAGTCCGTTTTAAAGAAGCATTGGCCTTGCAGCATCTGTATGCGTAGGAACCGAAAATCGACAACGTGGACGGGGGCGCAGTTTAACAACCAAGAATTTCGTATTTGAGAAGCAAGAACAGGAGACACAGAAGTGCAGTTTCTTCTTGCGGAACAACCTTCAAAAATTAGGGAGCCATGCAAGAAACGGCACATCTTTTGTAACCTGTCGAGTCATGATTTTTCCGGAAGTTCATTTACACACCTTAAATGAGCCCAGATTGCAATTTTCCGGAACATAAATGGTTATGCCTGTACCGATAATTAGTTTCCGCTAGGCGAAAGGGAAGGACATGTGCAGTTGCAGAAAAGCGTGCTTTTTGAAGCAATTTCAAAAGAGCGACCGCCTTTAATGCGGACATGTTTGAAAGATACCAGTTAGCGCTTTTGTATACCTTTAAAAGAAACGAAAACTTCTTTGTGGGGCTCTGTGAGAACTTCTATTGAATGCATGGAGGAAAATGTAACAGGCCTCAGTAAATAATTAACACACAAAGACTCCAACGGAAACGATCATCCTGTAAATCCTGCACTAACCCAAACCATTGAAACAAAAAACATGGTTCGCTCTTGCGCACTGATGTGGAAATAACACTGTCCGCAGAATTAAACCAGATAGTAAGTTGTAACTGTTCAGACATTGCTGGCTGAGTCTTCCTAATAATCCTCAGAGCATCGTCGTGTAAAAATAAGGAATGCTCGTTTTGAGGAACGTGAAGGTCCAGGAGCTAACAGCTAATGGTTCCGCAATCTACAATACTTCAGTTAAACATCCATTAACGAAGTTGATAAAGCATCGCAATTTTTCGTTACATCCAGGTTTTCGTTACATGCAGGTTTCGAGTGAAGGCTCGCAGGAATGAAGTAGAAACGCAGCGAAATTCAGAGAAATCAGTGAAGGTGAACTCGCCCTTCATGGATTGATTGCACAGAGAAAAAATGGGTGAGTTGCGCCTCCTCCCTTCGCACAATTTCAGACACTACACGGAGCTCCCAAGAATCCAGGTCGTTTAACGCCGTATTAACAGTCGTAACATAAATGTCACTTTTGCCTTTTGACACTCTTCGGCGCCTTACGCGTTGTAAGAACCAAACTTATTCTGAAAGGGTGCCGTTTTGCGAACTTGATGCTGTTTACCGCACTCAAGGTTGTTGAGAGGGTTCGAGCTGCAGTGGGACACTATGCCAGGCGGCAACATTCTTCTTTCTGGCCAGCGGAGGCGGCATTTAAAAGTGTGCACTTTTCTTGAAAAGACACAACTTTTCGGTTTCAAGCAGCAGCACTCATCACCGACGAATCTATATCACAGATAGAAGTTGAGACGCGTGAATACACGCAGACAGGACGGCCTAGCACCTCAAAACTTAAGCCTGGAACCGAAACCGCACTCACGCGTGGAAACGCATGGTAGTTTGAGGTGCGAACGAAAAAAAAAACGTGAAGGGTAGTTACACTTTCTAGCTGGTCGGTGTCACGGCACACAAGTAGAACCATAAGTGACTGAAACGTTTGCCACGAGATAGTGCTAGCCACTCCGTTCATCATCATCATCATGACGAATTTCGTGTTAAGAAGATTCCAGGCGTTTTCATTGCCGCTGGCTCCTTATGTTTGTGGTAGTATTCGCTAGACTTGCTCATTTCTGCGGCCTATTTCTGACTAAAAGTGCTAAAAACAATGACTGATCAGCTCGCCGACTTCGTTATGTCAAGGGTAACTACCGCAAAGTTTTGTTACATATAGGTCGATCACATGGGCTTCAATAGGGCTGTCAATGGGGAATTCAAAAACTTCGTTAAATCCAGGAATTCGTTACATAGACGTTCGTTACATCAGGTTTAGCTGTATTGCAGCAGTTATATATTAGGGGTGGCCATTGCGTGTGAAGACGCGCTAGGGTTCTTGCCGCGTTTGTTCGAGGGCACTATACGCTCAAGGTTCGGAAACCCCGTCGTCATCAGGGAAACCGTCAAAATATATATTTTTCGGGGCAGCGAAATCGGCTAACGTGCTTTCAATGCCAGAGCCTTGCGATAGTTGTTAACAATTTGTCTACTGCTGCGCAGCATTTGCATCTCTTCTTTCGCTTTTGTTTCTTTTTGTTTTGGCGCAAATGACTTCGACCGGTTCCTTTTTCGCTACAACGTCTATGCGTATGTTTCTTAGCTTTTGTTATTTCGTCTTACGGTGTGAACCACGTGAGCAAGGAGAGTGGCAGACGCCGCACGCAGCTTTCCAACAATCAGGTATCTGGGCTGCTGGCGTGCAGGTGCTGTACTTACGTGTCACACCGTTCAGGTGCCCCGCGGCATGCACTACACTAACACTTTTACGTTCTTCCCAAAAGTAGTTTTGCGAATTTTGTAGAGTGGACACACTCTCTTTGAGAGCTCCCGATCCCTACCAATCGTTGAAGTTTGTGAATGCCACGAAGAATGTAAACAACAGAGAACTTTTGTTCAACGCTTCGTGCAGAGACAGCACAGTTGGGAAACAAATAAAAAAAGCGGAGATGCCATAGGCCGTTGAGCAATAGCCTGCTGCTGTGAAGACCCGTGTTTCAATCGGACCGGATCGCACATTTCTTACTTATTTACTCTTTGCAGCGCCGGCTGTACTCTCGACTCTCGATCGGACAACAAAAGTGACTACGGCGCTTTCACAGAATGGGCGCGCTTAAATCTTTCGCCTTGATCGGAGTGGGAGAAAACGCCACACCAAATTCTAATCGGGTTGTACTGCAGGGGTGCAGTTCCAACAAAACGCAAAGAACAGGGTCACCCACTCCTAGGCAACGCCCAGGCAAGTACGAAGCCGCTGGGGCGCAGGCTGCAGTTGTAGCTCTCTCCCACAATAGTCCACTAGTTCACTGCCGACGAAGTACGACAGCTCCGCAGCGCCACAAAACGTTCGAAGAGATCTGCTGCAGCGACATCACGTTTAACCAACGTGCTGCAGTTCCAAGCTCCGTTACATAACGCATCACCGTCGCACTCCTCGATAATAAGAAATGCTTTAATGCCTTGTAGTTTTAAAGCGAAACCTTATATGGCTAGGCAGAAGAAAGAAAAATTCCGCAGTCCTGTGTACAGTGAAGTAGAAGATCCAAGTTGTTTAGTTACCTATTGTCCCTTGTACGCAGAATGCTCCTCCGCGGTTACCCCATGCGCATGCACAAACGAACTAGCGGGAGAGGGGTTAGAAGTAGGGAGAGAGTGAGTGGCTGGGTATGTAGATGACGTAGCCACACTATCCCACCTACAGTTACGGGTAAATTGGAGCAGGCCCTCGGGGGGAGCAGAAAAGAGTCTCTCACGCAGGCGAGCGCATGCGCAGTGAGGTACCGCGTGAAGCGCAGCTTCAGCGAAAACGGCGTGCGTGGGCGGGGGCGGTGTGGACGGAGCAGCGTGAAGACGGAAAGGGCGAACACCGGCCGCACATTACTGCTTCTCTGGTTAACTACTTGTACGGAGTGCATGGCCGCAGTTTAGAGCGCAGCTCTTAAGCGCCCACTCCTGTGTATTTTGCGTCGCCGTCGGCCTCATTGTATACGAGTGAATAAAGACGACACCGAATATAGACTGAGCAGGAAAGCGGAGGAAGAAAAACAGCCAAATTGTGAGGGGGATGTTGCTATGCCGAGGCCGTCTTTTGTGATTTGCTCAGCGGTGGAGAACCGGTGCGAGATAACGCCGCAGGGGGGTGGCCCATGGTGCGTTCGCCGAAGACGCGTGTCACTTCCTCTGCCGCTGCAGTTAACCTAATCGGCCGAGAAGCGGCTCAGCCCCGCCCAGGCCTGAATTAGGTGGTGCACGCCATCGCAGCAGCAGCTACACGTCATCGCCGACAGGGATCTTCAGTTCGCCCTGCGCTCCAATTTCGCATTAGGACGTATCGCAATCGTGAGACAAACTTTTAAATACGATAGTCTCTCTTCGGCTATTTAAACCCAAAAACTTTGTTCTGTCTCTCTGTCTGTCTGTCTGTCTGTCTGTCTGTCTGTCTGTCTGTCTGTCTGTCTGTATCTCCGTCCGTCCGTCCGTTCGTCCATCTCTCTGTCTGTCTATCTGCCTGTCTATCTGTCTGTCTGTCTGTCTGTCTGTCTGTCTGTCTGTCTATCTGTCTGTCCGCGATTCAGCCTTCTGGCCAAAAACTGGAATAATATTTCAACGGGAGGTCTATAAGTCAGAACTTCTCTAAGCCACGAAATCTGGAAAACTCTTCATAGTTGCCAAGGTTGTTCAGAAAAAAAGGAAGCGTTAGGCACACCTGAGGCAGAACATCAATTCATAGATGGTATTTGCAGCTACATTCTGACCTGTGGTTAAAAAACTGCATGGTGCAAATTATGAGTATCAGCAAACAGCATGTACCGAGACCTTTAAATCCTGTAATTAAGGTGAAAGCTCTGGGTTCCGCGTGTTATTAAAAATTACTATCCGTCACTAAAGAAAGTTCAGAGAAGCGCCAAATCTTTTTCACATCAAAACTGCGCGCTGGGTGCGTCAAACCCTTCGCTAAAAGTGCGTGCAACCTTCGCCTAAAGTTCTCCTAATCGATTGTCAAGTTTACAAACACCCAAATTGTAAACTAAGGATGAGCCCATGCGGCAATTTTCCCGTACTAAATAAATGCATCCACGAAGGATCTCAGTGTATACAGACACGTGGTTTATGAGATAAAGGTATACTATCGCACTCCTTCATGATCGATGCGTCTATTGTCTTATTAGGAACCGTTCTTTATTCGCGATTTTCTAATCTCCTCGGAGCTTTTCTCAGCGGAGATCTCATCGGAGCTTTTCGGACGACCAACCGGTCTATGCCGAAGTGCATTTGTTTTTCGACATTTTCACTTCAACTCCAGTTAGACTCAAACCGCAGTGCGTCGCACGACCTTCTCCAACATGTGAGAAACACTGCGGGGACGCAGCCATTATTGCCAGCCTATCCTTCGCCAATTCATCTCTATTGTCTTCGCGCAATTACCCTAGTAAAACTCGTGCTAGGTCGCCCAACAAGGCAGCTGTGAACCCAGGCAACCAAAGCCTCATAACCTGCCACTCGAAAATGACCTGTACTTCGTTAAGGAAGCCCCTTAAAGCGGACAAGCCGATGCTCCGTGTCACAAAATTCGAACGGGCAGACGAGTACGGAAGAAAATTTTTCTTCGAGCGAGGCGCATACTTCCAACAAACACGGTTTGGCTTGAAATGCACGACTGGTCCAAAAACCGCAGGTGATTGTCCGAATGAATATTCCTTTTAAGCGTAAGGCCAGCAAGGGTGGTCTCGAAGATATCCGTAAAACATTGCACTTGCTCATCCCCAGTCACCAGGAACCAAGATGTCGTCAACGGAGCGGAAGACACGGAGGGATTGTTACGTGGTATCTGCAGAGCTCACCTACTGGTCAGTGCACCTGTATAGTTTCTGTCTTTTTTACTGGATTGTTGTATTCATTGTTCCTATCACGATTCCTTCTCGGATTCCTTCCTTCTTCTGCGTTCGTATATTTCCCAGGCCGCGGAATAAACCACCAGCTGCGAGTCACCGCATTGTGTTGTCGTATCTCGTACCGTCCTTTAGCGCTGCTTTGAATTCCGTTAAGCATGCCCCAGCCATGCAAAACCACTGTTCTAAACAGGGTGGTACATGACTTTCTTTATTCCTCTAAATTCTAATAAAAAGGTTACCATTCCTTCCTAATAAAAGTTGAGAAAAGTGTGAAAGCTTTCTCACATAAAAACTGAGTCAAATAACATCAACGCCTTGGCTAAAAGTGAGCCGAACCTTCGCTGAAATTGCGTCCAATCGATCGTGAAACCTTCGTAGACTAAGACTAAGACTAAGTAAACGCATCTACGAATGATCTAAATGTCTACCGTTGCGTCGTTTAGAGATAAAGGTGTACTATAACTCCTTCTTCATTATCGATGCTTCTATTGTTATCTTATCTAGAACCGTTCCTTTTTCGCGATTTTCATGTAACCATTCCGACACAATGACAGCCCAGTTTCACGCACGCGCCGCGTGCCTAGGGATCTTATCCGAGCTTTTCGGACGACCAACCGTTGCTAAAGGAAATACATCAGGTTTTCTGACAGGACATAGTTTCGATGTGCTTTCGATGACACAAACGCAGACATGGTGCTTTAAGAGTGAGTACTAGAACATAATTTTGTCGGTGACATACATGGTTTTTCCGTAATTTTCAAACCAACACGAAATAAAATCTGAACGTAAAATTGTGACAGAACGCATGTATGTAGAAATTTCTTCTCGCAAAACTGGAAGAAGGCGAATGATAGACAAGTACAAAGAGTGCATAACTTGTAACAATGCCAATTTTTTTGTACAAATACCAATTCGTAACAATACCAATTCTTAAAATCAGTTCTTAAGCTTTATACACCTGGTACATGTTCAAGTTCCTGGACGACGTAACGAAGTTCAGTGAAGGTGCCCGCGTTGAAGGAAACTATGCTTAGCGTGCATTCCTTGAATGAGATGACTGAACATGTCGTTATGTTCATTGAAATTATGTCGCTAATTGCTTTCTCTAAAGCGGCAAACACAACTAACGTGCCCCGGACATGTCATTGCGGTGGTCTTTCAAACCACTTATCTTTTGTACAAGATTCGACAACGACATGTCAGAAAGGCGAAAGGGTACAACATAAAAATTGGCGCATTTGGTCGTCGCGAAGTATAGCACAACTACCATGGCAGCTGTTCCCGCGGGAAGCACAGCCTTCTAGAACAGCTCACCGAAAGTTAGAGAAAGCTGGTAGAACAAGCATTTAGATCTTTCAAGAAAAGAGGATGCTTAATATAAAGTTGGCGGGGCCTCGCCGGTGGAATTGGATTTGAAGAACATCGGGCTACAACAGGGCGGTGACGAAGCGACAGGCTCTAGTCGACCGCTCTTCATTCCCGCACCTAAAATACAGGAGGGTTCCATGTCTTCTCAAACACGTACAGAAGTTTTTTTCAGCATGAAGCAATAATGTGGACACCCGCTATTTTGTGCGCGAATGGTCGGGAGTGTTTTCTTTTTTCTCTGTTCGTCAGATGTGTGTCTGCTGTCGCTGGCTATTCTTCAAGTTGTAGGCAGCGTGTTTTCTCCCTTTAAACATCTTGACAGTAAGCCGTGTGATGTTCAAACGGCTTTTACTTTACATTCAGGAACATCGGCGTTTATTTCCAGCAGACAGCAACTACAGAAACGTCTGGCAATTTTGGTGTGTAAATTTGCTGATGTTGTTGTGTGCTTAGTTTCTTCGTCTAGAATGGATTTCGGCACGCTTTTTATTGGCGATTTGTGGGACTATATATTAATATTATATATCAAGGACATCGCACGGCTTCACTAAGAGAATTTTACCGTGGAAATTTTAAGGCGTACAGCAGCAAAGAACAAACGTAGGGTTAAGCTCACCCACGTAAAAAACAGAAAAAACTGCGATACGCTTCGTAATGAATCCAATCGTGCGCGCATCGCACTACTCCCGCTGTCATAGCACTTAGCTGATTCATGACCAAACCTGCCACGCCTCTACCGCCGCGTCCACTTGTTTTAGCCGCCGTGATTACAGGATCTAAATGTGTCTTTCATCTGAAGTATCGCGTCATCGCCAGGTGGCGTTTTATTCTGTGCAACTGACAGACTTTTAGTAAGCACCACGGAATTTCTTGCTGTAAATAAACTGGAAAATGTCTGTCTGTCTGTCTGTCTGTCTGTCTGTCTGTCTGTCTGTCTGTCTGTCTGTCTGTCTGTCTGCCTTTCGGTCCGTCAGTCTCTATGTCCGTCCGTCCATTCAGCCGACCCCCAAACAACGGGTGAAAGAACACCTGTACACAAAATATGCAAACGCGAGGCCATTCGTAAGTTCACTCTAAGGCGATATCGTGGTGCATTTTCACGACAATGTACTCGATTGAACAGTCCATGCAGTAAGAGAGAAAATTCGGTGAATGACATTGGACTAAAACATGTGATCTCCGCAATGACACTGCGCAATGCAAGACGCCACGCGGGCATTTCGTTATGCCAGAACGCACACTAAACGTCTGAGTCCAATGTTATGCCGGGCATCACCATTAGTAGAAATTTTGTTGTTCATTGCGCCGATGGGTCAATCCAGTGCAATGTGATTGAGCTGATCCGCGAGGTTGCCTTAGAATGCACTAACAGAAACTCCAGTTCTCTTACGGTTCACATTATTCGACGCGAATTAAGCATATATTTGAATCAGAAATCCGTTACATAATCGTAACATCGCCGTTGTTAGTTGTTTTAAGAATACACGTTCGATTGGTTTTTATTATTGTTACTAAAAACTTAGAAACTCTCCGAAAGAAAGGTGAGATGCGAGCACAAACTGTAATAAAAGATCTAGGCACCAGCTGTTCTGTACACTACCGGAAACAACACACACTATCGGATCGTGTACGGGGAATGGGAACTCGGGGAAATTCAATTTAACAAACGGTTATTTTGCTCATGATGGAAGGAGTCAGACGGTAGGGTAAAAACATGTGGGGTTGCAAAGAGAGAGAGGATTCGGTGTTACGTAGCAATTTCTGCAGAAGAATATTGTCTGCTAAAAATTTTCTGCGAATAAAGCAGATAGGGGACCGGTGTGTAAACTTTATTGCTTGCAGTTCTATACGAGGCGTGACCCTAGTTCAAGCTAAATATGCTCCAAACGTTTTCCTCAATGTTTCCTCATTTGACTATAAGGACGTAGCCGATCACGAAATTCTTTTATTTCCCGTTCACGCGATATGATGAGCCACTCGAACATGAAATTGGGGGTCGGTTGTTCATCACTAATGCTCTCACTGAGCACACATACTATAGTGCATACCTTAAAACCGTACAAACTGGCGTCCGCACGCCACTTGCGAGCTTCAGACTTCGACCAAGGCCTGCTACATCGCTGTTAGTTTTTGCATTTACTGAATAGTAGTTAGCGGTAACTACCTGCACATTATTTTTTGCTTGCTGGCAGCGCAGCCTTGTATTGTGTTTCACTAGGTCTGCTGCCTGTGTCCCATGGCACTGTAGATTTATAACAAGACTACCAGGCAGCGCATTTCGCCTACCTGTTTGTGGTTATGTAAGAAAGTCTATGATTCGGGGCACGACAATATCTATAAAACTTGGTTTGGGTTTTTAGCCATAAATATTTTATGTGGGGGAGACATTGTTGATGGGCCACTGTCCTAACACATCCACGGACACTCAAGTTTAGCTTTCTTTATTAATTGCAATGCGTAGAGCTAAACATGATGTGTTCCAATTATGCCATGCTTGACCTTCAGACCGTGCATGTGCCAATTAACGGCTCTATTGAAGCACCGGTTAGAAGTCTTAATTACAGGGACTAATGGGCCATAAAGTACTACGGGTGAACCCACACGAGTTTCACAGAAGTCAATATCTTTATGTAATACCGATGCAGCTCACATATACGTTATAGTTAATGCTCTATGAAGATCTGGATAGCTTAGATTTAGACAATTACCTTAAACACCAAAACCAGATTTGATGCAAGAGTTTCTTGTTAAAAACGTGACATAGTAGTAAGATGCAATCAAGTTAGGTCCATAGCACCGTTAAGGGAAGGGTATTAAATGTGCCTACAACCAAGAACCTACGGATGTAAAGGTGTGAGAAAGAATAGAAAATTTGACATTTGAGAATAAGGTACAAAGTAATTGGAGTGGTAGTTGAAAGATCGATTGCGGGGTTTAACGCTCCAGAGCTAGACCTGGTTTATGAGGTGAGCCATCATGGAGGGTTCCGGATCAATTTTGATAACCTGGAGATCTTTAACTTGAACCTAGATCTGGACACACGGGCGTTTTCCCTCTTCACCTACATCACGAAAGCAGCCAACGCGGCCGGGATTATACCCGCGTCTTCGAGCTCAGCAGCACGGATTAGTTCGAAAAACACATTTTTATAAAGAACAATTATTGAAGCGTACAGAAGGTATAGATACTGAAGTGAAAATTTATTCCACTAAGGACCGCATCCACTCTGAAGCTCTTATTTCTGGCAAAACTACATTTATCAGGTAGGGAAAAAATAACAAGTGCAGCAAAAAGTATGATTCGGACCTTCTAAATACCTATAAAATTCGGGCTACAAAACAACATAAGTCCCTACTTTAAAGGGAGAGACACACATTATTAACCCTTCGACACTATACAAATTAAAAACGCGAACCTGGCAATACAATCAAGAGAAGTAAAAGACAAAGTGAAAGTAGTAATGTATGCCGGGAGTATCACACACGAGTGAACAATTATTGCGTCACAACACGTTCTGCAGGGTCAATTTATCAACTCCGCAACCGGGAACGTTCCATGTTTCATTAAGAGCGATAAAATACAACTTACACTGACTCGTGACAAAAGCAGTGAGTGGCCGCAAGGCTAAAACAAAATACGGGAATTTTAGTTTAAATAAGACGAAGTGGCTATTTACAGTCATTTCGGAAACGTTTTGGCCACACCAAACTCCCATGCAACTTACCCGATGGGTACTGTATTGATCGCAATTCAGACCCGCTTGGTTGCAGAACAGTTTGTGCCTAATCTACTCCACAAGTTACACCACCGTGTCGTAAAATGTGCACACTTGCGGCATAATTTGCTAGTTAGAGAGAACCTTCGCGCAGTATTGAACACATGTCGAGGCTGCGCGTGCAAGACCTGTTTTTACGTTGTCCACATTTAGAATCCCGTGTTGTTGGGCGGAAACGGTTTTGGCTGGTTAAGAAGTTTGTAGAGATGGCACATTTATCACATTCATGTCTTTCCCACAGCACGATCACACCGACCATAGGTTAGACTGCATATTCGTTCTCACCTGCAATTTAACGGTGCTGTTGTGAACCGCAAGAAACCAAGACGTCACTCGAGAGCGGAACTGGCAACACGCTTCCTCCTTCTTTAATAACTAATGAGGATAACATGCACGCCCCGCTCCTCCCTCCTCTATGTCCACAACATCCTCCCTGGGGTCTTCACGGTTTCAGGGGATACAACTTTCTACTGGACGCGTCAAAAACTGTCCCGCCGAAAGTCCGACTTTGCAGACCCTAACTGCATTGTCTCGTCCAGGAAATGTCTGTTCTATGACTGCCGTTTTCCCCAAATCCTATAAAGTATCTGTCTCCAATGAGGACAACGTCTCCAATCCTGAAAGGTGCAGAATTCTTTGTACGGACATGATGAAACGATGAAAGCTGAAGCACGTAGTCCTGTTCCCAACGCAGCCAACCATTTTTTCGTAATGTCGATAGCAAGTTGCTCCAGGAGATCGTGTGGAACGGTGGGTAGAGCACTCAGCCACAAACCGATCAGAAGTGAGCTGGGGCCAAAACTGCAGACTCACCAATGCAGACTCACCAATTGCTCACAAAAGTATGTGGGCACGAGTTGACTACCGCTTCGATTTCGTACAGGATGGTGTTCAACTGTTCTGCACTCACTGAAGCTCTGCCGAGAACACCTGTGTCGAGGTCTCGCCTGCCAGGACGCCATGGCGACAGGGGGGCGGCGTAGGAGTGGCCCCGGAGACGGGGAATGCAATAACTCAGAGGCTTCCGGCCGGCCTTGGCCCGCGGGTGAAGGTCGAGGCACCACCGAAATTCTGAGAAACAGTCTCGCTCGGGGTTGCCACCGCTCATGGGCTTGTTGTGTTTGTTTTGTTCTAAGGGGGTGGGGAAGACGCAACGGTCTGGGGGCGCCGGAGCGAGGAGTTCAGAGCCGGACGCCGACGAGTGAGATGGTCCGGCGTTTTGAGACAGAAAACCGGGCACGTGGCCGAAAGCGTTTGCAAGTGAAGTGTGCAGCCTTTGCGGTGTGTCGTAGAGGAAGCCAGCGTGTGGTGAATAAACGGCGAGACAGCCTTCCGTCCTGCAAGGAGTCCCAGTGTCCCCTCACGGGTTGTCACGAACCCGAGCAAAACCGTGACTGGCGCAGCCTCGACAGGAGTTCGACGGAGGGACATCTGGGACACGCAGCGACTGCGGGACGACGACCACGAACGACGTAGCAGCAGACGGTGGAGCTGGACCCTAATCGTGAACGAAAAGGCAAGTGGTGAAGAATCAGAGCTCGCGGTGTTTTGAGCGGGCTGAGAAAGTTTTCCCGCAAGGGGAGGAAGAAAATGTTGATGCAAAAGACGAATCTGGAAGAAGAGGAGTAGCCGAATTTCGAAAGAAATCTAAGAAGAGGAGGAAATGTTGGAGAAGGGGATCGCCGATGCCGCATGAAGCTTTGAAAAGTGAGGAGTAGCCGAATTTCGAAAGAAATCTAAGAAGAGGAGGAAATGTTGGAGAAGGGGATCGCCGATGCCGCATGAAGCTTTGAAAAGTGAGCGCGGAAGATGTGCATTGGCGTCCACCGGGAAGAAACGAAGACGGAGCGCTGACGAGGGTGGACGGGAACGGGGGAGGACGTTGGAGACATTGCCAGTGTAGGCTGACTTGGAGTTGGTGTTGGGAGGGGTGCGTGTGAACTAAACAAGGTTGGAGTTGGTGTTGGGAGGGGTGCGTGTGAACTAAACAAGGTACCGCATTGTGTTGCGAACGGTTGAACATTTGGAGGACCAATATGTGTGCTACAAGTGTATAGTAGGAATTCCTCACTGTGTCATTTGCTGCGGGAGCGGTCGGCAACAAATGGGTGAGTGAACGACGACTTTGCTTTGCCCATTGCCCTGTATGCTTACGAGGTCGAAAACACAGTGCTTGCGCGAACCTAAAATTCCCGACATGAGTACACCCCCTGCAAGCGCCACTCCGTTAGGAGCAGATGCGGGGACGATCAGCGAAGGTGTGATGGCAGGAAAGTCAGATGCAAAAATGTTGCTCGAAATCGAGCAAACGAAACTGGAACGGGCCAAGGTGGAGCTGGAGATGCTCAAATTACGATCTCAGGGCGTGGCGCTGGACTCCGACAGGGAGACCCAGTCTGGTGTCGCGGGCGTCTCCAAATTGTTAAGCAATGTCTTGCCACACATGCCCAAGGATGAAGGGTTGGTACCGGGATGGTTCGACGCAGTTGAAATGCTGTTCAGCTCGCTCAAGGTTCCCGACGAGGTCAAGTCGGTAACACTGATGCCGTACTTGACTGATAGAGTCAGGGCGTTGATAATGGCAAGCGGCATGAAGGAGATGTTGCCTTATAACCAGTTAAAGTCATTGCTGCTAAGGGAACTGCGTTTGTGCCCCACCGAGTATAGAAAGATGTTTGAGACAGCAAAAAAGGGCTGTAACGAGTCTTGGCGTCAGTTTGGACGGCGGCTCCACAACTACTTTTCCTATTATATTAATAGTAGAGGTATCCAGAAGTTAGACGATCTGAAGGAGCTGGTTGTGGCCGACAAATTGAAAGCTGTACTCCCCCAAGACGCTCAGTGGCAGGTTGCACTTCAAGAGAGCAAAGAATGGTTGCGTCTCGAGGATCTTGCACAGGTCGCGGAGGCGGTAGAAGGAAGTCGACGGGAGCCACGTACACCGTTTCTGCCGCCGAATTCTAATGCTCCGAAGGGATGGCGAGGAACAGGACAGGGACCTGGCGGGACACCACAAAGCAGTGTTGAAGCAGGTGATAGAAAGTATGGTGCCCCTGACAGTAAACTTCCGCCCCGCGAGGTGGACACCACTTCGCGTGAGTGTTTTGTTTGCGGACGAGTGGGTCACCTCGCCCGAGACTGCATGGGTCCCGATGGTGTCCATGCGGACGATAAGGCCCGAGACCCACGCCAATGCTTTCGCTGCGGCCGACGCGGTCACCTGATAAGAGAGTGCCCTGACACAGATCCAAAAATGGCCTTTAGAGTAGTAGAGAGCCCGGTCCCCCCGGTGGACCTCGCGACGCGCGTTGATAACCTTAAGTCTGAGGTGCGGCAGGCGGCTCCAGCCCCAACTGGAGATGTGTGGCTAACATCAGAAAGGTCGCACATTTGGGCCCGCCTAGACTCAGGCGCGGACATAACGGTGGTCAGGAGATCCTTGCTTCCGATGCAACGCATCGAGCCCCGGGGGAAAGTGATCCTAAAGGGAGCTTTTGGGCACAGCATCGAGGCAGAGCTCGCGTATGTGCCATTCAGGCTAGACAGGCAAGGGTCACATGTTTCCTTACTTTGTGCGGTGACCGATAAATTGACCGGTGAGGTGGAGTGCTTGCTAACAGTCAGTGACCACGACTTGCTGGTTAAGCAGAGGGAGAAGGAAGCGGAGGAAGAACGGCGGCTCGTTACTGAGAAGTCAGTGATGAGTGTAGCAGCGGAGAAGCCAGCGATGAGTGTAGCAGCGGTGGTTGAGGAAGAGAGTGATGGCGAGGAAGAAACAAATCGAGGTGATACTCGCATAAGCTTTCGAACAGAGCAGTTGGGAGATGAGAGTCTGGTGGTCTCCTGGCAACATGCGAAAACGGGGAGTCATGGAATGAAGAGTAGAGATGGCCTGTTGTTCCACAGTGACAAAATTAATGGGAAAATGATCACCCAGTTGGTACTGCCGAGGGAAAGAAGGGGCACCGTTCTGCAGGTGGCACATGACAGAGAGGTTGGCGGCCACTTGGGAACAAAGAAGACACGACAGTGCATTAAGAACTCATTTTATTGGCCGGGGATGGATGCGGACATCCGAAAATACTGTCGAGAGTGCGACAGGTGTCAAAGAAATGCGATCCCAAGGAAATTGGACCGCGTGCCGATAAAACCCCTGACAAGGCCTGCGGAGCCTTTCCAAGTCGTCGTCATGGATTGCGTTGGCCCAATAGAACCCCCATCGTCAAGAGGGCACAAATACGCTCTTTGCTTGATGGATGTGTGCACTAGGTGGCCAGAGGTGGTGTGCCTTAGGTCTCTAACAGCAAAAGCTGTGTGTGATGCCCTCGTAGAAATATTTTCTAGGGTGGGTGTTCCAGAGACAATTTCGTCTGACCAGGGCACCAACTTTACGGCCAAGTTAACTCAGGAACTTGTCTCTCGGCTGGGCGCGTCGCCCAGGTTCTCTACTCCGGGTCATCCAGAGAGCAACGGACTCGTGGAAAGATGGAATGGCACCTTTAAACAAATGTTGAGACACGTAATAGACGAACACAAGCGGGGCTGGGATAAGATGGTGCCGTGTCTTCTTTGGGCTTATCGCGAGGTGCCTAACGAGACAACGGGAGTGGCACCTTTCGAACTGTTGTACGGACGCCAACCCACGGGGCCGCTGGCCATACTGGAGAAGAGTTGGACGGGAGAGTGGTCGCTTCCCATTGCGCTTAACCGGCCAGCGGAGAATTATCTGCTCGAACTGCGCAAACGCCTGGCTGCAGTGGAGGAGATAGCAAAAGGAGCATCCGAGGCAAACCAACGGGCGTATGCCACTCTGTACAACTTGAGAGCGAGGCCAAAAAGCTTTCACTGTGGTGACCTTGTGCTAGTGCGGAATGAGGACCGAGCTAAGGGCCAATACCCATGGAAAGGGCCACTCAAAATACTAGAGAGGAAACGAAAAGATAGCTACGTGGTTGAGATGGAAGATGGATCAAAAAGGTGGCTCCACGCCAACAGCCTGAAAGCGTACGTCGTAGGCGTGAACCTTGTTGGTGTCGTTTTCGACGACAAAGAGTTTGGGGACGTAGAGGAGATGCCTGACATGGGCGCTGCCACCAGCAGGGAAAGAAAGGATGTTTCTGGGGTTCACGAATGTGTCCAGCAGTTCAGAGAGGTTTTTTCGGAGAGGCCGGGATTGAGCAAGGTTGGAAGGCATAAGATCAGAATGGTTCCGGGAAGTCGGCCAGCACCTCGTTACCAGTACGGGGTTCCTATCAAAATGAGAGCTGAGGTAGAGAGGCAGATACGGGAGTTGTTGTGTCAGGGCCTGATTTACCCTGTAGAATCACCGTGTGCCCATCCAGTGGTGTGTGTAGTTAAGAGCGATGGAAGCATCAGGCTCTGTGTTGATTACAGATTTCTCAACTCCGTAACAGAGGTAGACGCGTTCCCAATGAATAATATCCATGATTTGCTCGCAACCGTGGCCAAGGCTCAGTGTATAACGGTTCTGGACCTTACTCGAGGCTACTGGCAAATACCGTTGGATGAAGAGAGCCAGAGATTGACCGCTTTTGTAACCGACAGTGGACAATACGCATGGAGAGTCATGCCTTATGGATTGAGGAACTCAGCCGCGACCTTCCAAAGGACCATGAACGAGGTTTTGTATGAGCACCGCGAGTACGCATGCGCGTATATTGACGATATTGCCGTGTTCTCTCGGAATGTGGCCGAGCATAAGCGACACTTAACGTTGGTGCTCGAAACACTGCGCTCTGTTGGGCTGACGGTGAACCCCACAAAGTGCCGTTTTGCCGAACCTAGTATAAAGTACTTGGGGCATGTCGTGGGCTCAGGGCGGCACTTTCCCGACCCTGAGAGAATAAGCGCGATCGAAGGAATGAAACGGCCACAAACAAAGTCCGAACTGAAAAGTGTGTTGGGTGTGCTCAACTACTAGCGAAACTACGTGCAGGACTACGCCAAGACTATGTTACCTCTGACTAGCCTAACGAAAGGGAGCCATGGGGAAAGGCCACTGCAATGGGGGGAAGACCAGGAGAGAGCATTTCTAGAGATGAAGCGGGCGCTCAAGACAGCTGCAGTTCTCTATGCTCCAGATTTTTCACGGTCTTTCATTTTGTCGACCGATGCATCGCAGGAAGCGGTGGGGGCCTGTCTGGCTCAGGAGATGGACGGAACCGAACACCCTCTGGCATTTCTCAGTAAAAAGCTTACTGAATCTCAGATTAGGTGGTCCACCATTGAGAAAGAGGCTTTCGCTGTGATTTGGGCGCTTGACCAAATCAGCACATGGGTCTTTGGAGCTCAGGTAATTGTGAGAACGGACCACAACCCACTTCAGTATGTTGCAACGGCTGCCTCGAGCAGCGCACGGCTAACCAGATGGGCTTTGTCCCTGCAAAAATACAATATTACCGTGCAGCATGTGAAGGGGGCCCAAAACATACTTGCCGACGCTTTATCCCGCATAGCGACCTGAGTGCGCGGGGCAATGGGCCGCTCCAACGGAGCGGCGTCGTTCACTTGCTCTGTATAGTATTTTTGTTCTTCGCGTTATTTGTTGTGTCGTGCATGTATGTAACCCTTGTTTTTCGTCGGCCAGTGCTTTGGCAGTTTTTGGATGCTATGATTACTAGGGTCATTTGTTTTCAATGTGCATTTTTCTCTTTTCAAGTGTTGTAACTGTGTACGCGTCTTACCTCAAGAAACTCAAGGAAAGGAAAGGGGAGTGATTCCAAAAAAGAAAAAAGAAAGATTCCAAAAAAGAAAAGAAAAAGGAGAAAAAAGGATGAAAGGGGAAGGTGTCGAGGTCTCGCCTGCCAGGACGCCATGGCGACAGGGGGGCGGCGTAGGAGTGGCCCCGGAGACGGGGAATGCAATAACTCAGAGGCTTCCGGCCGGCCTTGGCCCGCGGGTGAAGGTCGAGGCACCACCGAAATTCTGAGAAACAGTCTCGCTCGGGGTTGCCACCGCTCATGGGCTTGTTGTGTTTGTTTTGTTCTAAGGGGGTGGGGAAGACGCAACGGTCTGGGGGCGCCGGAGCGAGGAGTTCAGAGCCGGACGCCGACGAGTGAGGTGGTCCGGCGTTTTGAGACAGAAAACCGGGCATGTGGCCGAAAGCGTTTGCAAGTCAAGTGTGCAGCCTTTGCGGTGTGTCGTAGAGGAAGCCAGCGTGTGGTGAATAAACGGCGAGACAGCCTTCCGTCCTGCAAGGAGTCCCAGTGTCCCCTCACGGGTTGTCACGAACCCGAGCAAAACCGTGACTACCTGGAAGTGCTCGCTTCACGCGGCCAACAAGCCTCTAACAAAAAACCATCCTACCAGGGTGTAGCATCTGCGTTGAACTTCCAAGGTATCGGCTGTTTAGTGCAGAGGTTCTGAATTTCAGGAGAAGCGCAAACTCGGAAGAGTGAACGAAGCTCTCAGTTGGCGCAGCTCAAAGTATTGCCATTATCGGCGTAGATGGTACTGCGTGATGGACGATGTTGTGAAAGGAGTTCGCCGACGTCCGCGCAGGCTAAAAGTATCATCATCACTCTGTAAGATAAATAAATAATAAAAGTTTTTTTAAATCAACAGGGGGGATTGTACTGAAGCTTGAAGGAGGCGTGTTAAGTCCATGATTAAAAATAGAGCGCGACTTGGACAACGACCGTAAAGAAGGACGACGGAACAAGCGCTCCTTCTTTACTGTCGTTGTCCAAGTCGCGCTCTATTTTTTGAATCATACTGCACCAACTTGCCCAACAGATTTGCCTAATGTGTTCAGTCCAAGATGCCTTGAGCGCGGGCAACATCGACAGCCCTTTGAGCACAGCCGAAGCTGGTCGTACAGGCGGGTGCTCGTCAAAGCGCTGTCCCAAAGCTCCTTGTCTCCTGGTTTTCCACAACATTGGTGCAAGAATCCCTGGAACGAAACCCCCTCGACGACTCCAAAGTGTCCGGCCTTCGGTTCATGAGCGATGGAGGCCAGAGACCATTCGATGCCGACGATCGTGCCTACATACTGAAGGGCCCATGCAAAATATTGGCCACAGCGGAAGCTCGTCGCACGCTGCGGAATCTCAGTGACTGAATTGAGAACCGCATCTTCACTTTGGGAAAATAGGATGGCTGATGCGGCAAAATAGGGCAGTGTTTGGAATCTTCGTGGTATGAAAGTCTCTACCATAAAGCGACAGAGACTCCGTGCATTAATAGAGAAAATGGGCGACGAAGCCCTTGCCGCCGTGAACGGCCCGCAGTCGAGTGACCTAGGGCTCATAAGCCTTATTTACCGCCTCCAAGAAGGCGAAGCCAAGCTGAATATCTTGGACAAGGACCTTAAGTCACGCATGTCCACCGAGTTTCTCGAAGAGGAATTTACTGCACGCTTTGAATGTGAAGAGATTATTATCGACAACAGAACGCGATTACAATGCGCTTTAAAACAACAAATGTAAACAGAATCGCCGAGCACTGGTAGGTTATCCAACATCTACTAATCTTCACACCTATTGAAGTAAGAAAACAAACTTATCGATAACTGATCCCCACGTCATTCAATTCTGTAGCCAACTTATATGACCGTGAACCCCATTAATGAGGTCATTCTGGGTGATGGCTCACCGGATATTTTTGAAACTGCGAAGCCTGAATCATATCGTCAGCAGCACTCAGAGAAGCCGCCTAACGACAGTCACCGACCGGAGCGCCAGCCACCTTCACCAGACCTCTGCTTGAAGCAGCTGCCACGGGACACAAATGGCGACGCTCTTCAGCCTGCGCATGGCAAACGCAGGCAACCACAAACACAAGCCTCACTTACCAGCCTCAAGTCCTTGACGTTCACCAGAAGCCTTGTGCAACAAGCAGGCCTTTTGGTAGACGCTTGAACTATTACAGTCCAACTAAGCAAGCGCACCAAACATTGGAAATGAACGAAGGTGGAAAATTTGCGAGACCACCGAAGGTGTTGATGAGGCGCACCAGAGAGACGCACAATCGAAAGTGAGGGAAAACTCCTTTGCCGAGAAAACACGCAAGACCCGAAATGGACAGTGAAACAAACAGGCAATGTCTACACAAGAATCATCATGAACGGCTTCAGGTGATTTCAAAGAAAACCGTCCACTCTTACCTGAAATGTACTTTCATCAAACAGGCAGTGATGGCTGTCAACAAGACTGTAAGCGTACGCCAGCCTGGCTACCAAAATCGCCATCGACGCTACTAACACCGCTGGAAGATTAAGCTGTCCAACTACGAAACTGGATGAAATTAGGAAGTGACTATGCCACTGAAATGGACCAGAATAATCGGTGAAATAGTTTACTCCCTCTGTCGGGAAGAGGAGGAGGCTGTGAAAGAAGAAGTTGCCCGGCTCCCGTTCAGGTTAAAAGTATTATCATCATGATATAAATAGAATTCATGGTACCCTCTGCACGTCCCGGTCTTTTGTCTTCTGGTTTTCTACAATAGATGCTACCACCCTTGCCCCATCCGCCATGTTTGTATCGTTTCCATAAAGCATTACTAGTACTGATTAAAGATTCTTTTGTACGGTCTCACCTCTTCAGTCCCAATGAAGTAGAACTTTGTTGATATATCGATTGTTTTGCGGACACACGCATCGGCGTCAGGACCACTTTTACACCGTTTACCTCCTTTATTTAAATATGCGCGGTAAAGCACGGTGAGTGACTGATCAGATCTTTTAGCTTGTGCAGCGATGGAGAAATGGAATATTAGGCCATTAGCCAGAACACAGGAAATTGAAAGGCACTGTTCATGGACGTCAAATATTGGCGCGGAATGGGCATATTTGGAAATCCCGATATCCCAACTTCGTTACCGCAGGTAATTAAGCCCCGCATAAATTTGACTTGCACGAAAAGATATCGCGGTATTTGTGCGTTCTTATTTACATTTTTGTGATTTCGTTTCATTTGTCCATGACTGTGCGTGGTAATCTTAGCTGTAGATCACTGAGACATACCATGGGTTTCAGCAATGAATGCGTCCCAGACATAAGCAAGTCAAAGCTCCCATTGCCTCGCCCTCAGTGCTAGCTTCTTGGGGGAAAAGCGCTCAGGTTCCATCCGCAGAGGAATCTAAATTTCGCTGCGTTAACAATAGCATAGTCACTGCAAAAAAGTAACGGCCCTGCAATAGCAGTTGAAAAGCTGTTAGCTTGCTTTTCACTCACATTAACCACAGAAAGGTTTGTGACCCTAAAAAAACAATGGGTACACTCTTATCACGCAGCCGCAAAACTTCCGTGTTATTTTGATGTACACAATTCCAGGTAAAACACGTGCTGCCACTTGCACGTATACTGAAACCCAAGTTCTCAATGTTCGAGCAAGTATGCAATCTAATCGCCTCTTTGAATGAGACCTCGGATTGCTCCGTGAAAACATTTTTTGAATGAGATCTGGGCTTCCCCTTTTACCTTCATCTTTTCTTTCTCGTCTGTTCCCACCGTGGTAGGCAGCGGCTCTATTCTACCTTGGAAATGTTCTCTATTACCAGCATCTTCCATTAACGGAGGAACCCTCCAATGCAATGACGTCTGACTTTTTCTCCGTTCTTTACCTGTCCTATTTTCGGTGTCATCTCGAGCGAGGGTAATTGTTTTCTCTGAGCGACCTGTGCACGTTCTTCGTAAAAGCTTCGGCTCCTCCCGCGCGGTTGCTTTGAAGTCAGTTGGGAATGTCAGCTCCACGGACCCGGATATCCGCTTCAATCTTGTCCTTGTTGTATTTAGAAGAGAACTTTTTCTGCCGGACACGAAGACGGTCATGTGCAGCAGAAAGTAGGTCGCACAAAGTAGTTCTCCAATTTTACTCAATAATCAAGAGCTTCGCTCGCACATTTACTGAAGTTGTTGATGGACGAGCTGTACAATAGTTGAAGACCTCTTCTAGGCGCTAAAAAAACAGACGCCTGAAAGGAGAAAAAACATGTGGTGCGGGCCCCACGAGAAATGGTCGAATGAGTAGACAAACCAGCAGACAGATAGACGCGCGGACAGAAAACAGACAGACACAAATTTACTGTTTATCAAGTTAAAAAGTGAATAAACCTAACGCTTGTCCTGTGTCATTTTGTGTGTGTCTTTTCTGGTGGAGTTAAACTTCAATGACTTGTTCGGTCACCGATGCTCCATGATCGAAGCGATGATCCGATGACTCGATGGCTCGTTGGCTGACGGCACGATGCTCGATGATCGAAGCGATGATCCGATGACTCGATGGCTCGTTGGCTGACGGCATATAGCCGACGACGGCCTACTCCAAATAAATTCCAAATGTAAAATTCCAAATGTATAATTTATTTACATTACGTGTTTACAACTCCTGGCTCGTGATCTTAAACAAGAGGTCGGGCAAGGGCCGCGTCGAGCGGAAGCTCGCCGCTCTCCTCTCCTCGCTCTCCCCTCTGTTCCCCTGTCTCTGTTCTCTCTCCTATCTCTCCTCTCTCTCTGTTCGTTCGTCCTCCTGAAAACACTAAACTCTCGGTTTTACCCAAAAATACCCGCCCACAAAAGGGACGTCACAACTTGAGAGTGAGGATGGCTCATTCATTAGCCCACACTAGGCCACTGTCTGGCCACCGTGACAAACAAAGCTAGGTGTGTTCAAAATAGACACGTGACCCACCTCTCTCACGCTCATACAGAAACCCAAAGGTATTTCGCAAAACACAAATATAACGGAAATGAAAACCAACCAACATAAAGCAAACCCAACTCCGGTGATCGGCTCTCCGGTGGCGCGTCTTAAAGTATTTTCATACCGTGCACACCTGTGTTTGTGCTCCGCACGGCCAGAATTCCTTTCCTTTGTTAACATGTGGAGAGCCTAACAAAGCCTGGTCGCCTACCTATTTGCGCATACCAGGCGCCGCGTCGCCAGTTTCAGACGCTTCAAGAACGGAAACTTCGCCAAGTAACTTTTAGAAGTGCAACTATCACAGACAAACGTCTGGTGACCTCTTCCTAACTCTGACCCAATGTTTGATCCCTTGATCGACCTTCAGCTCCCGTCCGCTTCGGAAATTCTCGCAAGGAAATCCTTCTTGGAAAGCTTACATCTCGTTCAGCTATAATGGAGTGACCGACGCATTTGTATGCGTCGTCTCCGGACCAGCTCGTCGGGTGGAAACAAAAGCGCGGCGAATAACAAAACCCTCCGCGGTTTCTTCTTCCGCCCTTCACGCCAAGTCCGCTCGGCCGGCGGGAAAACAAACACCATACAGGTAAACAAGCTAACCCCAGCGAAAAGTATCTAGTTGCCGGGCGGCCTTAATTATTAAGGGGCCCGACCTGAACAGGCGCTAAACTGAAATGAAATCAAATCAAATCAAATTTTATTTCCAGAAAGACTGGACGCTTCCCTAGCTATACGCTACTGCAGTAGCTTGGTATAGGCCAAAAAACCGTGACAAGGCGCAGCGAACAGCGCATGAAAACAACACGTACTCTTGAAACAATACAAGTTCTTGGACAGCAGAATATTTAAATCAATTTCAATGGTTGAAGCACACATATCATAAAATTACAGGAGCGTGCATTTTTAGGGTAGACACAAAATATGCAACATAATACCTCATAATACATTAAACGCTAAATACATTAAAAGTGGGGAAATATAACCACAACAAAAACTTACACTGACAGTCTCACAAAGACTGAAGTTATTTTTATTCTTGTACAAACTTGTGGTTTGTTTGCATTTGTTACATATTGCCGGGAGATTATTCCGTAAAGATTTCAGTTTATAAGTTGTGCAGAAATGCGGTACTGTCCACACGCCGGTGTTTCGGGTGTGTGAATCTGTTCGTTTAGACCTTAAGGATGCAGTAGACATTACAAAATTTACTGCAGCAACAGATGAGCAATAAACCGTCCTGAACCAATGGAATTTATACATATATGGTCAACACGAACAATGTTGTATTTTAAAAAGGCATTTTTTTGTGGTAGACGTGAGTTCGAGATTCCCAATGCGCGGTACCACTCGTTTTTGTCTTATTAGGAGTCTATTCATGTTCATTTTAGTTGTGCTCGCCCTTACAAGGTGACAATAATTTAGTTGGGACAAGAATAAAGCGTAATACACTTGTAGTTTAGCTGATACTGGGAGTATGGAACTGCAGCGCGATAAGACAGCTGTAACTCCACATAGCTTTTGACAAAGGTATTCATCGTGAGCATCTCAGCTCAACTTAAGAGAAAAGTACACCCCTAAAATATTGTGTTCGCGAACAAATTCAGGTTGCTGATGTCGAAACGTAAGATGTGATAGGGAATGATTGTTTTATTTTGGGCTCGGAGTGAAATAGCTTTGGTTTTCTTTATATTAACTTTATACTATTTCCTTTGACCATTGTGACAGCTGAGCGAACAATGTATGGGGTAATTTTATTACCTTATCTGAATTAGCACCAGCTAAAAGCAGTGTGCTATTGTCAACATATATTATAAATGTAACAGAGGATTCAGCCAGAACAATCGTTAGTACATCTAATAAATCAAATAGGCCCTAACACACTACCTTGAGGTACGCCTCACCTTATTGGCAGTCTGGTGGACTGCCATGTACGCGGGCTGTTCTCCGACATTTGAATAAGATACGAGCACATTCAATGGCTTCGCATGAATACCGTGCCACTGTAGCTTATTAAAAAGAATGCCATTATTGAGGCAACAGAAGGACTTAGACAAATCGATAAATATGCCTACCATGTATAGGGTTTTTGAATATTCTGTAGAATGCGTTTTTTTTAAGGATAGAAGAGCTGTTTCAGTTGACCAACCCGCAGTGAATACGAATTGAGAGTCGCTTATACGTTTGTATTCCCAATAAAAGTTTGTCATTCTGGCAGAAGTTACTTTTTCCAGACTTTTATGCAGGACAGGAAGGATGAATATGAGTCTATAATTTGAGGGCACGTTTCGATCTGCGGGTTTATAAACTAATGATACCCTTGCTTTTTCATGCCATTAGGAAACACGCCAGACTCCATGACCGAATTATAGATGTGAGTCAATGCCGGAACAATGAAAGGCAATACATATTTTACAGGTTTAATTAGCAAATTATCACTCTCTAATGCTCGGGTATTTTTCAATAATTGATTAATTGTGGGGTTTAACGCGCCGACGCAAAGCAGGCGATGACGCGCGCCGTAGTGGAGGGCTCCGGATTAATTTTGACCACCTGGACATCTTTATCGTGCGCCGAAATCTATTTTTCCATAATATACCTATGCTGAACACCTTACGTTTATCAGTCGCAGCAAATAAAATGCTATTTTGAGAGCAACACAACACACTACTCATTGTTTCTAGGGGTTATAGCACGGGGGAATGCTACTTACCGTAGATATTGTCACGCAGCCAAAGACGACGCAGTTGCCTTCAAGGAAAACAACTTCATTGGAGCGAAGTTTTGCTCCCCTAACAACTCAAAGAATACAGGCGGCGAAGCAGCAGTCAACAAAGTGACGTGCGAAGGTGAGCGTCGACGATTCGAGAGCCGCGGCATCTGCTCCGCGGGAATTTATCACTCGGCGCGATGGTTTCTCGAATAGTCGAATTGCATCCAGAACACTGTAAATCAACGAAGATTTTTCTAGGCTGTTCACGATATTTCAGAACACTCTCCCTATCAGAAGAGATAACACATGCGGCACAGAAAGAAAGAACGAAACACGCGCCTCCTTTGGCACACAGACAACACCCATAACACAGACCGGCGCCGCCGGGCGGCAAAAGCAAAACTCCGATAAACAAACCCGACGCATGGTTAGAAGCAATAACCCCCCCGCCCCCCTCTGAGAATGCATCGACCCGATGCTAACATAAGCGTCAGTCCGCGCAAATAAAGAATAACAGCCTGTCATCGTGTATAGAAAGGTTTTGAGCAAACCACGTGGACGACTTCGGGCAGCGTGCGTCGTCGTGATGATCGTGATGAAAAAAATTGTGGATGGTGTTTAACCGGGCAAATGAGTCTTAACTACACCAAATCTGTGCTTATGTCTTTCACAATTAGCAAGTCCCCTCCTGCTTCACGTATTTATTTAACGAATCCACCCTAAAAAAGGTTACAGAATACAATAATCTTGGTGTTAATGTTTCTAGAAACCTATCTTGGTCTCGACACATTATGCGATCTTTAAAAAAATTAGGTTATATAAGACGAACGCTGCCATAAAACATTATTTCGGCCCGTGCTTGACTACGCATGCCCCGTACAGAATCCTCACAAGCAGGGCGATATCGATAAAATTGAGGGCATTAAAAAAAAGGCCATCAAATTCATTTGTAATCGTTATGACCATTACTTCTCGCCTTCCCTTGCCCTTTCATTCCTATAACTTACCGCACTACGCACCCTCCGACTCAATCATTCTATGAAACTGCTTCACTGTTTGATCCATTTCATACATTACATACGTACTTTCATTTGCTCGCCATCCATTACTAGAAGCAATCACCATCTTAACATCAAACCTTCCCACTGTGGAACTAACACATTCAAATTTAGTTTTTTTTTTCTTTAACCGCCGAATACTGGAACGGATTTTCTGGTGACACCCGCTTCCTTAATCTGTTGTATTAAGGAACTTAATCTGTTGTATGCTCAATCCTGCCATAGCCCCAAGTTGGGGCTCCAGTATTTACAAATAAATAAATAAATAAATAAATAATAATCGGCGCTGTTCGGACGACCTCCTACGCAAGAATTCGGTTGCGACTAAGCATGCTGCGTGCTGACTAACGCGGGACAAAAGTGGCGTCACGCGGCTTAAGGTCACACACGCGAGAAGAAAAGCTATTTCGTAAGCCACGCGACCTCACATTCATGGCCCCCGCACTGTTGCGTAGAAAAGAAATGATGTATAGAAAGAACCGGCATAGGAGCAGGTGCAAAGTAACCCAGAAACAGAAAACGAAACGACAGAGACGAAGTGTGAAGGCTTCAGTATTATGCAAATGCGACATGTTGCAAACACAGCAAGAATAGAAACTACAGAATAGTGCTAACAAATACAATGACGAAAACGAAACGAGTGATACATGCTCAGGGCGCTATCATCCTTCGCAAGGTAAATTTAGTGGTGTAATGAAAGCCCTGAAAAAAAACCTGTGCTCAGCGAGTAGTGACGAAATCGAAGGTTGCGCCAAAATACGCGAGGATAAAATAAAGTTAATGAAAAAAAAAACTGGTGCATTCCGCAGAAAGGTCGTGATATTTGTAGTCAAATTACGCAGTACGTATTCGCGCAATCTCGCGAGGTGGAGCAGTCGGATATTACTGACTTTTACACGAAACTTCGCATCGAGCCTATAAAAATAGCTAGACATGTTAGGAAGTGGGGATATTACTTTTCCCATACAGGCTATAAATAGGTAAAAGAGTAGGTTCACAAGTGATCAGCTGAAACAAAATGTTACGTAAAATGTAAGGATACCCTCTCCCTTCTACGTTCCAGTAAAGAGTTTGCTTTCATCTTTCAACAAATGTTGAAGGCGAATGAAGAGACTAAAATAACAAAGCTCCAACTTGCGTATGTGTCCAAAGAACAGACATTGTAACTAAAACTGTACATGCAGAGCTCCTACAAATTGCAATTTGAGATCTCTCACTCCCGAAGAGTTTTCTTAGTTTAAATTCACCCTTTGGCTGTGCCACGGACAGTATCTGCGGTCTTCAGGGCCTACATAAATGTGAAACACATGAGGCCCCATATTTGCTATACGTTATTCAAAACACATGAACGCCTTTTTTGAGTGAGGTGAACGCTTAAAATTTGGTTTGCCTGCATGTCTGCCTGTCTGCCCGTCCATCCGTATGTCCGTCCGTCATTGACTCAAAACGAGCCAGAGATGTTACTGCTAGATGTTCTCATCGGGAGGTCCCTGACTCTATAGTAATTTGTGGGTCACGGCTTACGCAACAATGGTGGATCAGCGACCAACAATGTGTCATCAACAAGGTAGTAACTAGTAATGGGTAACCCCGTGGTCGCGCAACCATGGGTCACCGCTAGATCACGTGACCGGGAGGTTAAGGGGGTGTTGAGAAGCTGGGCACGGAGAGAGATGGAGACGAAGAGAATGAGGTATAGGAGGGGAGAGGATGAGGAGCAGAAGAGTGTAGTGGTGGGTAGACGGAGGGAAGATGGAGAAGAAGGTCACGTGGCAGGAACGCTGTCGTCTTCGGATGCCTTCGCAGCGAAGCAGTCACACGAGCAGCAATCGATTCCCTTTCTGAGCGCAAGGGGTCAAGTGAGCACACTAGCAGCTGCGGTCAACTAATACTGCGTGTTGAACTGTTTCATTTTTAACGCATTAACGTCCCTATTGCACCAACGACGGGCTTTTTGTTGGCCGGTACAGAAAAGGGCCGCAGCCGGTGAGAGTAAGAAATACATACAAAATGTAAAAATTTGGACCAGAATACTTAGCTGGTATCATTTCAAGAACGTAAACAAAATAATTTGATAATAGCATTAGGAATACTGGAGTTTGTGTGAGAAGTGAATACGGTTCTACAAAAAAGGATTTCAGTGCATTACACCCTCTCGGCGTCACGGTTTCGCCAGCGGCAGAGAAGGAGAGCCTAGTCCGGGCTGCGCCAACATCAGGCCGAGTGACAGGCTAATCGGACAGCATGTGAGTAGGACAGCTGCACCGCAGTCACTACGAACGCTGATGCTGGGAACATAGCGCTCGCATTAAGGGGCAGTGATCTGTCGGCCACCATCTCAACGTGATTCTATAGCGCACTTTTGATTGCGTTTAGCGAATCCCGCAGCCTCCTATTCAGCGGATAAACAGAAACCCTTTCGCAATGCCACAAGTAAGCAGTCTTGCTCGCCTCTCTACAGTTTTTCTTACGTGCAGTGTTCTCGACTCATCGTTTTAAAACAGGTCCGGCAACTTCATTTCTCTACTGTGTGCAACCAACGCACATTCGCTGTCTAAATTAACGAACAGTCTGATCCCAGGTATGGACTTGATTATACCGTCAGGTATTCTCAATGTTTATTGCTGACGTTGATAATTTGCGTAAACAGTGCATGCAGTTAGGAAACATTTTTTTCTGTGTTTAACTCGTGTGTGCACAAAGAGTAAGGATCTCATACGTCGCTTTTCTCAGATAAACGCGTGTAGCTTTGCTGGAGAAGGGCAGGAGGAAAGGAGGGGGACTTAGCTCTTACAGCCATTTTTTATTTGTTTCTTTTGGTCTACCTCAACCCTAGGGAGGGTTACATGTAGGGTCATCACTGGGGAACCGGTGATGATGACCCACGGGGGCTCAGTGGTTGCTCACCACAGGAGGAGAACCGGTGACAGAGCTATTGCAGCGAGTCTGTGACACACCAGCAAACAGGCACACAACAATGAGCCACCACTAACTTTTCTGGATGACTCGGGTGACAGAAAGACAGATAGAGAGACACACAGACAGACAGACAGACAGACAGAAAGAAAGACAGACAGACAGACAGACAGACAGACAGACCCAAAAAAGGGACGTTATACTCAAATGTAAAAACAGGAATTTGATCTCACCACAATGTAGAGGAAGCTTTATGTAAAAAATTCTCATTCCGATTTCGAGCTAAAGCTGTCGTTTTGGCAAGGTGGTGCATACTTTCAATGATTCAACGGTACTGGAGAAAACAAGGAAAACGAACGTGGAAAGGCGGAGATGGTGCTCCGTAAACACGAGACAGGGTTCACAGTGTGTCTCTCCGGGCTGGTTTTTTATTGTCGGTGTGATAATATTCTCTTTGGCACAACTTAAAACAATCCTAGAAGACGAGTTTGCTCCTGTTCCCTGGAGGAAGTCCAGAAGAGAGCGGTGGTGGGGGCCCCAGTGCCGTTGTTGGGAATCAGCGGGACTCCCAGCATGGAGGCCTGTGCCGCGAAGGTGTCGTGATCAAGCTGCATTCAGGGAATGGCTGCCGGGCACGTCCGTAACAAGGGATCTGTGGTATCTGTTTTCTGCTGACCTTTGAAACCATTACAGGCTATTCGATAAAGTAACTCAAATTCAATTCCCTCCCACTCAATGAAGAAGGATGAACAGCGATTTTGGCCGCAACCGGGGACTGCCTGAACCAAAACACGCTTTTTGTAATTTCAGATCGAGCATACCTCCTGGCTAGTTAGCTGAATGAAACTTGGAGGTACTCAAGCTTCATTCTAACGGAAAAACATGGCGCTGTTGGTTTCCTTCAAGCATCGTAGGCATCGTACTTTCTCTGACCCAGCAAACTGGAACCGCAAAAGTCAGGTCGCTTCGGGCGGTGAGACGTCCGCGTTTAAATCTCCCACCAGCACAGCGGGCATATCACTGATGAGAGCGCGAGCCGTACGCTGTGTATGATGCCCTCTCCACCCGTGCACACATAAAAAGGCAATTGGGGACGTGCGCGTGCTTAGACGTCGACTGCGGGGCTTACCCCGTCGAAACTACACTTGGACTGCGAGGCGCGTGGTAGTGGAGCGCTCGCGATTATTTTAAACCACCTGGCGTTCTTTAAACGTGCGCCTAAACTTCGACAAACGAGCGATTTTGCCTTTCGCCTCTATAAGAAAAGAAGCAGCCACGGTCAGGATACAACATGCATCCGAGTGCTCACGCCTAAAAAACCCCGACCGAAAAATCGCTCCGGAAGCACTTTAAGCTGCAAAGGAAAAAATTGCGGCCACCTCCCCGCGAGGGGAACCCTGTGTTGATGCGACGCATCGTGGGGTTCACTTGGTGTTTCTGTTGGATTGATTCTTCTTCTTTGGTGGGTTATTTTGACGCAAGGGCATCTAAGGCGAAGAGCGCCATTGCTATGATGAGGTAAAACTGTGCTGATGAAATGAGTGCCAATAGTGCATAAAATTACTTCGGTGTAAAGGGCCGGATCCAAAAGATGAGTGAGGAGCGTGGTAAGGCATGGAAGGAGCTAACGGTTGTGGTACCGGGGTCTTAGCGCCCGGCCGCGGCTCCCAAGAAAGACACCGAGTCCCCAGAAAACACACCTTTAGTCAGCTCTGACCCGAACCCGTCATCAGACGTCTGATCTTCTCCACGCCCAGGCACGCACTGCCTCAGTCCCTCGTCACGCTCCAGCGCGCACACGCTGCGCGTGCCCCGAACAGCCTCTTTCTCCTCTTCTGCGCGCCGTTCCCACACTCTCCCCCCCTCCAAAAACAAAGTCAAGACTCGTCGGGCATGTCGATGACGTGGTCGGCCGGGAGAGGGTCGCGGAGGAGGTCCGGGCGGTGGTGAAGCAGCAGGGCAAAGGCAGCAGCGACTGAGTCTTCAGTTCGGGGTCCTGCGGAGGCCGACGCTGCAGCAATGGCGGCAGCCATGCAGTCACGGTGCAGAGCACCTGCCAGGTGCGTGGGCACATGGATTTGCGGCACCCGGCAGCAAGGGCAAAGGCGACGGAGCTCCTCTGCCGTATAGATGGATGGAGGTTCCTGGGGATGTCGATCCGAGAGTAAACGGCCCCGGAAAGGCTCTGGGATATCGGCCGCGGGATCGCCACGTTCAGGACGGGGCTGGCGTTCCCAGGGGAGGCGGGACACCCAGCCAACCGAGCGATCTGCCTCCACGACCGTCCAGGTGGCGACGGTGCGAAGTGTTGGAGGGCGGTGACGTGGCGCCCGGGGAAGCCAGGGATGGAAACGGGCCTGTGCGTACGCAGAATGACCCCATCCCCGAGAGGGCCCAGGAAGATTGCGTGGTGGTGGGGGCATCTACGAGAGCGTGCAGAAGAACATACAAACAAAAAATATTGAAAGGGGACAAAAAAGAGGAAGGAGACCACAATGTCTTTCCCGAGAACCAACGGCCGGCCCCACGCTCAGGGCGCCAAATGTGGTACCGGGGTCTTAGCGCCCGGCCGCGGCTCCCAAGAAAGACACCGAGTCCCCAGAAAACACACCTTTAGTCAGCTCTGACCCGAACCCGTCATCAGACGTCTGATCTTCTCCAAGCCCAGGCACGCACTGCCTCAGTCCCTCGTCACGCTCCAGCGCGCACACGCTGCGCGTGCCCCGAACAGCCTCTTTCTCCTCTTCTGCGCGCCGTTCCGAGACGGTGTATAGGGCCATGGTGAATAGAACCCTACGGATGAACAAGGTAATGAGGTGGACAAGAATGCTACTTTCTAAAACAAACCTGCTTTGAAAAACCGATATCATCAAGGTATTCTAAAACTCTGCTGAACTCGAACACAGGACAGTCTGATAAAAACATTGCAATGTGCCGTGGCATATTCTTGCGGTACATTTCCGGGAAATAGCGTCTCCTTTCTGGTTCCATGGCCGAGCACTCAACCAAAACATGGAG
Organism: Haemaphysalis longicornis; assembly: GCF_048455015.1. Taxonomy (NCBI): domain Eukaryota; kingdom Metazoa; phylum Arthropoda; class Arachnida; order Ixodida; family Ixodidae; genus Haemaphysalis; species Haemaphysalis longicornis. The sequence continues at coordinate 142,549,447 of NW_027526407.1, forward strand.
GACTGAAAGACCCTCGCCAAATCTGGCACAGTTTGGCGGCTGGTCACCAGTCAGGAGGTAGGAATGCGTGCCATGTGTGTGTCCCATTTGTAGTCTGCATCGCCAGACCTCAAAGGCCCTGTTTTTTTCCGTGGCAGCTGATCGGCCAATTATAGGTTGTACCAAGTGAAGCTTGTTGTTTACCTCTCCGTCCCATTCTTTCTGCCAGAGCTGAAGGAGTATGTGTTTTAATGCTGGTTTCATATCCAGGTAAGGTGCTTGCGAGATGTCAATACTGGTTCTTTCAGCTGCTCTGGCGGCAGCCTGGTCGGCTTCCTTCTTGCCAGCTATGCCACAATGGCCAGGAACCCAGAACACTATAATTTCTAAATTTAGCTGGTGTGCTTTGTACAGAGCTTTAAGAAGGGCAGTAAATGTGGGATTCTTGGTGCCCTTTCCTCTGGACAGGGCCGTGACAAAGCTGAGTGAGTCTGTGAAGATAACAGACTGTTGTGTTTTGCTTGTGATAATGTGTTCCACAGCCATATATACTCCGTGTGCTTCTGCTGTAAATATGGTTGTGTTTTTATGCATTGTTTTTGTTATTGAAAGATGCTGTCCAACAACTGCACAGGCCACAACCGATTTGGTTTTCGATGCATCAGTGAAAAACGGAGCAGCCTTGTACTTGTCTTGGAGGTATGCGAAGTGCTGTTTGACTTCTAATAGTGAGCCTTTCCTGTCTACTTGTCTAAATGAGGTGTCCCATGATATGATGTTTGTATCCCAGGGTGCCACGCATTCATCTGGGGTCATTTTGAGGGTGTCATCAAACGAGATGGATAGTTTTGTAGAGATGGAATTGATCAGCAGTGGAAACGGTTGGGCTAAGGAAGGTCGATTTGAAGAGAGCAGCATTCTTGAGTTATCTCTGATCAGGGAGTCACACGGGTGCTCGGGCTGTGACGTAACCTTCAGGGCATAAATAATACCAATAAAAGTTCGCTGGTACTCCAAAGACGAACAGTCTGATTCGGCATAGAGGCTCATTACTGGACTAGTGCGGAAGGCCCCTGTGGCCAACCTGATGCCCAGATTGTGGATAGGATCAAGCATTTTCAGTGCAGTGCTAGAGGCTGACCCATAAACTACACATCCATAATCTAGACAGGACAAAACAAGACTTTTGTACAGGTGTAGTAAGCACTTCTTGTCAGTGCCCCATTTGATGTGTGCTAGTATCTTAAGCACATTCATTGCCTTCAAACACTTCAGTTCCAGATGCTTCAGGTGGGGGGCGAACGAGAGACTCGAGTCGAAAATCTATCCGAGAAACTTATGTTCTGTTTTAACAGGAAGCAGCTGTCCATTTAAGTAGATTTCTGGTGCAGGGGCAATGCCCCTTTTTTTCGAGAATAGTACACAGGCACTTTTTGAAGGGTTCAACTTGAAGCCATTTTCATCTGCCCATTTGGAGAGCTTATTCACTGATAGCTGAATTTGGCGTTCACAAAAGGAGAGATTGCAGGGCTTGAAGCCGATCTGCACATCGTCAACATACACTGAGTAAAACATGGTTGGCGGAAGTACAGTGCGTAGGGAATTCATTTTTACAATGAAAAGTGTGCAGCTCAGCACACCTCCCTGCGACCCCCCTATCTCTTGTGTGAATGGTTTAGACAGAGTACTGCCTATCCTTACACGAAATGTCCGATCAGAGAGGTACCTTTCAATTGTTTTTAGCATATTTCCTTGTATCCCAAGGGCACAAAGATCTCTCAATATACCAAACCGCCAAGTAGTATCGTAGGCCTTTTCAAGGTCAAAGAATACCGACAGAAAGTACTGTTTATGCGCGAACGCATATATTATTTGGGACTCCAAGCGCACAAGTTGGTCAACCGTGGATTTTTGTTCTCGAAAGCCACACTGGAATAGATCTAGGAGCCTGTTTGCTTCTAGAAAATGCATTAATCTTCGGTTGATCATTTTTTCAAATACTTTGCACAAACAGCTAGTCAGAGCTATAGGTCTGTAGCTCGATGCAACTGCTGGGTCCTTCCCTTCCTTCAATGCTAGAACAACAATGGCCTCTTTCAGCCTTGGAGGGGTATATCCATTGTTCAAGATCCTATTAAAAAGTGATAGTAATGCAAGTTGAGTTTCTGGGTGCAAGTTCTTGATCATTTCACAGTGAATATTATCAGGTCCAGTTGCTGCTTTATCAAGTGTGTTTAGGCAAGCTTCGAACTCAGCAATAGAAAACTCAGCATTATATGCCTCACTTGGAGGTGATTTACGATGAAGTTGCAGTTTTTCTTCCCTACGTTTCAATTTAAGAAACTTGGCTGAGTAGTGCGCTGCACTTGAAACCGACTCAAAGTATGCTCCCAGTGCATCCGCCTGATCTTCCAGAGTGCCACCAGCATTATCAACTAGAGGGCGGGGGCAAGTCTGCTGCCCTTGCAACTTGCGTATCCTATTCCATACTTTATTTTGGTCGGTGTAAGAGTTAATGCCCTCTATGTACTTCTCCCAACTCTCACTTTTTGCTATCCGTCTCACTCTTCTCGATTGGGATTTGATGCGTTTGAAGTTTATGTAGTTTTCAGTCGTGGGAGAGTTACGGAAGAGGCGCCATGCTGCATTTTGTTTTTTCCTAGCACTTTGGCAGTCCTCATTCCACCAAGGAATCGGCTTTCTTTTTGGGTTACCAGAACTTTGTGGGATGCATTCACTAGCAGCTTCAATTATGTGCTTTTCGATAAAAGAAAGTGCGCTGTCGATGTCCAGTGAATCTAGATAGTCACGTGGAAGACAGGTGAGCTGTCGCAACTTTTTCCAGTCAGCAGACCCCATCCTCCATCGTTGTACACTGTTCTGCCCATGTGCCGACACTACCTTTTCTTTCAGTACGATTGGAAAGTGGTCGCTTCCATAAGGGTCATCCAGGACGTGCCAGTTCAGTAGTGCGAGGAGAGTAGCAGTGCAGAGAGCTAAGTCAACTGATGAGGATGTTTTGTGCGTAGGACTAAGGTATGTGGGCTTCTTTTTGTTCAATATGCAAGCTCCAGTGGAGAATAGTAATTTTTTTATCATTCGCCCTCTTGAATCGTAGTTTTCACACCCCCAGAGAGGATGGTGGGCACTGTAGTCTCCTGCTATTATGTACGGCTCTGGGAGCTGGTCCATTAGATTTTCAAATTCAGATTTCTGTAGTCGCTTGTCTGGGGAAATGTAAATGGAGCAAATTGTCATTATTCGCTGCAACCATATAACTCTCACAGCTACAGCCTCTAGGTCAGTCCTGAGTTTGACTTCCTTAGCTGTGGTTGACCTTTGAAGGATAATGGCCACACCACCCGATGGTTGGTTGGTGTTTTGCCTGTCCTTTCTGTATGTGATGTACTGGGGTAAAAAGTCTGTGTGTTTGCTGCTTAAGTGGGTTTCTTGGAGACACACTGCCACAGGTGCATGATCCCAGAGCAGCTCTTTAACATCATCCAAGGTTTTCAGAAGCCCCCTGCAGTTCCACTGCAGTACACTACAAAAAGCCATTGCTAGTATTGATACGTTTGCTACTAAAGGCAGGCTCAGCTTGTTAGCTGCCAGAGCCTTTTCCAGTAGGAGACACCTTAGGGAGCTCTGCTTTTTTTATCAGATCCTGGGAGTTTGTACGCTCCAGCTGTTTGTGGCGATCCTTCGGCGTGATTGACGTCGAGGATGGCTCACTTGTGTCCATAGCCTCCAAAGAAGGCTTCTTTGTTGACGGTTTGAGACCTGGGGCCTTGGCTGGCCTCCGGTTCGCTTGTGAGGTTACGACCGTCTCAGTGATGTTAGTCAGCTGTGCAGACCGCGAGGCTGCAGCTGACACATTGGCCGTTTTCGGGCCACCATTTCCTTGAGGTGCAGGAGGTGTCGCTGTTTGCACCTGGGGGGCTGAAGATGTCTCCTCAGGCCCTTTCAACGAGGTCCCTGACTGGACAGTGGCCGTACGTGGCGTCGCCCCCTGACGCGCCACGTCGGCGTATGCTATCTTATGCGTGATAGCAAGACGCCTGCGTGCTTCGGAGTAAGAGATGTTTTCTTTTACTTTCAACAAAATGATTTCTTTTTCTTTTTTCCATTGCTGGCATGAGCGTGAGTATGCGGCATGGTCACCGCTGAAGTTGACACAGTGTGGTGGAGCAGGGCAGCTTTCCGACACATGGTCGGTTTTCCTGCATTTTGCACATGTCTGCTTACCCCTGCAACTCTGTGATCTGTGGCCGAATTTCTGACAGGTATAGCACCGACGCGGGTTGGGGATGTAAGGTCTGACTCGGATTTTCACGTAGCCAGCTTCTACGGTCTATGGGAAAACCGTTGTGCCAAAGGTGAGAACAATGTGCTTGGTAGGGATTTCTTTGTTTTCGTGGCGGATGACTATCCGCTGAACTTTGATGACATGTTGCTCATGGAAGCCTTCAAGGAGTTCATTTTCAGTAAGGTCTAGGAGGTCTGCTTCACTTATAACACCACGCACGGTGTTCATGGAGCGGTGAGGACTGACAGTAACAGCGGTGTCACCAATTTTGTCAACTTTGAGGAGCTTGTCACATTGAGTCTTATCTTTAACTTCAATCAGCAGGTCACTATTGGACATTTTTTGTGCCTTGTAGCCAGCCCCAATGAGGTTCGACAAACATTTGGACGCAAGAAATGGTGACATCTTTCTCATTGTTGTGTTCTCATTTTCCGAGTGCATCACGTGAAAGCGTGGAAAACACCCTTGCCTCTTTGACAGAAAAAATTCAAAGGTGGTGGCCTCGGTGCGCCCCCTTTTAAGAGAGCGATTCATGGAAAAGGGATTTGGAGATGCCATACAACAAGTATGTGTTCGGTGGCAAGGCCGGTCGCCCACCACCGAGCCCAACAAGGGAACGTGGCTTTTTCAGCACACGCTAACCGTACCTTGACACTATAACCCTATGCTTGAAATCAAGAGTGATGTCTTCGCACAGGGTTAACCCTCGCCGCCTGGGGAAGCATGGAAGCAAAGAAGGAAGGAGATGACAGGACAGGGTAAGGAAAGACGATAGGAAATCAAAAGAATGAAGAAGAGGACAGGAAAAGGCGACTGGCTGATTCCCCCCAGGTCGGGTCAGACTGGGGGCACCGTCTACAAGAAGCGGGGGCCGAAGTGGTGTGTTTCCTCTGCCAGGGGGCCATGAAGGTCCAAAACAACCCTGGCTTTGGATAAACCACCAGGATGGCCTTTTCCCCGGACACGGCAAAGCCACGCACAGCCGAGGGCGTGGGTGGGTCCAACCCACATGGGGTCGGGGTCCGCGGTGTCGCCACTACCGTCACCTTGAAACGCAAGGCGCCCCTGCGCGCTTGGATTGATTCTGAAATCGCCTGAAACGTGTCGGGAACGCATATGATTATTATATTTTATAATCATTATTATGTTTTATTTGCCAATCTTGGTCAATCTCTCTATGTGGTATGCTTGGGGCTTCGCTGTCGCAACGACCTTTACTCCATCATTGTTGCTGTAAGTGGGAGCTTGTTTTCTTTTATTGCAAGTGTTAATCATTGCCCCATCATGCGTTGTATCAGCAGCTTCTTGACGTAGGTTGAATGAGTCAAGGATATAAGGCGCGTTCGTAGCATTTAATTCTGTCTCGGTTTTGTGGCGCAGTGGGAAGAGCACCATGTACCTCGCGTTCCGCCCACAGGGTCGTGGGATCGAAACCGGGCGCCGCTAACTATTTTTTATAGTGTAGGGGGAGGGGTGCGGACAACGCCGTATGGAGGGACAAGGCGAGTGAATGAGATGCAGTCGCATCTATAACACAATCCAAAATGTCACTCCAGGAGCCCTTGTAGAAATAAACACAGAACACTAGCCTTAGGTGCGAGATATGGGCGTCCTATGCCGAAGTGTTCACGCAAGAGATAAGTGGAAACCAAGGCGAACGCATCCTCGTTGTACAAATACTGTGAAAACCAGAAAGTCATAAAAAAAGAAAATGTTAAAAAGGGGGAACATAAATCTATCCTGTACCCACCCTACCGCCGGCAAGTACACCGTTCCGACCTCCTTAGTGCTTCAAAATACAGTTCAATTTCAAAGGATCGGTCTCATACTCTGCCGTCTAGCAATAAATTCGCAAAAATTATCTGCGAAGGCGAGAAGCAACCTAGAGTAGACATTGCAAAGAAATGCTATTTTCGGTCAGTGATGTTAATTAATTCATTTAAGTAACCCGTTTTGGTGGTGTTGTGTGTGTGGTTTGGCTCTTAAAGATTACTAGAATAAATATACCCGGTTTCAAGATCATTTTTTGCAGCCACGCCGATAGCCGGGCCATTATTTTCTTTGCATAGGTAGGAATTGCTTTCGTCGTTAAGCAGTGGCAAGCTTGATGCGCGGACCCCCCCCCCCTTCCCCCCCCCCCCCCCCCTCCAGGGTCCGCGCATCTGGCTTTCGGTGCCGGAGCCTGAAACTCATTCGAATTTTGAGATTGAGATAAAAACTTCATGAATGCATCAACGTTAATCTACACTTCCTGCGCTCCCTGGTCTTTGCTGGCAGATCAAGCGTACTTAATTTTTTGCGTTGCTCTAATCACGTTTCTGTAATGTCATTTTTTCGGGCTAAGACACAGAGACAAAGAACTTTATTCAGGTCCTGAAGAACTGCCTTGGCGGCCCCTTTCAAGGGGAGTCCGTGACAGTCGCGGGCCGCTCCAACGTAGGAACCGGAAGGCCGTGACCGTGCCCTCTGGACAGCCCGAAGCTGAACCGAAAGGTCGCCGCTTTTAAGGGCTTCCTTCGAGTCCTCCTCTTTGGTGAACTCTGCATCGCGTAACGCAGGACATTTCCAGAACATATGAGCTAGTGAGCAATGCGCCTGAAATATTTTTACTGGTGCTTGAAGGGACGTAAAACTTCCGCAAGTTCCACAGGAGATTGCACCCCGTGTAAGCTTTCGCAGTCACTTCTGCGGGAAAGGTCACGCAAAAAAAACTCATATTTCTGAACATAGCACTCTCTTCAAAGCATCGTGTTCTTTGTGCACTTTGCTTTAGAGGTCCTCATTTTGGAAGTTGGTGTAAATAGAGTTCCGAAGAATACCATTCTTCACATTTAAAACTCACTTCTTGCCTTCCTTCTCGCTTTAAACATGTTCCATTGGTTTTGTTTTAGGGTCCTCTGGATCTGTTATGACAAGTAAAAACAACAGCACCCCTGCCTGGGCTGTGCCCGTCGTAACTTTTTCGGAGGAGTAATTACCGGGCACTGAACCCAAGCACTTCAGCGTTGGAACACGAGACACCAAAAAAAGGCCGCACAAAAAAGAATACTACAGGGCTTTATATGACACACTAGACGTGACCCCATCCTGTTGCATATAGGGAGCGATAATTGCGAGAACACGACACCTGGTGTGCACGGCTAATTTTCTAAATTAGCTTTGCTGGTTTGCTCTCCTTCAGCGCCGCACTGGCCCGAATTTTGGAGGGAAGTGCATTGTAATTCGTGGTTATGTGATTGACGTTAATGGACGTATACTGTTGTTTTATTTATATTGGTTACCTTTGTCTAAGGCAAAATTGCGAGATATTGTCAAGCAGTGAAGAATGGACCAAGGTCACCTTGGAATGGACGTTTATTGGAGCGAAATTCTCCTCCGTAATGAAGAAGAAAACACAAGCGGCGAAGAAGCAGGCATGTGACACGCGCACTTGAGCGTCGGCGGGTTGATTGGGGCGCTTTTCCAGCGAGCGTTTATCTTCAACACTCTTATTTTCGGATTTTTTTAGTTAAATCCAGGGCATTGTCGATCAAAGAAGAGAAGACCAGGCTAATGACGACCGGCTGAAACACTCTCCATATTAAACGAAATTCTCCGGCGCGGCCTGGCCTGTGCAGGCGGTGATGAAAAAGTATAAAGAACACATGAGAAATATACTTGCAAACCCCAACTAAGGGAGAATCGTTGGATGGAGTACGTAACTTCCCAACCACACAGGTCTCTGTGACATGTCTACCTTCAAGACCATAAACCAGACATGTTCGCGGCATTACCAGCCTAGCAAGCAGCAGACGTAGTTAGTGAGGAACAGTCGCCGGCCATTCCCAATACAATGCTTGCATCGTATTGGGCGAAAACAACATCGCGAAAACAGCGGAGAAGGAGGGGATGGAAAAATGGCAGCGCTGATTATTTACGACAGTTCCCAAATATAGTCGCCGCCGTAATTTCAACTAAAGAAGGCTTCGTCCCGTTGACATTTGCTTATTGCTAATTAACTGTAGTAGGCCTTTCGCTTTGAACGTTCGCGAGTGAGGTCGGTCCAGAACCCGCTGATACGCATTGAATGCGCCGTACATGTTTAATTTTCGTTAGACCTTACAGCAGCAAAGCCGAAAACAGAAACTATGCATTGAAACGCACTCCCTCGACGCTCATCGTGCATGAAGTTTGTTTGGACGCAGGAGTTTTACCTTCGCTTAGGCACGAAAGCCCACCTTAAGCATCATGAGGATTTATTCGACTAGTTTTTGCCACGTTCACACGGCTTTTGGGACGTTCAGAGAGCCGCGCTCAGACTGCTGTCGCAACCATCGTAACCATCTCAGCGTTCCTAAGGACGACGTCGTGCGACGTCTCCATCAACCAAACTACGTCAAATGCCATTCCTCGTCATTATAAAGGCTAATGACATGCCCGTCCCGGAAGTGACCTCACACATTGTACCAGATGAGTGCAGGATGTCAAGGATGGAAGCAAGAGGCACCCGCCGTGTAGCGGCTTACAACAGGAGTATTGTGCAGTGCAAGGCTTGAACAAATCCCGCTGATCTGCGCAGCCGCTCGGTGCTCATAAGGACTGCTGGACCGACATCCCCCCACATGTTGGATCAATCCACGTAGGCGAAAGAAACCGCAGCGTTCCTAAAATACTTCGTCTGGTTTTGTATGTACGTGTGCGCTGCTTTTGGGGTTACAAAAATACGTTTGTGCCGCTGGATCGCTCAAGTGTTGTTGCTGCCGTTCCTGTGAAACCATGTCTGATGACAAAAACCCACTTTCGGCTCTCGGGCAATCCGTGACGGATGAGCCCCCAGGAACCGTAAAGGAGCTGGCGAGGTCTTTGGGTGATGTGACGTTGTGTTTGCAAAACATTACCTCGACCATCCGAGCTCACATTAAAGCGGTGGCCGGTAATGGCAAGGCATCCCTATAAGAGGTTCAAGAAATAAAAAAGTCTGTGATAAACATGAATTTGAAGATAGAGCCATTCAGGGCAGAGATTCAGAAAGCAGTCCGTGACATAGCGGAAGTAAAGGAAACACAGGTTGAGGCTATTAACGAAGTTCGAGAACTTCAACAACAGGTTTTTGAAATGCAGCAAGAAATAATTGTCATGAAGCAATACAGCCGCAGAAACAACGCAGAGATAAAGGGCGTTCCGCTAGCTGCTGACGAAGCTCTGCCTGATGTTATGCTCACTATTGCCAACTGCCTAAAATCAAGCCTCCGGGTTGAGGACATTGGTGTCGTTCACCGGGTTCCCACCAAAGATAGGAACCGTTCCAACATTGTAGTAAAGTTCCTTTCAAGGAAAACCCGGGACGAGCTTCTTGTGAAAGCCAAAAAACAGAGGTTGATTGGATCCGTGATTGGTTTTGATGGAAATGAACCTCTCCACATCAATGAGCACTTGTGCCCAGAGCATAAAGTTTTGCTTGGCAAAGCCATTCAAACAAAGTGAGATAAAAACTTGAAGTTTGCCTGGGTGTCCCAAGGAAAGATACTGATGCGCAAAACAGAAAACGCGCGTGTCGTTCATATCGCATGTGATGCCGACCTGGACAAGAACGTTTAAGCATCGTTCCGCTTCCTTTGTTCCTTTCTCGTTCTTGTTTCTTTTTTGTTCACGAAGCTGCTATAACATGTTTTATATTGAGCAAGTTAGCAGAAAAAAAACTGAAGATCTGTTGTTGTAAATTACTAATTGTAATATTCAAGCATTCGAAAAAAATGAAGACCTTTTGTTAGCAATTTTATCGCAAATAAATTTACATTTGACGTTATAGCCCTGTCCGAGACTTGGCTGAAAGTACATGAGACTCGCTATTTCTGTGCGCGATGCTGTTTGCTCGTCTCGAAACACTGTCACCAGAGGTGGAGGGGTAGCCCTTTATATCAGGTCATCGCCCCAGTATACCACTTTGAATGACATAAGAATGAACAACAACAATGTAATAGTGTTTTTGTAGCCCTGTCTCCAGGCCCAGTAGTGGGCGTAATACCGACCCTCGAATTCTAGTATACCACTGTTTATTGACGCTTTCGAAGACATTGTAGGTGCCATCACTCGCAACCAGAAAGTTCCGGTTCTAATAAGTGGGGATTTCGATATGGATAACTCTGCCTCGCAAAACACTGACTATCGTTTTTTTGAAGAGTCGTTCAATTTAGGAAATTTTATCACTGAACCCACCAGAATTACAGCCACTTCTTTCACTTGCATTGATCATAGCTTAAGTAATAGTGGCAACGTT